>NC_139534.1:29415000-29745000 GCF_965153285.1 Podarcis tiliguerta
CCCACAGAGAGCACTGGGACTTTCTTCTGACTCAGTTTCGTTAGCAATGATAGCTGAAATGACCCAATATTAAGGCAAGGGAAGGGAACTTCATTCCACGAGCTGCAGCAGAGCAGAGGTTGTATTGTGGAAATTTCCAAAACAAAGCAGCCCCAGATTCTGTGCCTAAGCCTCAAGATAATAAAGCAAATGGGTATTTAGTCTAATGCTGAAAGTGATTATATTGTTACTATGGATTTGCTGCTGCTTGACTGTAGTGATATGAGCCAAGGTTGGAGCTGAGCATCTCTTTACTTTGGCAACAAACTGAGAATTGCTGTGCTGTATTTGGCTTTATGGCTTCTGATGTAAAGGTAATTTGACAAGGAGCAAATGTTTGACCCTCCAAGCCAGATTTTTTTTTTAATGACTTTGGCTGGGTCTGCAAGCAGTTCCACATCTTTCACAATCAAAGATGCTGTTGCATATAGAGTATTTGCTCGAACATGCATGCTTTTTGAGGAACATTGATTTTCTTCCCTAGTTGCAATAAACCAGGGAAAGCTTTGAGAGAGCAGCACCTGGGGTACTATATCTGACTATCCTTCTAAATTTTGGTCCGTTAGAAGCAGTACAGAACAATCATTAAACTGACTGGCTACTCAATAAAAGTCTGAACAGCCACTTAGGCCTATTGGCATAAAACAATGTCTTCAAGAGACACTTGAAAGTCTGAAGCAAGGATGCCTGCTGAATCTTTGCTGGAAGAGCATTCCACCAGCATTCCACCAGTGACAATAAACACCTGACTTCTGGTTGAGGTTAGACAAGCCTTTGTGACTTGGGGAGGAAACCAACAGTGGTTGTCTACATGATCTTAGTGATCCAGTTGGGATTAAGACTCAGATGGTGCTGAAGGTGTCCTGGACCCAAGTTGTTCAGGCGTCTGTATATCAACACAAGAGCATTGAACCTGGACAGGTAATATATGAGTAGCCAGTGCAGACATGTTACATGCTATCAGCCATCTACATCGACTAGTTGCCTAGCCGCTGCATTTTGTTGGGGCTTCCAGAAGCATCAAACTACCACAACAAGTATGTGGATTTGCTAGTATATTGATTTCCCGCAGGATCTTAAAGAGCAACTCCTAAAGTGTATGTGCTGTGTATTAACTACAAGTGAATGACTTCTCATTAGTCATTGGTTGAGCTGATGGGATGTCACAGAAGCCTGGAGACTAGAGTTGTGATAGCTCTGGTTTCAGTTTATTGATCTGACTCGTGGACGAGGCTGAGCCCAGGAGCTCCATACGCACTGTACAGGCTTGTGCACTGGGGAGGTCACTTCGGTGCTGCTAAGATAGTTGTTTGACTCTCCCCCCTGCAGAGGTGAACTCCATTGTCTCTCGAGACAGATGGATCCCAACAACATGTAATGCCATAGAGTATTCACAAAGGGAAAAACAAACATTCACCAAAAAGTTCAACACAAGGGGCTTTTGATAATAAAGTCAGAAGAAAAATTAAATATCAGGAGTGAATGAAATGGATAAAATTATAAAGGGGGTATCAAAGCACAGCTTGAATTGTATAATGAAGGAAATAGGAAAAGAAGAAGGTCTTGCCTGTTTATAGCTACTGCCAAATAAGAACATATTTTAAAGGTGTTTGCCACCCCCTGTGTGACTGCAGTGTCCTATTTTTTAAAATAAATAACCTCCAAATGGAGGTGAAATTGGAAGACTCAGCATCACCCCTAGCTGCTTGAATATCACATGTCAATTTCTCCTATATAGCAATGAACATAACTTTCTAGAATCAGTTACCTAGCATATAGCACGAAAGGGACACGGGTGGTGCTGTAGTCTAAACCACAGAGCCTAGGGCTTGCCAATCAGAAGGTCGGCGGTTTGTCCGTTGCTCGGTCCCAGCTCCTGCCAACCTAGCAGTTCGAAAGCACGTCAAAATGCAAGTAGATAAATAGGTACCTCTCCAGTGGGAAGGTAAACGGCATTCCCGTGCGCTGCTCTGATTTGCCAGAAGCGACTTAGTGATTCTGGCCACATGACCCGGAAGCTGTACGCCGGCTCCCTCGGCCAATAAAGTGAGATGCGTGCCGCAACCCCAGAGTCGTCCATGACTGGACATAACGGTCAGGGGTCCCATGAAGCGTATTTCTAGCCCTGAGTGATTACTAGCTGAGCAGCTACCAGAAGACATGCAATTCACATTATAAGATCACAAACATTTTAAATGCTTAAAATAAAAAATTCTCTTGCGGAGAATGTAAGAGACTGTGCTTGCGGTGGGAAATAATGTAGAAAGCTGAGAAGTGCTGAATCTCCAAAGTTTCCTGTGCATTTGCCCAGCCTTCTGTTGACTGGCATTATGGAGCAAAAAATGATTCTATCACATTGCACCTTTCTTTGTTGCACAAGGCAAATCACTAGGGAATTATAGTAGGGAATTATATAGGACTATAGTTCATTCGTAGAGCCCCTGTTATCCATGCTGCTGCTGCTTTGGCGATCACCTGTAGCTGATTATCTTCCATGGTCTTAGAGGTGTGTCCATAAGTGACTGTGGAGGCTAATTCTGGATCCAGACGTCCTTCCACAGTGGGGAGATGCAGGAGGTCCTGAGTTCAAGCCCTGGTGTCTCCAGGTAATGCTGTGAAAAGATACCATCTGAAACCCTGGTTAGCTGGTGCCAGTCAGAGGAGGTAAGACTGAGCTTGATGCACCAATGGTCTGACTCAATAAAAGGGAGCTTCCTGGTGATATAGATTTAGGGTAAACCCTAGAAATTAATAAATGCTAGGATTTTGGTTATTTGTGATATGAAGGGAGAATGCAAGCTCCAAAGGAATTCCTGGGCTCGCTTATGCAAAGCAACTTGGCTGAGCTAGAACAGCTGAGGGACATTAACAACACAAGAGAACTCCTTTCCCCTTGCCCCAGGTGTGAACAGAGATTGGAGGTTTGGAAGGTTGCCCGGGTAACTGCCGGGGGGGGGGGCAAGGGTTACTTGGAGGAAGAAGAGTTGAGATCCATCTTGGACAGGAAAAGGAGCTGAGATCCATCTTGGACAGGAAGGCCTGTGCTGCTGCCATGAAATGACCACATCTGGACTCCCTCCATGCAGACTGAAGGTGTAAATAAACCATATTTCTTGAAGCCACGACAGTCTCTGACATGTCTTCAATTCTCCAAAGGAGCACAGACCCTGTGTGAGTGGCTGAGACCCCCATGGGCTCTTGCCGTCGCTTGGCAGAGAGAGGGGGAGACACCCAAGTTTTGTAACACTGTGTTCCTGTGTTGTGGTTTAAGGACTGCCAGATCATGATCACAGGTTACTGCTTTTGTCTGGTCCTCACCAAAATTTATAAACCTAATTCTGTGAATGGCTTACCGAGATAAAAAAAGGATAAGCTTCATAACATTAGCTAGACATGCTCCAGCATGTTTGTGCGCCTGTGTTTAAGAAATGAGTTATTGGATATATTGGCATGGTCTTTCCTCCCTTGTAACTGATTAAGACTTAATTCTTTAAAATTTCTAACTAATGAGACCTGGAGGTTGGGTTTTTTGGTGTGTTTTTTAACCCTCTTGTCTATTGTCTGTCATTGGGCACATTCCAGCTATTTCAAGAAAACACGACAGCAGTTTTGGCAGGGATTACTAGTCCTGAGTGCTGAAGGAGCTATGAGCTATTCAGGGATGTGCTATAAAAATATGGTTGTGTATTTTCCTGTAGTGTGCCATAGACGCTCCTCTTTTTAAGCACAGGCCAGAGAAATATCCCATTGTCAAAGCTACTGCTTCAATTTAACTGTCTGCCCTTATTGGCACAAAAAGAAATTACCCTGGTTTGGCCATAAATGGGAGGTGGGGAATTTTGGGGCCTATTTTTGTGACCAGCTCAGTAAGTAAGTTGGCAACTGAGACGCAGGAAGATAATTGACTCTCCTGGACCAAATCTATTACCACTTTAGCAGTATGTAACTCCCTCCCTTCGTTGTTGGAAAATATCCTCGTCTGATAAAAAAGCAGATCCGGATTATGCACGTTGATTATATTTTCAGCTCCAATCCATGCCATTTCTAAGGGTTGCATAACAGTTTGGAGGTAAGGAGTGTGTGTCTTTCATTTCAAACTGAAACAATTCATCTATCTGGGAGAGGAGTAAGATGCAACTCCCCGCTGCAGCGGCGAAGGCACTGTGGGCAGACGAGATTTTGAGTGATTTAAATGCTTGTTCAATCTGGGTCTTTAAATTTAAAAAGCAGAAGTATCGCAATGTGTTTCCAAGGACAGAGGAGGAGTCCTGCCCATGTATCCCGATCGGCCTACCATTGGCTAGTTCTGTCTGGGAGTCATCCTTAATTGGCTTTCCGAAGGAGTGGATTCACTGAAACAGCATGCCTTTTATTGCTTTGCTAGTCGTCTCTATTCACCGACTCTCATTAAGGTGTGGATGACTGGGAGCTGATCTACAGAGGATTTTTTAAATTTATTTTTTTGGTCTTCTTAATTTTGCAAGTGGCCTGGACAAGAGTTTCTAAGCTAAATTACCTGTGACCGACAGAAATGAGCTTGTACGGAAGAAGGGCAACCTTGCCTGTGGTTACTCCAATAGTTCTGCAAAAACGGGTAGGTGGCTTCGGAGGCTGAGGGGCAGGGGAGGCATGTCTCTGTTTTGGAAGCAGAATTTACCCATAAGTAGAATGTAAGTATTGCATCCAGTGTGGAAGGCATGCTGTGCATAAATTGCTGCCTTCCCTCTTAATTTAAATGTGGGATCTCCAGCCTTCCTGAGGATTTAGCATGTGTGCTCCCTTGCAAAATTATGCAGTTCATCAGTTGCCCTGGGAACTTGGGTTGCAGGTTGGAAATGACTGAAATAAATGGATAACTAAAAAAAACCCTGAACACATCTCTGAGTCTTTTTCTTGCTGCTGTTTCTGTTTTGATATGTAGATAAAGCCACTCCTGTTGCTTTAAGTGTACTGACATTCTATAATGTGGTGACTGTAAATGAAGTAGTTTATAAGACCCAACAGAGTATTAGTTTTTGGTGTGTGTGTGTTTTTAAGAAGAGGCCTGGCTTGTGGCAATCCCTTGTCTACGAAGTAGGTAGCAATCAGTCAGATGGGTGGCATATGAATAATAAAATTATTATTATTATTGGGCTTTACTATTTTGATTAAGATTATGTAAGCAATGTTAGATTCTTTCCTCCCCTGTCCGTAAGTGTGGTGATTTCTGTTCTTGTAGCCACTCCAGTGGAATATATTGCTGCTATAATTCATTTCACAGTGAAAACTGGAGGCGTTTTAGATACATAAAAAATAAAAAAAAGCCCTGTTTTATGTTTTGGCTGGTTTATTTCTGCACAACTTGGGGATCAAGTCGTATTTTTCCCAAGCTGACCAGAAATAACCAGCCAAAACATTCAACAGGGCTTTTAAATGCTTTAAAGCAGTATGTGCTGAATATCTGCCTGTCATTAACCTGTTACAGTCCAAGAGTTTATTTCAGGAGAAAGAAAAGCCCCAGAAGTTCATAAACTCTTCATTCTACCTTTACTGAACTTGAAATCATGAATGTTCACAAAAGCTGAAGAGGGGTGGGGAATATCTGTAACGTGGGAATCAGTTTTCGTTAATGATGAGATCTCTCAAGTAAAAGTCACACGAAATAACCCTGCTCCCAAAACATGATTCAAGTGCTTGTTAACCGATTTGAGGACATGTCCGGATACTTCGCTTCCAATGCTGTGTTCCGCTGAAACTTCAGAACATGAATGATGGTAACAAGGTTGGCCCCAGAGGGTGGTGAGATGAGGTGAGGCGTTTGCCAGGCCCCGCAAACCAGCAGAAGGCTCTCCACCCGAATAGGCATGCCATTTCTACTTAGTACGGGACGCTGGTGGTGCTGTGAGTTAAACCACAGAGCCTAGGACTTGCCGATCAGAAGGTCAGCGGTTTGAATCCCCGCGACGGGGTGAGCTCCCGTTGCTCGGTCCCTGCTCCTGCCAACCTAGCAGTTCGAAAGCACGTCAAAGTGCAAGTAGATAAATAGGTACCTCTCCAGCGGGAAGGTAAATGGCGTTTCTGTGCGCTGCTCTGGTTTGCCAGAAGCGGCTTAGTCATGCTGGCCACATGACCCGTAAGCTATATGCCAGCTCCCTTGGCCAATAAAGTGAGATGAGTGCCGCAACCCCAGAGTCGGTCACAACTGGACCTAATGGTCAGGGGTCCCTTTACCTTTACGGGATATGCAAGATCAGATGCAGCCTAAGACAATTCTCTGTTTCCATGGCTCACCTCTTAGAAGGCAAGGGAAGCTCACTGGGGATTGCTGTGCTTGAGGGCCCCCAGAATCTTGGAGCCAGCACTGACTCGCACCATTGCACTATGATACACAAATTTATTAGCGTCCCTGTCTTTTCAAATAGTGTCTGGCTTGCAAGTTGTACTAATGTGCCATTGTACAAATGCATCATGTGCCTGACACTTTTCACAACTTAGAGCAGACTTGCCGAACTACAACTCCCATTATCCTCTCCGTTAGCCCTGCTAAGCTGGGTCTGGTGGGAGTTGCAGTCCTGCCATTTCTGGAAGGGGCACATGTCCCCCATCCTTGCAATACTATTACTGTGTTATGACTATTTACTTAAGCCCTCTTGAGTTTAATGGGGTTTTACTCCCAAGTAAGTGTCTACTGTTTAGGATTTCAGTTTTAATCTCCACAGGCCGCGTACAACAGTCCTGCAAGGTTGGTCGGTATATCTTGTAAGCTGTGCAAAATGTTGTAGGCGATATAGTGCTTTGCCTGAGGCCTCCTAGTAGAATTGCTAGCTGACCATAAAAAATAGTGTAGATTACTCGTGTGCCTTTAACATCCCTTTGATCTACAGAAACCAGCAGGCGAAGCTTCCCACTGGTGGATATCAATATTGCTTGCCAGCTGCTGCAAATTGGATCACAGTTAAAGGCACAGGGCTTGGTTCAAAAGTTGACAACCAGAGTGCTTATGGGCAGAGGTGAGGTTTAGATCAGGGACTTGCTCATTCTGAACTCTGTTCCAGCCAGTATCAGCTATGTTTTAAAACTTTGAAGATAAAAACTAGAATGTGTGTCACTGGAAATTGGAATAACACACCATTTTCTGTTTAAAATTTGCTGCCGATGTGTACCATTTTCCAGGGAGCTGTACTGAAACCAAAGCTACAGTTGGAAAGACCTCAAAGAGAGGCAGAATCCTGAAAAGAGAAATGAATGTGATGACAGCCTTTCCTAGTGAACTTCTGCTAGACCTAAACCACTGTTAAAATTAGGAAGGTAGTATTTTAAGCAGTGGATTCGGACCTCTTAAAATGTGTGTATGCTTCTTGGGTGATGGTAGTATTTGGTTCCAATGTTCTGGATTACGCTTCTGCAAATAACATGTAGCAGTTCATTCTGCTGTGTAGAGTTGGGGTTTGATTTACTCCTGACCTCCATCCTCCCAAGTCTATAATACCTCACTCCTTTACTTCATTACAGTTAGTGGCGGTGGTTTGCTCTGAGTATTTGTGTGTATATGCCCAAACTGAAAGCAATTTCAGACAGGATCCTTAGTTTCTCAGATTTCTATGCTGAGCTCAAGTTACGCTCTTATACATTTGCATGATACTTTGTAAGATTGGACATACCATGTTGATTGATTTGTGAATGGAGGCCCTTCTGGTTATACCATCACCAAGAAAAGCCTTCCAGTTTAGGACTTGGGGAAAGGCCTTCTCCGTAGTGGCACCCCAGTTTTGGATCACTCTTTCCTCTTAGGTCAATCTGGTGTCAACACTGGGCCATCTTTCATTGCTTTCTTAATTCAGGCCTTTTGTCTTAGGTGCATTGGACCATGGAGTGGTGTGGGGATAGAATAACTTATGTCCTAAATTGCAGTTGTTAAAAAAAAGGATTTTTTTAATTAAAAAAAATTGGTTTGAAGTGCTTTTTATTGTTGTGAGGTCGTTTTAATGATGAAGGATAGGTTATAAATGCTGGAAAGGAAACTAACTTTGTAACTTTTTAAATACTTTGTAAACCACTTAGAAGCCTGTTTTTGCATTAAGCAGGGTGCAAATAAACAAGAAAGAACACTGCACCCTTTTGCTGAAGTGCACACATTTTTTATCCAAAGGTCAGCAGCGTGTGCTTTGATTCCTTTCCTTTTTCTTTTCTGATATCTTTCAGTGACCTTCGTGGAGCTTTATGAGGTTTTGTTTTTTCTAAAGGAAAGCTGAGCTAACAGCTATATTGTATGGGAGCAATTGCACGGAAAAAGGCACAATCAGTGAAAATGTTTTATATGCCCTTGAACAAGAACATGGTAATGAGCCAATGCCTACCACTTTCCTTGGCTTGATGAGCTTTCTACCTCTCCCTGTCGTCGTCGTCCCCCCCGCCCCCACTTAGATTTTTGATTTCTCTTCCAACCCCTCTGCTCATTTCTTCCAAATACTTGAATATTCTTCATATAGTAACCAAGGAAATTGGCAAGGCTAGCAGCATCCAGCGCTCATAATCCTCTTTCCTTGGCAGAACTCCCTGCCTTGGAAAGGGGGAGAGGGAACAGATTTCTTGCTATTGAGGAAACCGGCGCTCCATGTCTTTGTCCTAGTCTTCTCTCAAATAAATTAGGCTTCCAGAAGGTCAGAATCTAACCTTCAGACTGTTAACTTGCCTTGGAAGTATATTGGGCGGCCTACCGAACAGTTATTTCTGCCAGCAGTAAATCTTGACTGAGTGGACATTTGGATTCTTTTGTGGATGCAGATTGAAGAGAATTGTAGCCTAGAAACTGCACATAAGGAATTGCTTACAGACCTTTGGTAGTAAAGACTTTTTTTTTTTTAAACGCAGCACTGAAGCGACTTTGATGAATTATGTGTAAATGTGGGTTCTGAGTTTTTCTGTAATATACCACAAACTAAACTTGATACACAGATGCCTGAGGTCTAGACAGCTTTTTCTTCCTGCAAGTTGTGTCCTGCATTTGAATCTCCTCTACCATTTCGTGTGTGTGTGTGTGTATGTTGTTAGATGCATGAGTTTTAAAAATTGCTTTAAAGATAGGATGGGAAATGCTTAGGCTTTGAAGTGTTTTAAAGAGGTACACATGATGTGGCGTTCCGCAACAGAGGCAACACTTCTGTGTTTGCAAATGTTACACCACATGGTGTCATATCAGTGTGCTGAATCAGAGGGCAATGGGTGGAAACAGGCATCATCATATCCCTTTGGAGGGCCCTTGCAGCAAAGGGCAGCGATTGACAACCAAAGTGTGAGCAGAACAACTTCCCCTCCTCACCCTGCATGTGCCCTGTGCCATCCTCAAATGTGCTCCAAAGAGTTGGCAGGGGAACCCCCAGCACAGATTTGGGGGACAGAGGGGGAGGAGAAATCCCCTTCCGCATCAGAGTTGTTCCGCTTTCACAAAGTGATGCATTGAATGCAATCTCTTGTGTTCTCTTCTCGTACGCACCTTTTCGTAATAACGGGCATTTTTGCTAATATAAAAACAAATCTCTTTCAAATCAGAACCAGTGAAGGTGGTGAAGGTCCTGTGTGAGTGCCTGGAGGCAGTTGGAGGATGGATGGCAACTAACAGATTGAGGTTGAATCCTGACAAGGCAGAAGTACTGTTTTTTGGGGGACAGGAGGTGGGCAGGTGTGGGGGACTCCCTGGTTCTGAATGGGGTAACTGTGCCCCTGAAGGACCAGGTGCACAGCCTGGGAGTCATTCTGAACTCACAGCTGTCCATGGAGGCGCAGGTCAATTCTGTGTCCAGGGCAGCTGTTTACCAGCTCCATCTGGTACGCAGGCTGAGACCCTACCTGCCCGTGGACTGTCTCGCCAGAGTGGTGCATGCTCCGGTTATCTCCCGCTTGGACTACTGCAATGCGCTGTATGTGGGGCTACCTTTGAAGGTGACCCAGAAACTACAACTAATCCAGAATGCGGCAGCTAGACTGGTGATTGGGAGCGGCCACCGAGACCACATAACACCGGTCTTGAAAGACCTACACTGGCTCCCAGTACATTTCCGAGCACAATTCAAAGTGTTGGTGCTGACCTTTAAAGCCCTAAATGGCCTCAGACCTGCATATCTGAAGGAGCATCTCCACCCTCATCATTCTGCCTGGACACTGAGGTCCAGTGCCAAGGGCCTTCTGGCGGTTCCCTCGTTGCAAGAAGCCAAGTTACAGGGAACCGGGCAGAGGGCCTTCTCGGTAGTGGCACCAGCCCTGTGGAATGCCCTCCCACCAGATGTCAAAGAGACTACCAGACTTTTAGATGACATCTGAAGGCAGCCCTGTTTAGGGCAGCTTTTAAAGTTTGACGGACTATTGTATTTTAATATTCTGTTGGAAGCTGGCCAGAGTGGCTGGGGAAACCCAGCCAGATGGACAGGGTATAAATAAGAAATTATTATTATTTTAGAAAGTTGGTAACAGGTGAAGTAATATTTAGACATTCTTAAAACAATGCTTTCAGAATTGAATACCTCCAAGCTAGATCATCTGAGCTTACCTTACATACTGGGTCATGTCATTGGTATTATCCTGCCCAATATTATCTGGAGCAGGGCTTGCCAACGTGGTTTCCATGTGTGTAGCCCGCAGAGGTCTTCCCCAGTGGCTACAGGGTCCCCTCGCTCATCCCTTCTCCTGATGAAATTAGGTTTGAAAGAAACATTCCATTGTAGCCTGTAGAATAGGGTGCCATGTTTGGGCAAATGGGGTCCATAACAGTTTCTACAGTTTGCAAATGTGCCAGAGGTTGACAGCCCCTGATCTAGTCTGACTTGCAGTAGCTCCAGAGGAACTTAAGCAAAGGACTTCCTCAGTACTTCCCATCAGGGATAAATGGCAAAGGGGGTTGCCTCTGTACACACCTGTGGTCCCAACCTTTCCATGCTACACATGCTTTAAATCATTGACAACCTATATTCAGGGCTTTTTCCCAGCCGGAACACACCGGAACTCAGTTCCAGCACATCTCAGGTGGGTGCTGATGCCATTACAAGTGAACAAGGGAGTTGTTCATGGTGAGTTCTGGCAACTGTTTTTCTAGAAAAATAGCCCTGCCTATATTTATGTATCTGTTGGATTCCCCCCCCCCAAGTTATATCTATAGACGGTTCTTAAACCGGAAGTAATTGCGTCAAATATCACACCCAGAGCAATTGTTACAGAGGAAGGTTCTCGCCATGCTGCATGCATAAAACAAAACACCTGCTAATGAAACCAGCATTTTCACATTTTACACGTCTGTATGTATCAGCTAATCTTCTTTTGCCTTTTTAACAGGTAATCAAAATATATAGTGAGGATGACTCTAGCAGAGCTTTGGAAGTACCAAGTGATATAACAGCCAGAGATCTGTGCCAGTTGCTCATACTAAAGAACCATTATGTGGATGATCACAGCTGGACTATGTTTGAACATCTCACTTCCTTAGGTTTAGGTAAGTACTGCTTGCTTCAGAAAGTGTGTCATTTACAGATGTTGCTAGGGGGAGCTCCAGTTCTTTTGTGCTGGGCCTCGGATTGCCTGTTCGTCTTAATCTGCCCTCTTAATATGCTCGGAGACCTAAGTTTGCATTTATAGGTCATGGGCCTGTGCCTAAAGTCTCTAGGAGTCTAGAGCCACTGTTTTGTATGTTTCGCTGGGCGTCACAAACACACAGAAACACTTGCAACCAATGCAGTACTAAGTAACTGTCCTACCAGTGCAAGGATTTACACTTGTGAAATGGGAGCGCATGCCCCCAAATCTTTTATAGTGGGGTGGGGGGTGCAGGGAGAGGGCTGAAAGTCTTGCCATGCAAGTGCACTGTTAGGGCAGTTCATAGAACAGTAGAGTTGGATGGGGCCCTGAGGATCACCTAGTCCAACCCCCTGCAATGCAGGAATATGCAGCTGTCCCGTACGAGGATCAAACCTGCAACCTTGACATTATCAGCACCACGCTCTAACCAAGCTATCCAGTTCCTTAGCACTGCATTGGATAGAAGCCTAAATATCATCCTATCCAGTGCTTTTTTTTTTAAGGAAAAAAAGGTGCCAGTATTCACCATGAAGTTACAGTAAGTGCCACAATTTTAACCAGTGCTTTTCTTCAAGGGAAAAAGGTTCCCGTGCTGGGTACCCTTGAGTACCCCCAGAAAAAAGGCACCGATTCTATCCTATGGGGGGGGGGGGAGGCATTGTCTTTCACAGTTGGATAAGAATGCACAACTCATCTAAATATTTCCAGAGGTTTTTTTGGGGGGGAGGGGGATGTATTTTTTCAAATAAAAAAACCAACAGACTCCTAAATCTGTAAACTTGCATCCTTCATTGCACATACATCAGCCCCGCTGTGCAGAAAGCCAAAAATATTGCTGCAAGGACATTGTTGGCTGTGCTGCAGTTACAGTAGTGATAGCCTACTGCATATTTCAGTGTGGATAGTGAATGCCTTGTCTTCTAAATTACATTTTGTTCCACTGAAGGAGACTTGTCGGCATCCTCTTACAGGGCCATAAATTACCCTGCTGAGATTTGATTTAAAGTCCACTAAAGCAATCGTGGGGAATTCAGAACTGCGGCTGTTGAACTTCTGAAAGCCCGGATCAAACCATGCTATGCCAGCAGCGTCTGAGCTGTGCGGTTCTGAAGCTGTGTTGAATTAAGTAATAAGCGTGAAAGATGGAACTTTTACAGCTTGTGCTACATTAGCAACACTTGCCTGGGCGTATTGGAGCTGCAGTTTGTCGTTAGTATAATCGCTTATGAGCGGTAAGATAAGTACAGATTTTAGGTGCCCAGTAAGCCTCAGATCTAATGCTGGCTTTAAGTGCTTTCACGTATTGCACATTCTTTAAAAACGTGCAAGGGGAACCTGCAGTAACAGACAGGAAAAGAGGGAATAGTATTCACCCCAGAGGTAGAACGAAAGACCATGCCCATCATTGGAGGTCTGGTGGGGGCAGAGAAGCCTGGCTCATGGTCCTTTTTGGCTGTGATGTCAAATTGGCGAGGGCTGAGTTCTGTGCATACAGAGGTGGATTTAGGTACAACCAAGGAGAGCACCTTTTCAAAGTCTGGTAAGCACTTGCCCAGCTCTGTGAAGGGGGCATGAGGGCTCTGCCAGGGTCCTAGAGTCCTTCCTCCTTCCCAGAGCCAGGCAAGCACTTACGGGGCTTTGGGAAGGAGTTGGGAGGGCTCTAGCACCCTGGCGGAGACTTGTGCCTCCTTCCTAAAGCCTGCAGGCTTAAGGACACCCCATAAAATGTTGGCCTCGCACAGAGGTTCTCCCATTCATGGAATTACAGTGGTACCTTGGTTTACAAACTTGATCCTTAAACCAAAGCGTTCTTAAACCAAGGCGTGCTTTTCCATAGCAGTGGGGGACTCCGTTTACAAATAGAACACAATCCAAGGCAAAGTTCACAAACCAAAACACCTTCTTCCGGGTTTGCAGCGTTCTTAATTCAAGTTGTTCATAAACTAAGCTGTTCTTAAACCAAGGTACCACTGTATAGAGGGACCACAGAGCCTAGGACTTGCCGATCAGAAGGTCGGCGGTTCGAATCCCTGCGATGGGGTAAGCTCCCGTTGCTTGGTCCCTGCTCCTGCCAACCTAGCAGTTCGAAAGCACGTCAAAGTGCAAGTAGATAAATAGGTACCACTCCGGCGGGAAGGTAAACGGAGTTTCCATGTGCTCTGGTTCGCCAGAAGCGGCTTAGTCATGCTGGCCACATGACCCGGAAGCTCCCTCGGCCAATAAAGCAAGATGAGCACTGGACCTAATGGTTAGGGGTCCCTTTACCTTTACCTTACCACTGTGTAGATTTGTAGAGTTGGAAGGGACCCTGAGGGTCATCCAAGTCAAACCCCCTGCAATGCAGGAATCTCAACTAAAGCATCCATGACAGATGGGGCCAGTGGGTGTTGTAGTTCAGCAACATCTGGAAGGGCTCTTTGTTGACTACTCCTGCATTACAGAAGTGAAATGTTTCTTTTCAGTAAGAGACGGCAAAAGACGTATTTGTGTTATTTACTAGTTCAGGAATAAATAATTCATGGTAGCTGTGCTCCAAACTCTCTTACGAACAGACCCAGCAGCTGTTCCAGTGGTTCATGAATAAAAGGCCCGAACCTATAAATCATCGCAAATTGAATATGGTGCTTCTATTTACTGCAATAATCACATGTCAGCTTTTGTAATGAGTGTGTGTGTTAAGTGTTTACACACCATGTTAATTATTAGAACATCGCTCTTTCTGGGGTTTTGCACTGTGGTGCCAGCTGCTTTTAACACTCTAATTTGTGCAGCTGTAATATGGCCAACACGAGCCTTCTAAAATCATTTCTGTTGCTGATCATTTTTGGTCTAAATTATTCTCCACCCTCCCTTTTTTGTGTGTATGCTTGTTTGGCAAAACGTTCCCTTATAAGTTTTCCAGGGCTTTTACTACATGGTTTCTCTTAACCAGGAGCTCCAAAATTTCTAAGCATCGAAACTTGGCCCCTGAAACACAAATGCAATTCTGGGCAATTTTTCAGCATGCCAGGTAGCTTATTATAGTTTGCATGTTCAAAATCCAACATTTCGAGTATTCAGATTTGACAGATGTTTTGAATATTCGTAAGTTCTTTAATCCCCCCCCCCCCGATAACTTTTCAATGTAATTGTTCACATGCTGTGCTGAATCAGTGGATCAGGCTAACTAACCCAGTGTTCCTGCTGCACTGCCTACATGTTTTCTACCCATTGAAGAGGAAATTGTGAAGCGGGCTCAGTTCAGGTTGTGGATGGTGAAAGATGCCTAGATCTCTTCACTGGTGCCAGTGGAAGTGCATTTGCCATCGCCAGGAATGGGGAACCTTGTGTTCCCTTCTCAGCAACCTTCCAAGACCTGCATGCCAGTGGTGGCCAGGGGCCTGGTTCAAAAGTGAGCAGAACAATGAATATAAATGCTACCTTTGTGCAGCAGGCTAGATGCAGCTCTCTCTCTCTCTCTCTCTCTCTCTCCCCCTCTCTCTCTCACCTACACACCTACCCCTCTCTATCCTCTATCCAAGCATGCAAGAGGCCTTATATGCCTTTAGGTGCCAGGCGAAAACCTTCATCCATAAACAAATATCTGAAGGCAGCCCTGTATAGGGACATTCTTAATGTTTGATGTTTTCTTCCGTTTTTAATATTCTATTGAGAGCTGCTTATACTGGCTGCAGCAACCTAGTCAGATGGGCGGCAAACTAACAACAACAACAACAACAACCACCAGGCCTTGGACTGATTAAGATCTTGTTGTTGTTTAGTCGTTCAGTCGTGTCCGACTCTTCGTGACCCCATGGACCAGAGCACACCAGGCACTTCTGTCTTCCACTGCCTCCCGCAGTTTGGTCAGATTCATGTTTGTAGCTTCGAGAACACTGTCCAACCATCTCGTCCTCTGTCGTCCCCTTCTCCTTGTGCCCTCCATCTTTCCCAACATCAGGGTCTTTTCCAGGGAATCTTCTCTTCTCATGAGGTGGCCAAAGTATTGGAGCCTCAGCTTCAGGATCTGTCCTTCCAGTGAGCACTCAGGGCTGATTTCCTTAAGAATGGAGAGGTTTGATCTTCTTGCAGTCCATGGGACTCTCAAGAGTCTCCTCCAGCACCATAATTCAAAAGCGTCAATTCTTCGGCGATCAGCCTTCTTTATGGTCCAGCTCTCACTTCCATACATCACTACTGGGAAAACCATAGCTTTTACTATATGGACCTTTGTTGGCAAGGTGATGTCTCTACTTTTTTTTTTTTTTTAAGATCTTATACGCCTTTTAAAATGTGTTTGTGGGAGGGGGGTTATTGGTTTGTTTGTTTTTTGTTGCTGTTGTTTTTATAATGTGTTTTTGTGCTTTTGTATTGCGTTTTTTTATGCAGTGTACTGCCCTGAGATCTGCAGGCGAAGGGTGACATGCGAATTTAATGAAGAAAAGTAAAATAGAAAAAATAAGTATTATGAGAGTTCAAGGGCACTTTCCAGCCAGGGGAAAAGCACCCAATGAGAGTCCCTAGCAGGGTCAAGGAAGGGCTCCATCCTGGGGAGAGGGGATTGTGGCCCTGGGGAGAATTTGAAAGTTTTGGAATTTTGGCATTTGGCCCGTGGGTGTGGGGTTCCTCACCCCTGACTTGCACCACCTGTTCGGTCAGTGAAACATTATGCTACTTCAGGTTGGTGGTAGAGCAACCCCTGGGATTTCTGCACCAGGTTAACTTTGTGTTCTGCTGGTGGAAGGCGCTTTTGGTTCTACTTCTGTTATCCAGATCCATGTACGGAAGCTGATCAGATGGGCAGTTGAATCTTCTTTTCACAGCAGCCTCTTCCATTGCAGCTCAGGCAACAGGCTAACTTAGGGGGCTCAAGGGAAGAACCTGCAGAGCTCACAGCTGTGTCCTCCAGGGCCTTCCTGCCACCGCTGCTCCTTGTCGCCCAGAATCTGCTGCCTGAGGCAGCTTCCTCACTCTGCCTAATGGCAGCGCTGGCAGTGGATGGGAGTTTCAGGACTGCTTTAAATCTAAGCTGTTAAATTTGCACAGTACAGCAACGTTTCCTTTTTATGCCGTAACCCGCCTTGCGATCTTTGGATAAAGGGTGGCATATAAATAGATTAAATAAAGAAAGGAAAGGAGGAAAATATTGACAGTGTTTTAAACAACTTCACTGCTGCCTGTGTGAGGGCTTTGCGAGAGAGAGAGAGAGAGAGAGAGAGAGAGAGAGAGAGGTTAATACTTAGTTTTGCTTATATGTGTGGAATGTAGATATGCCCACTAGGTGTCGCTGTTGTTTATAACTTACAGATCCTAACTTTTAACAAGGGACACAAGTTCAGAATTTCAGTAATTTGTGGTTTCTACTGGCATTGGTTGTTTTTTAGTTTTTTGAATTTGTTGAAGGCTGAAATGGTAAAACTTAAGTTAACCATGTGTTTCATACTGGTCCAGGAGTCTGGCCATCATCACTCCCTCTAATATGGTACAGGATTGTTGTTGTTTATTACTATATTGCCCTTCATTCAAAGGTTCACAGCATAAAAATGCGGAAGGAAAGAACTTTGTATGTCATCTTGCGGTCCTTGGGGGAGGTGGTATCTAAATTCAGTGGACTAACCAGTCCACAAGGGAGCATTCATTCAAAATATTGCACCAAATGAACACATTTGCAGCCCCCACCTTTCTTGTTTTATTGTCGCTACAGGTTCTGCCTCCCCCACCTCCCAAACCATAGCTTCTTCTCGATTGAGGTTCTCCCCAAACATATGTGCGGAGAGTGTGGGGCTTATGTATTGGGAAGCAATATAACTACTCCCTGCCTAATTACATTGTTAATCTTGCCTAAGCCTCGCCCACGGGAATCCCAAATGGGGAAAACCCCACTCCACGAGACCTTGTGCTTTTTAAAAACAAGACTATAAACATGCTTGACCAGAGCCATTGATGCAAGAAACAAAAATATATGGATTTAATTCATGGCTGACTCTGATTAGATACGAGTTGGGTATAAGAGAGCAGATGGAGGGAATAACTACAGACAGCGCTGTGCTGGAATCTGTCCTCCAGTTTCTCAAATGTCTTCTTCCCCTTCGAGAGAGGCTTCAATTTTTCTGCATTCTCAGAGGGTACTTCAGAATCTCTTTAGAATTTCTGTGGGGGTGCATTTTCAGCTTTCCCAATTCTCCCAAGGTGGCCAAGAGGGGTATATGTGTTTTTTACTTTTGGGCAAATCTTTCCCCAGTGCTCTGGGGGGGGGCCTTCCTGGAAGCTTGTGGGCACCAGTCACAAAATGGCTGCCACGGGGGCATGTCATAACACAAAATGGCTGCCACATCTAAAACAGCAGGGAAGGAACCAGGACCACAAAATGGTGCAGGCATCCCTTTCCCTCACTTTCCCCTCAGTTGGGTAGGGATGGAAGACCACCAGCACACTTGCTTACAAAGAGAAGCCCTTTCTACGTTTCCTGTGTTCAGAACAGAAGGGAGAGACGATGTCTAGCCCTGGCTTCTAGTTAAATGTAGGGGGACGTGTTCTGTGTAGAAGAGATCAAGCCAGATCAGAGAGGAACTGAACAAGAAGAGCACAAGTCTCTTACGCATTGTAGGGATGTTTATTGAAACCTCTTGTGGGCCCCACAGAAGGGACTGGTGGGCGCAGAGGAGCCCATGGAGCCCATTGCCAAGCAACAGTGCAGGGTATCCAAAGAGCTAAAAGAAGTACGGTTTGGCATCTCTTGGGCTTTGTTCCAGAGGCAGAATTTGATGGAATTAGCTTCGGTTGTGATAAACGCGATGAAACACTCCATTAGAAACATATGGCGTAGAATAGGCTTGCACAAAACTTGAGGCTGCACAGTGAATGCAGCCTGCTAACTATGTATTGTGGCCTACATTTCTTTGTTCTTCTTCCCTGCAGGCAGCAAAGAATGGGAGTTTTCACGAGTCCCTGGTAGACCACCATATACAACTGCATTTAACTTGATAGGCCATTAGATGTATAGACCTAGCTTGGGGTCTGTACCATGAATTCTTTATGATGTTCTAGCACTCTTCTTTATTCTTCAGTTTTGTTAATGGATTGAAAAGCATTTTGAAGTATTGTTTGACCAAGAATGCTGTCGTAATTTTGTAAATTTGATGTAGCTTTTGTTTTTGTAGGAAATGGAAAATTGCTCAAACCATGTTGTAGATATCAGCTCTGATTCCAAGATGGTTATGATGACTGTTCATTTAAATAATCCATAATGCAATCAACTAAAGGGTTAATATATTCTCTTGAATATATTCAACATTTTTTTAAAAAAACAACAACCCCAAAAACTTTCTGCACCTTCCAAACCTGCAAATGGTGGCATTTTCATAAATGTCACTTTGACATCCATGTAACCACACTTAAATGTCAGACCAGTTTGAAAGCTTTCTTTAAAGTCTTTAAAGAAGCATATTTTGAGACATAGCTCAGTCTTCAGTGTGGTTTTTCAATCTCTCTGCTGCCATGAAAATTAAATGTATCTTTTGCAGCAAAGTGGCCTTCGTTATGTCAGGTTGCTATCTACCAGTGTGAATTTATTTGAGCAAGTGCATGACAGGAGATGTGTGTGTTCTGCATAGTGACTTGCCTCGTTAACAAGACTATGGATTTGGTGCATATCATTTTTAGATTTTCTCATTGTGGAAGGTTTGCTTGGTTTACTTAGTGAGGAATTGGGGGGGGGGGGTGCAAAAGTATTAAATGAGTAGTAGCTGGAGCCAGGCTTGCCAATGGACTGTGTTCCATTGCTAGTGTTGAAGAAAAATTCAGCAGCCTGCTTGGTCAGCATCTGTATGTGGAATGGACCAGGGCTGCCATCTTGTTTTCTGCCTCAGGCAACAAAATGGGGCAGCCCTGGTCATAGTTAGATGAATATAATACATAGAGTGTCAGACGTCTTTCACTGAGCCAAACTACACACATTGTCATACCCTTGGGGACATATTCATGCCAGCCCAGATGCAGGACCCAGCCTGTTTGTCCCTGCTTCCACCTCCCTCCCTCCCTCCCTCCCTCCCTTCCTTCCTTCCTTCCTTCCTTCCTTCTTTCCTTCCTTGTCATTCATTTCTTTCTTGCCTTCCAGACCTTTTCAAAAGTTTCACAACAGCTGCTGTAGTATCATTATATTGAGTGACTTATACAAATTCTTGCATTTTACCACTGGAGGTGAATTAATTTAGGAGAATTGCTAGGATTTATGTTTCTTTTATTACACAGAGAGAATAATTGAAGACCATGAAATGATGATTGAAATCCAGTCAAGATGGGGAATTGAAGAAGGCAATAGATTTTATTTTAGAAAAAATTATGCCAAATACGAGTTCTTCAAAAACCCTGAGGTAAGTCATGACTGTATATTGATTTGATTCAATTACTAATCCTTAATATTTAGGGTGGCTAGTCATCAGTTATGGCACCCAGTTAAAACCAGACTATTGCCAAGAAATGTAATTAACTGTACCATTGCATACATACATACACCCACACCCTGATAACATGGATATAATTCTAGGCTCTGAGGGTCAGCTGAAACAAATTTCTGCCAAATACCTAACAAGGCAACACAGCATTTTTAGAATAAGTGGAAGAAGTGGCAGGGCATTTGGGCTCTGTTGAGTTCCTTTATCTTAATTATTGCTGCCGCTGTTCAGTGTTCTCAAACAGAGTATAGCAAGCTTGCAAATAGTTCTGCAAAGCTGTTGCCATTAGTACTACTCCATGCCACTGCCTGAATATGGGGTGGCCACATGAATGTTGCCCCACTCCTTGGCGGGGCCCATATTCAGACATCTCCCCACTTACATGGGGGCTGCGTTCCCAGGTACTGCACATGTACATGAAATCGTGTATTGTGGGGAACACACTCTTAAGTAGCCTGTAAACACCCTTTAAACCTCTGGAAACCCTTGAAAGTGTTGCAAAGGTTCCTGGGATTGCTAGCTGTTTCCCCACTTTTTTCAGTCCGTTTCACGCCTTTTTTCCAGTTTAAATTGATTTGTTAAATTATTTCCTGGCGCCACGCATAAACGTGGTTGCAAGCATAAGTGGAGAGACACCTGTACATTCTACCTGAACGTGGCAGCTTTAGATATCTCTTTGAGAAGAAAACTCTGATTACATATGGCTCAACAAATCCACCCAAGTACTAATCCTCTTGATGTTCTGAATGCCGTGGAAGACCCTCTGTTTATTATCGGGAGTAAAGCATTAAGAACACCGGGTGTTGCCTTTAGTCAGATTACTTCTCTAGCTATCACTATTATCATTCATTTCATTTCTATAGCACTTTATAGATTTAAAATCTCAGAGCAGTTTAGAACACATTCAAACATCAAATAAAACAATCCAGATAAAAACGTCACTGAAGAAACTCAACTGTAAAGTGTAGGCCAGTTTTGTCTACTCTGGTTGTAACCACTGGTTCAGAGCCCAGGCAACTCTCTCTATTTGATCCTTTTAACTGGACCTGCCAGGAATGGAACCTGGGTCTTTCTGCATTCAAAGCATGTGATCTACCACTGAGCTTTGGTTCTTCAGGGTATAAGCAGATGCTGTAAGGCCTTGTTTTCAGGCAAGGGCAACTACTGATGTTCTTATTTTGCAAGAGGGCTCATAAACAGGGTACAAAGGAAATGAAACCTAGGCCTTCTAACTAAATGTGGTGTGCATCTGCGAATGTTTCCTGAACCCTTCTAGTACTTTTGTTTTTTCTTCAACAGACTTTCTTCCCTGCACACCTGATATCCCTCTCAAATGAGATCAATGGAGCCATGAGCCACACGCAAATACTGCAGGTGAGATGTTGAAGTTTTAAAAACGGGACCGCTCAGCTGAGTGTGTCTGAAAATCTCAAGCATTGCCTTTGTTTGACAGAACAATAGGGCTGGCATGGCCCAGCACTGTTATGAATGACATGGTCCCTATTCCCCAAATTTAAGTGCTTTATAAAACAAACCTCCTTCTTCACCCTCACATCCTGCTCTATGGGGAATTCTGGTTTAAGGCTAGCCAGTGATGGCTGGTGCTCATTAGAAATGTTAAGACAGAAATCTGGGTGACCATCAGTGAATGGTATCTTAGCCCATGACAGGAAGAGCCAACTAATTCTAATTTTCTCCTCATCCTCTTTCCGCTACAAGGGGCAACACTGAAACTAAGGAGGGAGCTGACAGGTAGAACCAGTGGCATTGTGTGGAGGCACAAGGGCGGTTAGGGCGTGCAAGATTTCAACACCCAGTGCTGCCGCAGTAGAGTTGCATGCTTGCATCACTGGGCTCTGTTGAAAATGGCTTCTCCATGTGAACCAGGAAGTGACCTCTCCAGACAACGGAACGACTCTTTCCTTATCTCTGTGGCTGCGATCTCTTCTTGGATGACACGGACGCCATTAGGCAGTTGAACGTGCATGTGTACTCCATCCATTTCCCTCCCACTCCGCTCTGCGCAGCCCTTGGCACTGGTAACCCACGCTACGCCACTGGGTAGTACCAGCCTCAGGACTGGTCTAAGTAAGGAGGCAGGCAGGTTGGTGGGGCAATGCCCCATTCAGTCTTAATGGACCAGTCTCCAATGAATAGTTTTCACATTATTTCACCACTAGAAGTCATTTGAATAAGATAGCTTATTCCATGTGCCTGGCAATCTGGTTGTTCTCACAGGTGGGCTCCCAGATAGGAGTTGTGAAACAGGTTATGAGATGCATACAGACTTGGTTTCTTAGAAAATATTTTTTTTAAAAAGTTATTACTTCTGTTAGCATCAGTTATTTACATGCTAAAGAACGGGGGCGGGAGGCCCTGGAAAAAGATGTACAGTGGTACCTTGATTTTCAAACTTAATCCATTCCGGGAGTCCGTTTGACTTCCGAAACCGTTCAAAAACCAAGGCACAGCTTCCGATTGGCTGCAGGAACTTCCTGCACTCAAGTGGAAGCCACGTTGGAAGTTCGGCTTTCTGAAAAACGTCCACAAACCGGAACACTCACTTCAGGGTTTGCGGCGTTCGGGAGCCGATTTGTTCGATGGCTAAGCCGTTTGGGAACCAAGGTATCATTGTACTTTTTGCTGTGAAGATCAGGTCTGTGTTTTTCCACAAAGGGGATATCAAAGGTAAGGTTGGCAAATGGTAGAGCTCAGTAAAACAAGTAAAATAAGAACAATAGCAAAAGCCCTGCTCTGCTGGATCAGAACAGAGGCCCAGCTAGTCCAGCATTCTATTTTCACAGTGGCCAACAAGAAGCCTCTAAGAAGTCCACAAGCAGGACCTGAACAAAACTTTCCCCAGTTGTGACTCCCAGCTACTGGAATGCAATGGCATGAACTTCACTGTCAAGGCTAGTGGCTATATAACAGCAGGCTTAGGGACGCGGGTGGTGCTGTGGGTTAAACCACAGAGCCTAGGACTTGCCGATCAGAAGGTCAGCGGTTTGAATCCCCACGGCAGGGTGAGCTCCCGTTGCTCGGTCCCAGCTCCTGCCCACCTAGCAGTTTGAAAGCATGTCAAAGTGCAAGTAGATAAATAGGTACCGCTCCGGCGGGAAGGTAAACGGTGTTTCCGTGCACTGCTCTGGTTCGCCAGAAGTGGCTTAGTCATGCTGGCCACATGACCCGGAAGCTGTACGCCGGCTCCCTCAGCCAATAAAGCGAGATGAGCGCCACAACCCCAGAGTCGTTTGCAACTGGACCTAATGGTCAGGGGTCCCTTTACCTTTACCTTTTTACCATATCCTTAGTAACATTAGCAGCGTGCAAAGTGTTTTCAGAGTGTATGGAAGCTCTGAGGTCCTTTCGCGAAAAGCTTAGCAATATAGGAAACCAAATAACGTGTTCCGTTTCAGTCAGATTAGCAGCTGAATTCCCACAGGCTTCTGAGAACTCACACTCCTCACCTGTCAGCGCAGTCCGAAGATCTTCCAGAGCTCCCAAATATGCACAGGAAGGAGTAGCTGGATAAAGGTCTGTTCCTGTGGGATTCAAAGTGGTATTTTTTCCCCTTGCAGATGTTTTTAAGTTCCAGTACATATCCTGAAATTCACAGTTATTTACATGCTAAAGAGCAAGGGAAAAAAACCTGGAAAAGGATGTACTTTTTGCTGCGAAGATCGGGTCTGTATTTTTCCACTAAGGGGACATCAAAGGTAAGGTTGGCAAATGGTAGAGCTCAGTATGCATCATATTCTCTCCACAGTAAGGGATAGTTTTGTACTCCTTAAGTCCTCTTGAAAAAGCCAAGCTCCCCCTCCCTCAGGTTTTGTTGATGATGCTGAAAAGTGAAGAAGACATTTATGGTGCAGGCAGGCATGGAACGGGCTAGGGGTTTTTGTTTGGTAATATTCGAATAAATGAAAGTGGTTTTTATAACTTGCAGAGTTAACCCGCAAAGTGAATTTTTAGCATGTCATATTTAAATAGGTAGCTAAACAACTGTAGGGCACTTAGTTGGCGAAGGATAGTATAGGCATTACACTGGTTTTGGCTGTAAGTTTCTTTTGCCTTTGGCAAAAAGAAAGTGACTAATAAATTCACAAGGGATAATAATATATGGGTGTTGGTCGATTTTTTTTCACTTCAGAATAGTAAGTTGTTGCACCTTACATTGAATCACCTTTCTTTTATCATTTAGATGCTGACTTGGGGAATTATATACTTTAAAGAACGGTCTCCCCCCCTCCCCCCCTTTTGGTGTAAACAATTTAAGATGTCCGTAATAGTTTTATATTGCTCTTCCTTTTAGGAGCCAAGGCACCTGCAGCTTTTCAGTGAATTCAGCAGTAGTGACATATATGTGTCTTTGACAGGCAAAAAGATATCTGGAGTGCCAGTCAGCTATGGGTTCTGCTTTAAGGTAAATGCCTAACTGTTTTGATAATAAAGAAAACATATTTTTTTGTGGGGAGGGGGAGGATTTATTTAGTTCCGTTAAAAATTGGCATCAGGAAAAATAATATTGAAATTAAATTATTTTTTAAATGATATTTTGATTATGAAATGGGAGAATTAGTGGCCTTTATTTCAACAGGTATTGCCTTCAAGATATGAATTAATGCTAAAACAATATGCTGTGGCCTTCTAGCCTCAGAAAGCAGGAGGAGCCAGAGACCTGAAACAACTTTATGCAGAAAGTGAACAAAATAGGACCTGCTGGGTGACAGCAATTCGGTTGCTTAAGGTAAATGTCCTCTTCTCCTATTAATTGTCTTCGCCAGTTATTTCTGTATACAAAATGCCTCGTTCCTCTTTTACAGCCTCTGGGTAAAAATGGTATTTTCAATCTCCTTGAGCTCTGTGTTTTCTGTTTTTACATACATACTTTTATACCCCACACTTGCCATCATAAATTTTTTGTTTCCAGGGCAGCTGACAGTGTAGTAAGAAACAATAAAAATAGAAAATGATCAAGCCTATAAACTAAGACAGCAGACTAAACAGCGACAACCCATGCGAATAGACAGTAAAATAAAAACTTCTCTAAGTTAAAAAGGGTAACCTTAGCGGTTCTTATACCTTATTAGCTGGAAAAAATGTTATTCCACCCCCTTTTGTGGTTGTGTATGACTCTTAGTTACCCTTTAATGATTAAAGCATACGGACACGACAGATAAAAAGTTTAGTAATGGTTATTATTAATAAAGGGTCTTGAAAGTAAGACCTTCTAACTTCAGTGGGGCTTGCTCCCTAGGAAATAATTTTAGGATTGCAGCCACACAGGCTTACTTGCCAATACAGGTGAATTTTACAGTACGATTTAAGAGGGAAGTTTAGAAATTATATCACATGCCATGCTAAACAGTCCCCCAATCCCCAGGGGAAATTTCCATGGGTTACAGAGGAAATGGTGAATGGGGCAGATCTGGGGCCATGAACTCTATTTTTTTCCTGGAAGGGGGGAAAAGGATCCAAACCTATATGGCTGGCTACTCTGTTGGAGGAGAATGCTGGCGTGGGTAGACAGCTTGGTCTAATCCAGCTTTTCTGTTCTTAAATATTTTTTTAAACTCCCTGCAAAGGAGTGTCAACATCCTTATCTTGGAAACAGAAAAGTAGCTACCTACTAACTACTTCAAAGCTTTTTTTTTAAGGGGGCGGGCAGATTATGGGGAGAGGCAACGTGTGATGGAAACTACCCACTTTGTGGTGGACACAATTCACCACTGAGTACTTTCTGATTGTTGATCTTGAAATCCGCAAGACTGTAATACCTCTTATCCTTCTTCTTTGTTTGTAGTATGGGATGCAACTTTACCAGAATTACATGCACCCCTATCAAGGTAGAAGTGGGTGCATTTCTCTGAGCACACCTGTGGTAAGTACTTCTCAGCTCATATGAAGCAATACTGATCCGCAAAACCTGGCCTGCTGCCTTCTCCCAGCCCCCACCCTGCCCCAGTCACCCACTGGGTTTTCCATAGTATTGCAAGAGTATTACATTATGCTGTAATTTGTTCTCAGGGCATCCCATTACCTACAAAGATTAATTTAGTTCATACTATTTTAATTCATAGTGTTTCTGTCAAAGATGTTAAAACTAACCGTAGCTCCCTGCTCCCCTTACATGAACCATGCACAGGATCACATGGATCAGTGAGATACTTTTGTCCATTTTGATATGTGCCTGTATCTTAGCAGCTGCTGGAAAAAAGTATTTGGGTTGCTTCTATATAGAGTGCAATGCAAGCGCTACAAAAGGGGGGGAGGACAGTTCCTATATCTCTGAGCTAGACAAGCTTTGGGGGGGGGGCAAGGCCCACATGTAGTGGTGGGTAAAGGGAGGTACAGTCACACACACACACACAAAACCTCTCACACACGTATAAACACGCACACACAAACTTTTCTCCCTCTTGTGCACACATACAGTGTTTATACTGCCTCACAGTGCTCCTGATGCCACCAAGATAGTTGTCAGTGATTTTGGCTATACAGTGGTACCTCAGGTTACAGATGCTTCAGGTTACAGACGCGTCAGCTTACAGACTCCGCTAACCCAGAAATAATACCTCAGGTCAAGAATTTTGCTACAGGATGAGAATAGAAATTGCGCAGTGGCAGCGGCAGTGGGAGGCCCCATTAGTTAAGTGGTGCTTCAGGTTAAGAACAGTTTCAGGTTAAGAACGGACTTCCAGAACGAATTAAGTTCTTAACCTGAGGTACCACTGTATGGGGAGCACTGCTGCCGTCGGGAGAGATGTTTACTCTCCCTGTGCCGAAATCAGTGGTGTTACCTGGCTGATTATACCCCACCTGAAGTGATGGCACCTAGTGACCGAGGGCTACATCTAGCTCATGTGTTGCCCACCTGTGCCCTCTGTGTGCCATCTCTCTATTCACTTAGTTACATGGCTCAGAATAAGCTCTTAGAATCCATCACGTTCCAGCAAGAGATAGGGCAAGACCACTTAGCTGCCGGACGTAGATAATTCTTTTTACCACTTTTGCCATCATCCTAATACCATTTAAATAGGTGGTCCTCCTCAGATAGGCGTTTATTTCCTCTTTTGCTTCCCACTGTTGCAGCGGCTGTCAGAAAGTTATCTCATCCATTTTTATATTAACTACCGTAAAATCTTCCCCGTAGATGTACGAGTAGAATTGTTATGGTGTCGAATAAGCAGAGGGCAGAGTGTAAACCCTCTTATATATATGAAATATCTTTTTTTTCTGATCTTGATAACTGGATAATCCCTCAGGACATATTTATTGCAATATATATACAGAACACTTTTGCCTTATTCTTAATATAGTTTCCAACTGGCTAATCAATAGATGCAAAGATTATTATTGCTCTGAGAGTGGTTCAGGGAGAAGCCAAATGCTGTTTCTAAAACAGAACACTGAGGAGATATTGTGAAATGTTTTGGTCAGTAATGTTTTTAAATGGATTTTTCCCCCTCTTTTCCTTTTTGCAGAGAAGTGTTTCAGAGAATTCTCTAGTGGCCATGGACTTCACAGGACATAAATCCAGAGTGATTGAAAACCCCACAGAAGCCCTTTCAGTTGCTGTAGAAGAAGGATTAGCATGGCGGGTAGAAAAAAAAGTTCATTACAATGTTTTTTTCTGTTGGTTTTTTTTCTTTCTTTCTTCTGAAATATTTACGATTTTCTTTCTTCCCACATAGAAAAAAGGGTGTCTGCGACTTGGTGCTCACAGTAGTCCCAATACTCTGCAGAATGTGTCATCGAATATAGGTATGTACCATTCCAGAAGGTCTCATGGAATGCTACACTATCGTCATACACAAAAATGATCCTAATAAGAATTTTTCGCTCCCCTTTCTTCCTGACGCTTCAGCCATACACAGTTCCCAGCCGTGGTTTCACCATAAGATCTCTAGAGATGAGGCGCACCAACTAATTTTGCGACAAGGACTGGTAGATGGGTAAGAGTTCCAACCATTATTATTATTATTATTATTATTATTATTATTATTATTTTAAAATTGGACTAACTGTTAACTGCTTGAGCAGTCAAATTGTCCCCATGAGTCGCAATGATAAAATGAAATCAGACATAACAGGCATATGATATGCTAGTGGCTGCCTTGAAAGCATGTGCAAGTAGTTCTAAATTTGGTTAGAGAGTTTGTGGCACCAGCTTGGATGTCGCTACAGTGGTGCCCCGCAAGACGAATGCCTCGCAAGATGGAAAACCCGCTAGACGAAAGGGTTTTCCGTTTTGGGGGTGCTTCGCAGGATGAATTTGCTATGGGCTTGCTTCGCAATACGAAAATGTCTTGCGATTGCTGGGGGTTTTTTTTCGCTCCCTACCCTCTTTTTCTAAGGCACTAAGCTGCTAATAGCCTTTTAGCAGCTAATCCGCTAATCCCTTAAGCCTTTAATAGCCGCTAATAGCCGCTAAACCGCTAATAGCGCTAATCTGCTAATCCGCTAATGGGCTTGCTTCGCAAGACGAAAAAACCGCTAGACGAAGAGACTCACGGAACGGATTCTTTTCGTCTTGCGAGGCACCACTTTACCTTTCTGGATACAGTCGTACCTTGGAAGTTGAATGGAATCCATTCCGGAAGTCTGTTTGACTTCCAAAATGTTTGGAAACCAAAGTGTGGCTTCCAATTGGCTGCAGGAAGCTCCTGCAGCCAATCGGACTTCATTCCGGACGTTCAGCTTCCGAAAATTGTTTGAAAACCGGAACACTCACATCCGGGTTTTGATTGCTCAGGAGCCGATTTGTTCGAGAGCCAAGGCGTTTGAGATCCAAGGTATGATTGTATTTTGTGGTTTCCTAAATTTAGTGTACTTGATCAGGACACTATACTTCTGTTGATGCAGCCTAGAATAGCAACCCACCCTAACAGAACCACTGAGCCTCTCTTGACATGTTTGGCCCTGCCTCTGCATTCCCATTATCTTGCTTGGCAAATGGTGGAATTGGGACCACAGAGTTGCTGAGATAACACATCAATCTTGGATAACTGGTGAATGTTTGGTTTGGGTTTCATTCTTTGGCCACTAGATGGTGTGCTGAAATACAGTGATCTTAAGAGAGGTTGAGAATGCATTTATTTATTGCTGTCACAGTTTTGCCACTTAAGTACCGTATTTTTCGCTCTATAAGACACACCAGACCACAAGACGCACCTAGTTTTTGGAGGAGGAAAACAAGAAAAAAAAAAATTCTGAATCTCAGAAGCCAGAACAGCAAGAGGAATCACTGCGCAGTGAAAGCAGCAATCCCTCTTGCTGTTCTGGCTTCTGGGATAGCTGCGCAGCCTGCATTCGCTCCATAAGACGCTCACACATTTCCCCTTACTTTTTAGGAGGGAAAAAGTGAGTCTTATAGAGCAAAAAATACGGTAGATAAAATAATGTCTCTTTGCCATGAACAAGTACTTATTTCTGCGCCTTAACTTTGATGCTTGTTAGGGAAGCTACAAAACTTTAACAGTAACTCACTGCTACCAGATTTTCATACTTGTTTGATACTTGTTTCTATTCCTTCACCTGCTAGTGTTTTCTTGGTACGGGACAGCCAGAGTAACCCCAAAACCTTTGTGCTGTCACTGAGCCATGGATTGAAAATAAAGCACTTTCAAATTGTACCCGTAAGTATAGCCAGCAAGTTTGTGGACCGGTAGTAAATTTTTCCTTCAATGGTTTTTATACTACTGCCAAAACGGTGGCATGCCTCTTGGTAATTCATTCTGTTTCTAATGGCTAAAACCTGCTACTTACAGTTTTCTGTGAAATAGGGATGGTTTGAGAATTAAAAGCTCCCACACATGAAAATGGAATTCTAATGGAACTCCTCACGATAGTCTCTGCATTTTCTTAAATCCAAATGCAAGTGTGCGTATGTATGTACACAAATACGCATTATTTTGAGTGTTATCTAGTTTTAAATTACGGTGTTTTGCACACTTTAATTAATTAATTAATGCAGTATTGTGAGTTTCCTTGTAAGATTTGTTTCCCTCTAAAAGGTAGGATAGAAATCTATTAAATAATATGTGTGTGTGTGTGAGAGAGAGAGAGAGAGAGAGAGAATATGAATGTATGCTCTCTTTCAGATTATAGGCCTGTTGTTCTAGTTTTATTTTTCTCCCCATATGTTTTGAGTGTCCTAGGACTTGGTAGAATCTGTTGAGAGTCAAAAGGCAAGCAGAACTTCCTTATATTTTATCAGAAAACGGGGCAGGGTTCGTAAGCAAAAGAGGAATGTTTTAAAAACACATTGAGTCAGAATGAACACTCAAAAAAGACAGGTCTTTACCACTATATTAACACAGCAATGCTATAATGCCTGCTTGGAAGTAAGTCCCATTGAAGGCAATGGAGCTTAATTCTAGGTTAAGTAGGTATAGTTAAGCAGCCGAGTTCTGCACCATGAAAGGCTAGAATGGGCGACTGGAAAATATTTGTAAAGCTAAGGACACCCATGTGCTTCATTTGATGCTCCTGTTGGACATGGGGATGGGCGAAATGGAGCTATCCAAGGAACAGAGGCCCAATTTTGCGGATGTTGGAAGTCTGCCCTGTGGCTTTCGAGACTTTGCTCATCCCTCCTAATATATTTTCAGCAATATCAGATCTCTGGATAAGCTTCCCGCATTGTGCCATTCTTCTGCCTGGCATATGCAAGGGCTTCCAGAGTTAAAGCAAAGTGTATTCAAATCTACCTCTTTGTTTTTGGATTTATGGCTTACCTCCTTGCCTCAAGGTGAGAAAGGCAAATAATATTAACCAGTAGAACATCACAAAAACGAAGAAGCAAATCAGTGACAATGGGCAAAAACCTTCAAAGCAATATATATCCCCTTCTTTATTATTTGTCTTAGAACTGCAGCCTTTAAGTGATTAGCTTCCAGTGTTTGTTGAGAAGCTACGGCACATCACAGAAAAAGAGGGGCACGTCTTCTTGTTGCCTTGGCAACACAAGGGTGTGCTTCCTTTCCCCTGCCCCCCACGAATGGGCAAACGTTACTCAGCTTTGCAATGCCCCCTCCAAAGTTTTTGCAACATGGAGATCCAACATCACTGCCTGCAAATGAGGCTCCAAAATGATGGGAGCTGATCTTCAGGTGTTGGAGAATCTAAAGTCCCAATCTACACTTGGTCTTGATGTTCTTAGTGGCAAATGAGTATCCACCTAACCATCATCGCAGAGGCTGGATGAATGAAATGAGGATGGCAGAGCACAATGGAAATTATTGTTGATGTGGTGTTTCCTCTTCTTGCAGTTGGAAGAGGAAGGCAAGCTGTTTTATACGCTGGATGATGGCCACACCAGATTTTCTGATCTCATTCAACTAGTGGAGTTCTACCAGCTCAATAAAGGCATCTTACCTTGCAAGTTAAAACATTACTGTGCCCGAATTGCATTTTAACCAAAATGTTAACACCTCACCAAAGCCTCGTAGGATAGAAAGGCTGAATGTTCCTTTTGACAAAGAAGTTTTGTAAATGAAGGGCGTAAACAAAAAGCCAGTGAATGTAAATTTCAGCTTGCAAAGAAGGATTTGTATTCACCATAGCAAAACAAAATCCAGTACTTTCGTGTTAGAGTTGGCTAATCAACAGTTGATCTTCCACAAAATGAATCTGAAGCTGAAATTGTAACGCTGCAATCCTAGGGAGTATTTTTCAAATGCCAATAAATGTCTTTTTCACTAGTTTCCTTTATCCCTTTCAAGGTGTGTCTCATTTTAAGGCAAATCCTTTTTACACCATTATTGTAAAACATAAAAAAGACGCAAACATGGTGGGTGGGGTGCAGTGAGACCAATCGGCAAGCCGCACATTTTTTGCACTGTATTTTTGGATTCTGTTTCAAAGTTTGCCATTTGAATCTTCAACAGATTTGGAAAATGGGGGGAGTAAAGTGACAAAATTTTGGGCAGTAGACTGGCGCACACTTCTGTTCTTTTTTTCATGGAGAGATCATGGGTGAACAGAAGCACGCATTTGTGGAAAGGGTGAGGAGTAATGACGTCATCCAATGATGTTCTTTGTTGGGTCACCCACTGCCGCTGGTGTGAATAATAGTGTGACATGCTGGTATATTGCTCAAAAAGCCACAGGTCCATAACACAACAAGTAAAGGTAAAGGTAAAGCGACCCCTGACCATTAAGTCCAGTCGTGGCCGACTCTGGGGTTGCGGCGCACATCTCACTTTATTGGCCGAGGGAGCCGGCGTACAGCTTCCGGGTCATGTGGCCAGCATGACTAAGCCGCTTCTGGCGAACCAGAGCAGCGCACGGAAACGCCGTTTACCTTCCTGCCAGAGCGGTACCTATTTATCTACTTGCACTTTGACGTGCTTTCGCTCCTGCTAGGTTGGCAGGAGCAGGGACCAAGCAACGGGAGCTCAGCCCCTCGCGGGGATTCGAACCGCCGACCTTCTGATCGGCAAGTCCTAGGCTCTGTGGTTTACACAACAAGTACTACAACAAGTACTTCAGCGTGAAAAGAACATTAGCAAATGGGACAGAAGCACTCGTATTATAGTCAGGGAAACGTAATGCAATATTCCCCACATCTTTTTTGTTTCTGAAACATCTGGAGGCACTCTCTTTTTTCCTTCAGCCCTGCGCTATCATTCCCCCTCTTTCCCCCTCCCCAGCCTAGCTCAACTCCTTGTTGCTGGAGATTTCTCTGAAGCCACCAAGACAGGACATAACAGATATATTTAAATACGCACGCAAGCTTTCAGAGGTTAAACACTTGATGGTCTGTGCATAATCAATGTGTACGGTAGACCAATTATGATAGCTTTAATGAAATGCATGAATATTTAAAACTTAATGGATCTGACTTTGTAGTCGGCCTTACAGCCCTTTCTTAAGACATATGAACCAATGGTAAATGTTGGCCTCAGGAGGGCAGCAGCGTGCTGTGGAATTTGTAGAAGGCGCCATTGTTTTCCTGTCAGCTCCCAGAAACAGCTGTGGCTTCCTGGTCTCTGCGCACCTTCCGAAAACCCGGCGCTTTTTCTCCCTATAAATTATTCACTTGTTCTGTACCAATTAGTTCTACCAGTTGCAAGGTTTGTTATCAAGTTAAGCTTCAAGACAGAACCTGAATTCAATGAACGATTAAATATTTATTAACGCAGATGATTAAATATGCAGATAGTCTGTGAAGCTTGTTCTTGGAACCATTCTATTACCTTTTCCAAAAAATGCTAATGATTTGTATAATTAATTTTTTTATATATTAAGTGTGGGGGGGGGAGCCTGAAAGATTTTATAAAAGCAGAACTGAGAGAGTTTTCAGGGGGTCACAGGGTTGCAGGACATTAAAAGGAAGACTGAAATGGGGGGATCCTATTGAAGGCCCCAAAGTTAGTTAATGACATACACACACACATATATATATGTTGGTTCTCAGATGAGCCCCTTGGGGAGCTTCCCCTATGATCGATGCTAATTGTTCCACTGTTTAGCACTTTTTGAAGACGGCTCAGTTCATTCCATCGCAATTCATACTTCAGAGAGGCAAGAGAGAGAGAGATACACTTACATACATAACAGTACCTACAACTCTAAATGTGTCTCTTTTTTTCTGTCACCACCTCAGCTTTTACGAGTAGAAGAATAGTTTGGGGGGGGGGGGATACCAGTCTTAACGGGAGTTCTTGGAGTGATACAATTTTTAAAAACATGTTAGGAATCCTGTAACGCTGCCATATTCTTCTGATCTGTCGTAGGTCTTACAAGTTCCATGCTTCGTCTGTCTTGGCAGCTACACCTTCTCATCTCAGAATAAGGTAGAACTATAAGTCTAGTCCTAAGAAAATCAGAATATTTCAGATCTCGAGGGGAGGGGGAACTCTATATTTTTTACGTTCACAACGGGGTCTGCCAAATTTCCTAGCCTTTATCCCGTCAAGTCACGTGTCGCCAAATGTCTCCTTTAAACCATAATTGCTTTTAACGGGAGCGGAAGAACTCCTGCACCCTTTGAGAAGAGAGAGGGTGGGAAGATTATGGGATGGGGGAGGGAATGCCCTCTCTCAGGCACTTGCAATATCTGTACTGCATTTCACGCTTTGGTTCGCTTCACCATCAACTTTTCGAGAGAATGCTTTGCAAACAGCTGCTAACAGGCGAGTGTCACTTACATATTTTGATTGATTGGTTTCCATTCCAAAGACTTAGGGATAGATCACAGTGCCAGCAACAGACTAGCCTCTCTGCCTTCAGGTTCCAGTGCCAGGAAGACACGAATAGGCTCTTTTCAACTGAGTTTCGTAATGCTGCTGATGTAACAGTATTTGTACATTCACATATGGAAGCTGTTCTGTTGGTAGCCGCCCAGAGTGGCCAGGGAAACCCAGCCAGATGGGTGGGGGATAAATAATAGAATTATTATTATTTATGGTGACTAGCCCAATGACTATCTACTAGCTGAGGTTAAACAGGAAATAGCATATAGTTTTAAAAGCTGATTTTATGAATTAGGAGGCACCTTAAACAACAGGAATTGCAGGAGGAACAAACGGGCAGCTTTCACAATGGAGGAGAATAGAAAGTGGGCTCCCTCAAAGATATGTATTGGGATTGGTGCTATTTCACGTACTCATTCAGAGTCTAATTTTGTGGATGACGCCAAATTACTCAGAGTGGCATAAACCCAGATGGACGGTGAAGAAGCTCCCAAAGGATTTCTCCAAATGGGGTGAATGGGTAGCAAAACTTGCAAATGAGGTGGAATATCAGGAAGTGTATGGTGATGGATGTTGTGACAAACAACTCTAACTTCACAGATACATGGGTAATAGCAGTGACTAATTCAGATAGAGATTTTCGGTTTGTGACTAGCTCACTAAGAACATGAACTGGGGCAAGGGGGCAGGGCCGGATTAAGACTTTAGAGGCCCTAAGCACTTAAAAGATTTTGGTGCCCCCATATATATCCAATTCAAAATATAAACGCATGAACATCTGTGGACCAAGTGCCAGCTTACTAGCTACCAGATTCTATTTTGTTGTATTCCCAATATTAATGTATACCATCTATATCTATTATTACTATTTTATTATTATCGTGTGTGTGTGATTTTCTAATTTATTGTGGGTGCCTTTTCTTTCAGCTGCACCATATGGTCCATAATAAATCCAGCAATGGAAAATTTCTGTGGTGCCCCCCAACTTCCCATGATGCCCTAAGTATGTGCTTATTTTGCTTAATGGTTAATCCAGCCCTGGCAAGGGGGGTGATGATGACAATGACACGTTACATTAAATGTATATGTTCAGAGATGACAAGCCACTAGGCATCAGTTGCTGGAAAGCAACAATGTGTCCTGCTTGCTGGAGTATTTGGGTTGGCCACTTTGGACAGCGTGATAGGTAGACCTTTTTGCCTGGGCTCAAGCAATAGCCAAGTTGGAGGAGGATGAGCCAGTTGAGCCCAGGACATTTCCAATGCAAGCTGAGAAAACAACACCAGGTTCCCAATTCTTCACCCAAGGTGGATCCTAGGTAGGTACTTCAGCTAATGAGCCAAACACCTTCCACTCTGCAGTTCTTCCTCTCTGACTCAGGGAGTGTGCCAGGTGAGGAGCCAGAGAGAAGAAGGGCTTGCTTTCACGGCAGGTAGTCTAGCCTAGCATTTGAGTGGAGGAATTCATAAGGCAGCAGTCAGCTTCTGTTGGGCAATGGCCAAGGTTAGAGCTATCCAAGGTGCTGAAACAGCTGTCTTATCTCCCTGGGCTAAAGAACGTACTGGAGAAGTACGTTCCTCTTAGCCAAGAAAGCGACTTCAGTCGTAACAGAGATTTCTCGGAAGGCAAAGGCGCAGATACTTTTGCAACATCAGGCTGGGCAGGACGTTTCCTATACTGAAGTCTATTGACATGTACAACATCTGAAAGGATGGAATATAAAATATTCTGATATCAAATTGCTCCTGGAGATCTTTGAAAGCTCAGAGGTAAGAGAAAAACAACAGCAGAGAACTAAGGTAACAAAACACACCGGGGAGGAAAATCCCTCTCTGTGCTTTCATAATACTTTCATAATCTCTCTGCTAACCGTCATCCCTTGGGGAAAACAAGCTGAGGACAGAATGGAAGCAAAAAGGGAAATAATTTCTGATATGCAAATAGGCTATTTCTTGCCCTTCCCGCCACCTGTACAATGTGATTTGCTACCAGATAACCCTTGGTAATAACTGTCAATTTTACTTCTCGGGCAAATGATACATTATTGCTACTTTTGTCACATAAACATCAGTTCTGGATCTGCTCTTTATTTTTCACTTGAACCGAAGCTAACTCCTTATTTTATTTCAGCATGGTAATATGAAGTGATGAAGCCCCTTGCGTTTCCCTTTGCTTGTCTACTAGTGATCGCAAAGTAGCGGTTTCTTTGCTGTTACGCTATCATTTTGTTTGTCCTTCGGTGGCTTATCCGCACAGTAATTTTATAGCCCGATTCTGCCATGTCGTGCAATCCAGTTGTGGCTCCTGTGCAATGGCCCAAAATATGATGGCATTTATGGCATTTCTTTCAGGCGTGTTTCTGTTTGCTGCAGTCAGATATGCTGGTACAGGTCTGCAATGTCTTGGTGTGCTTTCAGTGGCTGCCAGTCAGGATGGTTGCGTGCCACCTCCAGAATTGGAAGGGGCATGCTTTTGAATGCCAGTTACTGGGGAATGTCTAATGTTACATGTTTTTCCTGTAACAATTTAGAGGTAGGCCGTTGGGTACCATGGAGGTAGTTTTCTTTTTCTTTCTTTCTTGGGTATTTATAATCTGTTCTTCTTTGGGTATTTCAATCCCAGAGCAGGGAACAATGAAATAAAATGACATGAAAAATATACAGGAAAAAGATAACACAAAAATTGCAACCTCCATTAAAAAAACGAATTCAGTAAATAACATGAACAAACCCACAACTCCATCATAAAACAAGCAATGCTATATTGCAGTGAGGACGACAATTAGAGTTTCCAGTTTATAACCAAAATACGACATCCAACCCACTGAAGCAATCAAGTAGCTTAGCAAACAGATCCAACCCCCATTTCATTCATTCATTCATAATTTTATTTTATTTTGCCAGGCACACACACATATGCTTGCAACAAAGAACAAGGAATGTGTTTCAAAACCAAACAGGGTGGGAGAGGCACCTGCCTAGTGTTCTCATTCATTAAGGTACTTTGACTGTTGTGGGGGGGATTATGGCAGAATTAAATGGTGAAATGAATCCTTTGTCTAACATATTTATAATTGAAGTGCTTTATTTGAAAAGTCTTCTCATATACTAAAAGGCAGCAACAAATCAGCAACGTAACTATGAAAGTATGCAGTAAAATTGCCTAGAGTTATCCTAATAGTCGTCGTCATCTTCTTTGGCAATCACTCGTAGCTGAGTAAGATTGTCTTCCATAAACACGGTTTTAACAGTGACTGTGGAGGCCAATTCTGGATCCACACATCCTTCCACTGTGGGGACATAATTATAGTAAGGACTGATTTGAGGACTGGATCCCAGAGTTTCCACACAGCACTACTTGACAGGATTCAGGAGTGAATCATCGACTCGTGTGCACCTTACTCTCAAATATATACATATGTATGTATTTAAATAGATACAGCATTGTGTGCATGACTTGTGCATCAAATACCTGTCCTCGACCCCATGCTCCTTTTGCCTGTGCATAGGTTGCTGGAAACCACAGAAGGGGCGATTGCTCTCATGCTTGGATCCTGCTTCCATCTGGTTTGCTACTGTGAGAACAGGATGTGGGACCATTGACCTGCTCCATCAGCTGCTTCTTACGTTCTTAGGATCTGTCTGCTCCAAAAGAGGGTAGATGGATCTCATTGATGGGGCACGTGTTGGAGCACCCCACAATTGCTCCCCCCCCCCCAGTTTTCCCACTGGCGTCTTTACTAGATCCTATGCTCTTCAAACTAGCATTGGCCTCCAATAGACATTCATTTCTTTTTGTAATGTATTTTGAATGTGGTTCGTGAACAGTGGAAAAAAGTTAAGAGAATGAATTCCGTTTCTGAATCCACTACATTAGCTGGCATTAGTTATGCTGTTGTCCTAAGGCATTTCAATTTTCTCATGTATTAAATTATGATCCTTGTTCCTTATACATCTCTCAACCTGCGTAGCTTTACAGTAAGAAACCTATAATAAAGAAGAAGAAGTCTCCATGGCTGTATATAATTCCCCAGTTAGGCAATATCCAATTCTTAAGCAGTGCTGTGGTGATACAAGTCAAGAAGACTTATTGCAATGTATTTTACTTGTTCAAAGGTGAACAACACTGGAAACAGGCATGATTGGCTGGTGCTCCTTTGGCTATAGCCAATAGAGAAGGCCATTGAGACATGTTAATTGACTGGGAATTCTAATGAAGAAGAAGCAGGGTGAGAAGTATATATTAGAGTGTATATATAACACAGAAAAGTGGCAAAACAGCATTTTGCAATTTTCTGGCCTTAACAAGACACAGGAAACAAGTAGGCTTTAAAAAATAAAATAAGACCTTATTTCTAAAATAATTTCCTAAAATAAGGGTGGAGACAACCAACACTATCTAGAAGGATGAGTAATATAGAAAATCCATAACTATGCTAAAATATGAAGACCTGGCATTTGCATTTTAAAGAAGCCATCCTGTGCCAGGCTTATAGGTCTCCAGACCTCAGTTATGTTGGGTTCCATGCCTCTGATTGTGAGTCAAGCACTATGCATACAATTGCATCTTCAGTGCAGATGAGGAAAAAGAGATAAATATATGAAATTCTTATTTCTTCTCTCTCATATGCGCACACAGGCATGTATACATGTAGATGTATATAAGGGAACTGCAAAAAGAGCAGAGAAATTATCTCTTTATTGCAACTATCTGAATTGGAAACCCATTTCAATTTTGCTTGGTGAAGTAATCCATGTACTTTAAAAATTGAATAAACAAGGTTTAAAAATTCTTCCTACAAAATCTCCCAAGCTGCCACCTTGAATGAACAACAGAAATGTCATCCACTCCACTCCACTTCCCTCTGCCAGATTCATCTTAGATTGAATCCTGATGGGTAGCATTACTTTGTCACATTGCAACACTTTATAAATAACAAAAAGTGGTGATATACAGTGCATCAACAATTGCAGTTTTAGAGCCTACGGAAACAGCAAAAAAGATCATTTCCCCTAATCTACATCATTTGCCATAGCTGTTGAGTTTTCTCCAATTCTACCTATTTCATGATGATAGGAGTGATGTCTATTTTTATTATGACATGTACAGACTGTAGGAAGTCTAATATAAGTTTCCGCTTTAAATAACCTTGGACCACTAAGAGGAAAAGGAAAACACAGAAAATGGCAGACATGCAAAAGATATTTGCTACATAAATATTGGATGATACTGGAGAATGTTGCTACTTTCCAGCCCAAGTTGTGAATCTTTTTTTATTTAAATGTTCTGTTGTCTACTACCAAAGATGTTCACATTTCATACATGTTGGAACAGAGCAGAAGAAAGCACCAGGCGTACAAAGGAGAATACAAGTTTGTGACCGTTTAAATCAGGTGTAACCTAGCTTAGGGTTTCCATACGTCCTGAATTTCCTGGACATAGCTGGAAATTGGGCAGAAATTGCAGAAATGTCTGGGTGGATGGGAATTGCAAAAATCCGGACGTATGGCAGCCCACGCCAGGAGTGTCTTTTTTTGGCGATTTCCCTTAAAAATAGCTCAAAACCTGAATTTGTTTTTGCAATTTTGCCAAAAAAGCTCAACAACTTTTGTGTCCAGATTTCCACTTTTTAAAATATGACAACCCTATGATATGATATGATAACTGACCATTGGCTAGGTTGGCTGAGGATGGTAGGAGTTATAGTTTAACAGCATCTAAAGACCCAACATTGAAGACCAGTATGGTACACTCCAGATGTTGTTGGACTCTAACTCCCATCAACCAACATGGTCAGAGGTCAGGAATGATGAAAACTGTAGTCCAAAACTGCTGGAAGACATCATGTTACCTACCCTTGCCTTAATAGAGCTGAGGAACCTTTGGTCTGCCAGATGTTGTCAGACTACAACTCCCATCATCCCTAATCAGCATGGCGATGGTCAAGGAGGATGGGAGTTGTAGTTCAACAACAACTGGAGGGCCAATGGTTCCCCAGACTGGCCTTGGATGAGCAGTTAAGCAATTTTGTAAAGTGGAGGGGGGAAAGACACAGTTGCTATCTAAACAGAGAGCGGTGGGGGATGCCTGTTTCACATTATTCTGATGGAATCATTGTAACTGGGAGTGCAGCTGTGTGGATGCATCATTTAATGTAGGGCCCGCATGTCTGGGGCAGATTTTAGGTATGCTAGGGAACCTACCCAAAATCCTGGAATTGTGAAAACTGATCTGAACCAAATGGCACGGTTCAAACACCATTCTAATTCCAAGTGCATTCATTTCCTTTTTGAGAATAATGGTGAACAAGAGAATGAGCCTTACTTTTGTTCTGCTGTGCAGTTGTCCATTTACTTCGGAGAAGGTGGCATGTTTTCTGGGATTGCAATATGTTTTCTGCCCCATCCCATGGTCCCATTCCTGATCACACCCTCCTGTGGTAGTCTAAAAACCAGGATACCATAAGCATGCAGTAGTATGCTTCCTTAAAAGTCACAACCATGGGCTCTTGCTCAGCCTAGAAGGGAGCCAAGAGACTATTTTTATGTGCCTGAATCCAGCAGTGCGTTTGTCCTTCTGTGTTTGGGTGATAGTGCTCAAACAATGCAGAATGTTTCTTGATACTGTAAAGAAGTTACATATCTTCCCATTTAACTGCGACAACAGTAAATTCATGTTTAGAACCAGAGATGCTCTCGGGAGAATATTCATACAGGATTAGAAACACAGAAGACAAGTTCGTCCCATTGCCTCTCTAAATGTTGCTTCTGTTCGTGATTTGTGTCTAAGAGCTATGCGGAGAGTCTGTCGGTCAATGTAACTCATGTGACATTAATTTTAAGCCCCCTGTCATCAATCATTGCCACAACTGATCTCTGAATTTAGGATGCGATGTTGGTAAATTTATTTGCACAAAATGTATGAAGCCTAGTATGGTGGATCTAACCTAAAGAAGCTGAAGGTAACACAAACATTGGTTTTTTTTTTGGGGGGGGGGACAGACAACTAAGTTGATCCTATAAATACGTTTATGAAATGATTTACGCTTTGAGGGCCCTTTGTTACACTGAAAGATGCCTTGATCTTTTTGGAACCATGTAGGTACTTTAAAACTAAAATCCGAAGAGGTGTCTGATCCTGTTCCCTTGGAAGCCACTGGTGGTTATGACACTGACTTCCCTGGCAACTGGATCAAGCCCAATCATCTTCTCTCTCTCGCTTTTTACAAGACACTGGAAAGGAAAACATCAATGAACTTTGCTGTAGGTATGAAACTAATTGCTGCTACTTTAACTTCCAGGCTGGGTTTCGACTTTCTTCTTTTACAAATGAGCTGTTTAAAATAACCTCTCTCTTTTTGTTACTGTTAACCCTATTTATGAATCCCCACACCTAGCTTTTAGATTCTTATACTGGCAAGTGCACTTCTCTTACATCATATTCTAGAAATATGTCAAAAAACCCACAGCCCATCCTATTTTTAAACATCAGAATCAGCCCTTCTTTATCCTGTATAAAGACAGTATTAGAGGGTTTGATTTCATTATAAAAACCCCCACCTTACTTTTTCATGAGATTGTAAGAGCTTTGAAATTTGCCATATTGATTTAGAAAAGATAAAGCAAGTTAAATAGGATAGAATAAATTGTAGGGGGTGGGGGGGGGGATGTTGTCACTGATTTTCCTGTTCCAATAGCTGATAAAGAGAATCCATCTTTCAATAAACAGGTTGTTTTGCTGATTAATTAGTGCTCTTCTCTCATAAGTTGCTTTGATCATTAAGGAGATTTCCTATATTTTCTTTATAATAATAATTTTTTATTTATACCCCGCTCATCTGGCTGGGTTTCCCCAGCCACTCTTAGCAAGGCATACTTGGAATTTTCTTGGCTTTCGTTGAGCAATACAAATCTTTGTGCTTCTGAGCAAAGTTGTAGGTAGGTTTTCGTTTTCAACCTCAAATTTTAATATATAGTTGACCCAGGTAACAGTCTGAGAATTGAGCATAAACCCAAAATAGTGTAGAGTCAGAACAACCTCAGTACAGCCCCCAGGTGACCACTTGTATTTTCCCAGAAGCAGGCATGCCAAACTGGTCTTACCACCCATGCAAGGTGGAGAGTATTTAAGCTGTCTGCTTTGCTTACCAAGCTCTGGGACACTCTCGTATGACCTTATTTGAATTCATAATCAACACTTAGGGATGCCTGTATGCTAATAGGTGTAGTTCAGGTAATGTTCTTCAAACACGCCCCCCCCCCCAAAAGGAGCCAGTAATGAAGAGTCAATTCACTTGAAAGTAGCTAGTGACAATAGTAGTTTTATGAAATGTTGTGCCAAGTTTACTAGCCCTGCAACCTAGATACTGTCGCTGGCAAATGTTCCAGAGGGAGGAATCCAGAGCACTCTCTGTTCCTGGCAGAGATGTGGCACAATGAGGATGTGGACTTGGAGAGTTCTGTCCAACCACTTGTATTCTTTACCCTCCCCCAGTTTGACTTCTCTTTCAAGCCAAAGGTAATTGGCAGTGGATCCAGGAGATTAGATACCTATTTGGGAAAGGCAGTGATCCTGGTCACCCTGAAGGAGGTGACTGTGAGATCCTTCCTGGACCCAGATGATTATAACAACTACAGCTCAGTCACAGGTGTCCTCTTTTGAGGTAAGAGAGAATGATAGCAGCCCAAGCACAGGTGCTGTTAATGTAACATGACCTATTTCAAACAACAAGCAAATCTGCCTTGAGGAACAATAATGCCCCAAGAAAAACAAGTTTTAAATGACAAGATCCCAACAGGACTAATCACATACCAACTGGCTAAACACCTTGTCAGAGTGAGAACATCTTCTGAAGACAATTTGACTTTGCTGTAGTCACAAAGCTCCTGATCTGAGAACTTCCACTGAGCTGAGTGGTTATGATATTTGCCTGCTGTCAACAACTGCAGGTGTTCTTGGCTCACTGATGACCCACTCACTGGCTCAGAACCAAAGGCTGAAAACCCCTTGATTTCGCTCTCCAGATCACACCTGTGTGCAAGCAGCTAAGTAGGAGGAGCAGAAATAAACTCAGTTTCAGGTGTGCTTCTTCCAGGCATTTCCCCTTCGTCTCCAGTCCTTCCCATCAACCAAACACTCTGCTCTTCCCAGCAACAGGTTAGAACCCTTTTTATCTGCCAAAGCATTTACAATTATATTCTAGCTGGTTGGGTAGTTTTGTTCCCCTTAACTTACTGTATTGTTGGTTGATATTTCTTAATTCTGTGTGTGCATATCACCTTTAAATCCATTTTTGGAGGAAGGTGCAGCTTCTGATGTAAAATAACATCTCTCTCAAATCTCTACTGCTTTTCTCATTCTTTTAATTTTTTTTAAAAAAATCACATTCTAGAACGTAGTTCTCATTATCGTTTTTGCTTGATACATATATTAGTTACTGGAGGGAAAGGCTAATATTGTCATCAGTTATACATGGCATACTTCCTCTGTCGCTGGATACATAGCGCAGTGTGAAATTTGACTATTCTTTGACTGATTGAGGAAGGGATTTTGGATTTGTGGTGAGGAGCTGGATGAAAACATCAATCCAATGTATGGCTGCTGTGAATAAGGGAAATTCCAATTGGGGATTGTTAGGAAAGGAATTGAAAATGATGCCGTAATGACTAATAGATTATTGTTCTGCTTGCCTCACCTCAAAGAGTATATTGCACAACTGGAAAATGTGCAGAAAGGGGTATCCAAAATGATCAGGAGTAACTCCTTTATGAGGAACAGTTACAACATCCACAACTTTTTAGGTTAGAAAAGAATGAATAAGGGAGAACGTGATACTGTGAGTACAGTGGATGCTTGGGTTGTGAACGTGATCCATGTGGGATGCACGTTCGCAACCCGCATCTGCGCATCTGCACATGCACGGGTTGCGATTCAGCACTTCTGTGCATGCGCAAAGTGCATTTTAGTGCTTCTGTGCATGTGCAACCACCGTAACCCAAAGAAACACAACCTGAAGTGTCTGTTACCTGAGTTATGACTGTAATTGCATTTGTCTTGGCTATGCGTCCTGGAAGACCTGCTCCTTGCTTTGCAGGCCTTTTCCCACCTTGCCTCGGAATGCAGGGCCCGGACTGACTCCAGCTGCAAAAGCTGAGGCTGCTGAATAGACTCTTGGGTTGGGGCATGGTTTGGGGAGTTTTGTTGGGAGGTTGTTGCTGCTGCTGTTGATTTTATTTTTTGTATATGATTTATGTGGAAATTGTTCTATTTGTTGTGCACTTTTTATGTTTTATTTATGACTTTCGTTATGTTTGTAATTCTGTGTGGGGTTTTTTTTCATGTTGTAAGCCGCTTTGAGCATGGCTTAAACTATGGAAAGGTGGCATGCAAACAAAATGATCCCTGTATGATAGAGTTGTATCAAGTCATTCATGTTGTGGAGACAGTGGACGGGGAAAATATTTTTCCCCCTCCCACAATATTGGGGAGGTCCTGAGGTCATCCAATGAAGCTGGATGGACAAAAGTAAGCACTTCTTTACACAATGCTTAGTTAAACTATCTAATGGGCTACCACAATAAACAGTGAGACAGAGTAAGGGAGGGATGTAGCCCATGCACTTAAATTCCTTTAATTTTTGTTTTGCAAATTAAATTATTGTTACACCACCCTAAACAGAATGGGTGGTACAACCAAAAAAACAACAACCCCATGATCATTTGAATCAAATGAAGCTTGCTGAAACCGAAATTTTGCAGCTGCTACTATTGCTGCTCTGTCTTCGGATCATAGGGCTGGAAATTATTCATAGGTCTGTCTCCTCTTCCTCAGCACTCCTGTTCTTAGACAGAATTTCCTGCTCCAAAAAGGGGAAAAGCAAGCAATTGAAGTTAAGCATCAAAAATGTCCACCTTGCATTTAACAGGGAGCTGTTAACCGACTACATAATGAGTCACATTAAACTATGCCAATTAAACAAAGAAGGACATTACCAAGCAGATGGGAAGTAACACCGACATTTTTGCAGACATGTGTGAGTGTGTGTCACTTACTAAAACATTGTTGCATTCTAAGGTTTCTTTGAAAGTAGAAACAACAGATTAGAATGAATTTGTTTAAATGTTTGTACCTGCTGCACTCAGTTTCCCAAGTGCTTATCTTGATTACTTTCGAAACAAGGGGTGTCTCCTTCCTTCATCCCCTACTGAACTGATGACAGCTGATGGGAGGATACAGGGCGCTTGAATCCCCAGGAGGATTATGGTGCTGTGAGACGGGAGCGCCACAGTTTCAACAGCTGAAGCTCCATTGATTGACTGCAGGACCAAGTAGGAGGCTCCACAAGGAGAATTTTATCTTAATGGAGGGAGCAATCCATTCACGAAAGGAATCCTGTTTCCTGTGAGCAGCTTTCCTTTATTGGGTCTGAGTCATGATTCAGTTTCTTCTTCTTCTTCTTCTTTGGCTATTGCACTGTAGGATGTGAACATCTGGTTTTTTCACTTCTGAAAAGAAGAACTGCATCACCGTTTGCTTATGCAATGTATGGCATTTTCAACAAAAGGTTGAAGTTTACCCTAAAAACTTTACTCTGCTTATGGTGTGTGTGTTTTTTAACTGTACAAAATTGTTTGATGCTTGGAGCCAATATCCTCAATATTTTACAGCTAATGCAGTTACCTTTTCTCATCTGGGCGCAGTTGTTGCAGGCGAAGGTGGATGCTTCCTTATACATTATGTATCAAGGCATACTCTGTTAAGGATCTGGGAATTCCCTCTATGGCATATTTAGAAAGTATTATTGGCATTCCGTCCCATGGTGTTACCAGTGAATGACATGTCAATGCCTTGATGCCTGATGTTAATTATTCACAATCTGCCATTTCCATTGTAGTGAGATTGCTTCTATCCATGCTGACACAAAAAGATTGAGCAAATAACATTACTAGGCTCTGGAGAGAGAAGTGGAAAGATCCAACTTTTTGCTAAAGTTGAATAAGGGGAAGGGAAATGGTGGGGGACGTTCTCTCCCATGATCTGGCTAAGCCAGTTTCGCTCGTAGGCAGACAAAGAAAAACATCGTTGTCCAGTAATAGCTGTTGATTTTGACATGTTGCCATTTACTAACAGATGTTGTGCACACACTTTCCATTAATTAAAACAGTAAATTATGGCGTTTGGGGGCGGGCAGGGTATAGAGTAGCTTGGCAGACTCTGAATTTAATGGGGTAACATTTTAAGTGTGGATCCCCCAGGAAATGATAGCCTGGAGACAATATGAGAGCACAGTGAGTGGCATTAGGAATCAGCAGTGATGTTTGTTTTACCCTGACAGTAAATGATACATATATTAGGATTTGAATGAATGGCTGCCCCGTTTGGCAAGTAAAAGCTTTGCAAACTGTGCCTTTGGTCTCCCAGTCTTCCAGAACGGATTTTCAGGGAGCATAAAGGGAGGCAGCAGCAGGAGGAGGAACAGGGTTAAGGTCAAAAAACACATCCAGTGGGAGCATCCCCCATGTGGCACTGCGCTTATGGAAAGTCTGGATCCACCATATATACATTCAGATAGAAATGGAGAGCTAAGGTGCCTATAAATTTGCTAATGCCCCTAATCATGGAAATATTAAATTAAGGCACCTTCTTCTATGTTGTGTCAGCAATAAACATATTCCATAGTCTCATACTAGGAGCCTTTTATGTGGTGGCTCCTTGCCTTTGGAATGCCCTCCCAAAGGAGACCCACTTATCATTTATGTCCCAGGCATTCAACTTGGCGGTTGCTGTTTCAGTTTGTTGACCTAATTTGCTGTTTTAGCTTGTATATTTATTTATTCATTCGTTTCTTTCTTAACAACAACAATAAGTTGTATTCTGCATCACACTAAGGCTCAACACTGCCAGTGCAATCTTCTTCCCCTCTTCTCACACTCCTTCCCTCCTCAAAATAATAATATAGTTTAGCTGCCCTGGGAACATAGATCTATGTTGAAGGATCAGGATCTAAATTACCGTATATACTCGTGTATAAGCTGACCTTTTCAGCACAATTTTTAAATGCTGAAAAAGCCCCCCTTGGCTTCATGTACGGGTCCCACTTACTGTTTGCTGCTGCTGCTCTTGCCGCCGCTGTTCTGCCAAGCGCGGCTCCTGTGCCTGCCCTTGCGAGCGGCAGAGGCTGTTGTCGACAGAGGAGGAGGAACGAGCAGCCCAAAAGCAGCCCTTTCGGGCTGCTCCTTCCTCCTCCGCCACCTTTGCCGCTGTTGGCATTTCCCACCCTAGGCTTATACTCCAGTCAATAAGTTTCCCCGTTTTTTTGTGATAAAATTAGGTGCCTCGGCTTATATTCGGGTCGGCTTATACTCAAGTATATACAGTAAGTAAGTAAATAAATTGTGACCACTTACACTTTAGTTTCCAATCACTCAAGCTTTCCTTTGCGCTTTCAGCTCATTTTTTCTGCAGGTCAACACTGATGCATTGTGTGGCAATACTCAAGGCAACGTCACAACTATTGATAAGTGTGCTGAAACAATATGAAATTAAATTAAATTAAATTTGTTGTTGTTGTTTAGTCGTTTTGTCGTGTCCGACTCTTTGTGACCCCATGGACCAGAGCACGCCAGGCACTCCTGTCTTCCACTGCCTCCCGCAGTTTGGTCAAACTCATGCTGGTAGCTTCGAGAACACTGTCCAACCATCTCGTCCTCTGTCGCCCCCTTCCCCTTGTGCCCTCCATCTTTCCCAACATCAGGGTCTTTTCCAGGGAGTCTTCTCTTCTCATGAGGTGGCCAAAGTATTGGAGCCTCAGCTTCAGGATCTGTCCTTCCAGTGAGCACTCAGGGATGATTTCCTTCAGAATGGATAGGTTTGATCTTCTTGCAGTCCATGGGACTCTCAAGAGTCTCCTCCAGCACCATAATTCAAAAGCATCAATTCTTCAGCGATCAGCCTTCTTTATGGTCCAGCTTTCACTTCCATACATCACTACTGGGAAAACCATAGCTTTAACTATACGGACTGACGTCCCTACCCCTATCTGGAGATGACAGGGATTCAGCATGCAGAGTGGGTGCTATGGCCCTCCTTCCACACTCAATTCTTCCCTGAGTGGGGAAGTTTCTGATGCAATGCAAAATTTGTTATTACAAGAAAATAGGATGTGCGCTGCTCAAATGAGAGTAGGCAACATTTGGGCCTGAGCAGTTTAATTAGCTTCTAAGGCTTTGTCACTTCTCTTATTATTTTATCTTTGTTCATTATTTTCTGCTCGGTCTCTGCGGATGTTCTGCATTTTTATCGCAAAATAACGTGCTGGTTATTTTTGTCAAACAGGGAAGCCAGCCCGAAACCATCAGGCTAGAGTGCTGAGCCTGTCTGCCCAGTCTGTCAACAGGATGAAAGCGAATCTCAAGCTTTTTTTAATTACAAGGATAACATGTTCACTCGTCTAATAATGAAGATGGTTAGCAATTTTAAATTTTAATAATCAATTACTGAAAGTAATTCTCCATTAAACCACAAGAGAGCCATTAAATCTCAAAAGATGGAACATGCTGTATGTAGCAGTGGCAAAATTTTCTATTTTAAAATATCATTAGGGAATATCTGATTGTTTCATTTCTCTGCATTTCTTTTACCTTTTTCCTCACGCCAGACTCCCTCCCTCCCTCTCTCTCTCTCTGTCTTTGCAGGAAGGCATCATATGATGTTATAAATAATAAAAGAAAACCCTTGCAAGACTTGATCCAATATGTGAAATATGTGCTAAGAATATAATTTGTTTCGGTCTAGCATATTTTGACTGAATAATCAGCCAAATGACTAATTAGTATTAAAATATGATCGACACTGTGAGGTGTGGGGATGAGGCTGTCTTTTATATCTCCTTTCCGCCTTAAAAGCCTTGGGTTCAAATCCTGTTGCTATATTGGGCAGTGAGCTAAATTTGGTCCTCTCCACATTTCCTCTCAGTCTACTGCTATCTGACTTAGAATTATATATCCGCATGAGTAGTATTTTGAGTAACTGAGAGATATAAGGATAGCTGGTGGCATTTATTTCTGAGGAAATAACTCCAATAAGCTCTAGCAAATATGGCCAATGGCAAGGGATGATGGGAGTTGTAGTTCTGCAACATCTGGCAGGTCAAAGTTTCCCCACACCTGCCTTGAGCAGAAAGAGGATCTATCTCTGAATATGTAGATGATGATGATGATGATGATGATTTTCATTTCTTTACTGCTTTATATTTGTAAGGGGAAAAAATCTCAGTCTGGCTTACAGCACATTAAAACATCAAATAAAACAATCCAGGGGGGAAAATATTGCTGAAGAAAGCTAAATATAAAAGTATACATTCAAAGAAATGTAATTAACAGGCAAATAAAACGTTATCTTAAAAATTCCAAAATGAAACATTAGAAAGGTCAACTACAGAATGCACATTTGACGCAGCAAAGTTAACAATTTTTTAAAAAAATCTTAATCATTTCAAAAGAAAACATTGTTAAAGGAACTCAAATATAAAATGCACATTTAGGTAAATGTGTAAGAAATGGTTGACATTTTAAGGAGGGAAAATAGTGTTTATTTCCCACATGCCTGTTAAAACAAGGCAGAAAAGTAATTGCATAATAAAATATGACAGCCAAAAATGCATATGGAAATTTGATATGGCCGTAGCCAAAGAATTAAATCAACTATTAAATCTACTATTTATTGCATATCTTGGTGAGAGGTGACGATAGTTAATAAATGTCAGGGACTGGTTGGACACTGAGGAGTGGGGGCTGGATCTTGATGAGAAGGGGGGTTGGAGACTGACTTGGATGAAGGGATCAGTAATCCGGGGGAACCTGTAACAGCCGGGAGATCAGATGCCGGAGAAGCTGCAGGGTTGGAGAATGATGAACGGGTGCAGGAAGAGAGAGAGATCCGTCAGGCTGGTGCAGAGTCAAGGAGTAGCTCAGAGATGTAGGACATGCCTTTCCCTAACTTGCAAGTGTACTTTGGACAATAAAGAGTGGACTCCTCACTTTGGATGTTCTGTGCCTGACAATAAATTGTAGAAATTCAACTCCATTCTTCCAAAGCAAATGTTGCGGATTCTTGGCACGAATGAGCTTTCCAGCCTGCAAATGAAAATATAGACAAGTTTCAGTTTCTGGGATGCCATGTGCAGGTGATACCTGCTCACTGATTGTGGTGGGGATGGTGGGGCAGTAGGAAATAGATAAGGATAAATGGATTGAAAGAGTTGCATCAGACTCAAAGGGGTGGGAATCCTGTGGCTCTCCAGATGTGGGTGAGCTCCAGCTTCCATCAGCCACAGCCAGGGTGGCTCAATAGGGATGATGGGAGTCCAACAACATCTGGAAGGGCTGCAGGTCCCACACCTTTGCTTTAAATAGCTACACACACACACCCCAAATCAAGAAGTTGGTACTAGCATACTCCTAATTCTATATATTCAGTTCCGCTGCAAAGCCAGGAGTTCTATTTCCCCAGAATTCTTAGCTTTCATAACTTCATAATCAATTTAGGGAACGATGCATGACAGGCAAAAGCCCCACCTTGCCACAACTTACAAGGGAAATGCAAATTTGAAGTGGATCTGAAGCCAGATTTGGGGGGGGGGGCAAGTTACAGACTTTACTAATACATTGTACAGCTCATTCCTGAGTCACAACTGCCAGGAGTTGAGAGCAAATCGTTGATGGTGGATGCCTCTTGGTTAGTGCCACTAAAAGAGGAAAGAGACATTTAGCTGAGTTAGATTATAATATTGAGCCATAACAGTGACATCAAGGAACATGATAGCACTTTACAAAAGGAGAGTCTCTGCCCCAAGGGGTTTGCAATCGACATTTCAACAGTTTAGACTAGCTTAGTTCCAATTTGCATTTACCTTTAGTGCAGGAATGCCTAGTATAACACTAATGTAGCCCTAGCATTTACAGTTGCTGCATGAAGATGGCAATTGGCTTCCAGAATCGCAAGGAAAGTATTCAGGACCTCCGATTGCAGCAGGTTCCTGTACTAGTAGTTTCAGAGACAGATAATGGGAAAACGACTTGGCGCAGCCTTGCCCTAAGGGGAGAGAAATAAGGAAGGCAATGAGACTTTCATCACGAGGCTCGGAGAAATGTAGAAACTGCTGTCATTTCTATCCTTTAAACTGTTTTATATATTAATTACAGTGGGGATGAATATTCATAGCAAATGTTCAGTTTGATTAATTCTGCAGATCCATGTGAATCCCCCCCCCCCCCCGTATTGCCACTGCCGCTTGATAAAAATGTCTTTGTGAATTGGCCACAAATCTCTACTTCACCGAACTTTGTACAGTCTGTACTGATAAGGGAACAGCCGTTGGCTCAGGGCTCGTTGCAAAAATCATCAGAGGAGTGGTAGATTGACCACCACTTTGGTTAGCAAGGAGGCCTGGATGCAGATGTCTCTGAAGTTGTACTCCGTTCCATTCCCCCATTTGAATCTCAAATAATTTATTCTCACTGCCCAAATTCTGGGTGCAAATATATTTGCTTGTGAGCTCAGCGCTTCATATAACTTGAGTATGTTCCCTATATCCTTTTCAAAGTTCCATGGTGCTAGTGGTGGTGTTGTTGTTAGGTAGTGTCATGTCTCAGCTGGAGGAATCCTCTTAAGAGGATAATAGATAATAATAATTTATTATTTATACCCTGTCCATCTGGCTGGGTTTCCCCAGCCACTCTGGGCAGCTCCCAACAGAATTAAAAGCACAAGAGAACATCAAACATTAAAAACTTCCCTAAACAGGACTGCCTTCAGATGTCTCCTAAAAGTCAGATAGTTGTTTATTTCCTTGACATCTGATGGGAGGGTGTTCCACAGGGCGGGCGCCACCACCAAGAAGGCTCTCTACCTGGTTCTCTGTAACCTCACTTCACGCAGGGAGGGAACCGCCAGAAGGCCCTCAGAACTGGACCTCAGTGTCTGGGCTGAACGATGGGGGGTGGGGAGGCTCCTTCAAGTATACTGGGCCGAGGCCATTTATGGCTTTAAAGGTCAGCAACAACACTTTGAATTGTGCTCAGAAATGTACTGAGAACCAATGTAGGTCTTTCAGGACCAGTGTTCTATGGTCTCAGCAGCCACTCCCAGCCACCAGTCTAGCTGACCTGGAGCTCCCCAAGCCAAATGCCACAGAGGAGCAACCTGTGTTGAGGGACCTTGAGGCAGAACAGGGAGACACACACAGCCCGGTCCTTGTGGTAGAGATGGCAGGTCAACCCTTCCCTCTCGAAATGCAGATAACCTCTCTGAATGAGAGGCAGATGCCAAGTGGTCACCTTGTCCCAGGGAGCACAGGTGTCTAAAAGTGCTGGTTCAGTTAGCCTACAGGTGCAAAATTCCCCTCCCCCGAGGAATAAGCATGCTGTACAGGTAAAAGGATGACAGTACAGATGATCTTGGAGCCATCAAGGCTGTCTAGATTCAGATAGCAAAGGATGCAAGGGAGAAGTGTTCTTGTTCAATGGCAAGGGACACACTCTGTGTGCAGAAGGTGTCAGGTTCAGGCCCTGGAATTGCTTGTAAAAAGGATTTCAAGAAGCAGGCGATGGGGAAAGTCCTCTCTCTGTCTGAGACTCACCTTGGAGAGTTGTTGCCACTCAGAGTAGACCATACTGAGTAGTATGGACAAATAGTAGAAGATAGTCTCCAATAAGAGGGGGGATAAGAGGGTCTCTGGCCTTGCTGTCAGAAGGAATCTGGCTCCCTGTGCAGGCAATCTCAAGTCTACCACAAAGTTAGAGGCTAAGTTTTTGTATTTTCTCAAACAAAGCACAGGAGCTTGAGGAGCAGACAGATGGGGAATAAAGGGGTTTAGGGGACTAGGACTTGATTCAGGCTCATCCCAGCTCTCTCCCTTTCTTATCTGTAAAATGGGAATAGCCCACTTCATAGGTAAACACAATAAAGACCGTAAAGCACTCTTAAAAATTACTAGAGAATTCCGAGTAAGTAGGAGATGGGGAAAATAGCGGTATATCTTAAGATGAAGGTAATATCTGAATCTTCTGCTGTGGCTTCTGTATCTATCTGATGCTTCTGCAGCACTCTGTTCTTTCTTGAAATTAGTCCATCGTGGTCTGGGGCACCGGAACACCCGCCAATGCATATCATTATCCATTCCTTGCATGGAGCAGAAATCACAACGGCATATTAATAATGGAGCGCATTCATAATTATGGCACAGACTCAGCCTAGCAAAGTAGCTTTGTTGTAACCCTGCAATATCCCTTTTTTTTTTTTTTTTGTAAAAAGAAAAGAAAAGAAATCCATTGCTTCATGTCCTATCCTGACCTTTCCTTGCCAGCCAGATCCTTTTATTGTCTATAGGCTGACTAGTCACTGTGAAGATGAGTCATGCTCAGTTTAACATCCTTGTGGCTGTTGAGGAAGGAGGCGACTGGCAACCTCTGCTTCCTCCCTCCCTCCCTCGGCTTTCCTGCCGCTTGTAGATCTGAGTATAGAAATAAATTATCAGGAGCACGACCATCCGTCTTCCCCTTCTTTTCTCATCAGCGTATGCACCACTGACATGTTTTTGGCACATCCGCTCATGCCGTGCGCTTGCCCTCCAAATCTGGGGGATGAAAAATAGTTTAGGTTCCTGGAATTGGTGTATCTTAATTTCAGAGAAAGGAGTGATCTTTGCTGAGTGGCATCAAAAGCTATTGTCTGCATGTTTATTTTAATTAGGTTTTAACTTAGTCATTTCTCAGGCGCTCTCCAAAAGTTGGATGGCCTGTGCTTGAGGAATCTGACCTCGGCTGGGGGGTTGCTCTTGTGCCTCTCTTCGGACTGGCTCATAGATCATTTTCTGTTTGCTCTTAAGTCGTTCTCAACCCAAAGTTTAACTGGAAGAATTGCCCCATTAAGATGGCTTAATTTGGGGGGTGGGGTGGTTGGTGTGTGAGAGGGGAAGGGGATACATAACAGTTTGGCCCACTTAAGCTCCTTCCGATGAGATGCAAATCAAGGTCTTGGCCATTTGTGGTCATTAATGTCTTAATGGGATTTTTTATTTTTTGCTGGAGTAGGAATGTTAATGCCAGTGACCTGGCCAAAGTCCAAGCTTTAGTAATTTTATTCTGCCTACCTAAAATTCCTCTGCAGTTTCACCTAGAAACACTTTTGATTCCCACGCTAAAAGTTTGCGTTGGCCACCGCTGAATGCTGTTTTGCATTACCCCAGCCTCATGACTGACACCAGCGGAAGTTGTGTGTGCGTAACCGTACACTGGTGTGGCTGCAGTTGTGTCAACTCTGTTCACAGAATGTTATGAGCTGCGCAAGGAAGGAAGCCGGAAGCGGCAGCCATGAAGAGGCCACAGAGTTGCAACAAGATTCTCCTTTGCAGCTATAGCTGTTGCTTGGGACAAGTGCCGGCTCATCGTCCTGCCTGAGCTCAGTGGCTGCAGCACCAGCAGGAGAAATAGGGACATTTTGGGATCAAACCAGAAGCCGGAATGGCTTTCGTAATTCTGGGACTGTCCTTGGAAAATCGGGACCCTTGGAGATTATGCTCCTCACGGGGTCTCTGCCATGGGAGCATATTCACCCAGTGCTTTTCCAGCTGCACTGGCTCCCGGTGGAGTACAGGGTCAGATTTAAGGTGCTGGTTTTGACCTTTAAAGCCCTTCACGGCCTAGGACCTCGTACCTATGGGACTGCCTCTCCCGGTATGCCCCACGGAGAGCCTCAAGGTCCATAAATAGCAACACCCTAGAGGTCCCGGGCCCTAAGGAAGTTAGATTAGCCTCAACCAGAGCCAGGGCCTTTTCAACACTGGCTCCGGCCTGGTGGAATGCTCTGTCTCATGAGACCAGGGCCCTGCGGGATCTGATTTCTTTCCACAGGGCCTGTAAGACAGAGTTGTTCCGCCTGGCCTTTGGCTTAGAATCAATTTGATTCCCTCCCCCTCTTTCTTTTTTCCTTTCTCCTCCTGTGATGAGGCTGCATTTTAACGTTTTAATCTTGTTTTTTAAGTTGTATTTCAATCAATTTGTTTTTGTTATTGGTTGTTAACTGCCCTAAGCCCAGTCTTGGTTGAGGAGGGCGGGGTATAAATAAAATTATTATTATTATTATTATTATTATTATTATTATTATTATTATTTTGGTGTGAATGGAATGCTGGCCTTCAAAACACACAGGGAAAGCTGTTCCTTTCAGCCTCTCTCGGTGGCGCTTATATTACTCAGAAGATCACTGCGATCCCTAATCAGACGTTTTCTGATTTTTTCCATTTTGTGGATTCCGCTCTAACCCAAAGAACTTGCGACACGGCTTAGATTCAAAATTTGGTATTTGCGCAAAAAAACCTTTTGTCTCTCCACTCCTGCTTTCTAGCACCTACGAATCTGTCAGCATGCTTTAATTGTCTGCTGCTTCTGGAGAGCTTTGCGCATTTGTGTTTTTAAAAAACAGCAGCAAAGGCTTTTTCACAGGCATAGCTTATCCTTTGAAGTGCAGAGGCTCCCTCTGCTGGTGGGGAGAATTTACTGCTTTGGTCTTGCAATTTCTTCCTGGCGTCTGCCGCTGTCCGTTTGTGTTTCCTTCCCCTCCCCCCCCCCTGCACCCCCGGCCAGTAAACTTAACTTTCTCGTTCACATCCTTCACATTCTTTTTCTCTGGTTTGACCTCAGACAAAGGGGTGGGGGAAGGAGAGGAAGAATTAGCCAAAAATAGACTTTAAAGAGAGAGATGGGTTAGCCCTGCTAGGTTTTTAGAACATTTTTTTTTAACCTTTCAAAGGGAAGAAAGGTTTCAGAGCTCTCCTTGGTATATCTTGAAGTATAATATTCTGGCCAATAAAAGATTGCAATTAGCACACACATGAAAGGTTAGGCCTTGAAGCTCCTTAACTGTGCACCCCCCAAGCGCCCCATCTTTGGGGATTTCAAGAAAACAGTATAATTGATCATGACAGCCCTATCTGTGTCTCTAACAATTAAGGTTGGGAAAATATTGAATGAAATCGGTTCAATTAACCTGCTTTTCTTCCCCCTCTCCAATCAAGATAATGACAAATGTATATTTGCTGCATTGGATAATTTTTTTTTTTAAAGGATTAGAAATAATATTTGGATTGACTAAAAATAGTTCAACAAATAGTGAAATGCTTCTTCTTCTTTTAAAGCACAGCTTCAATAGTATAGTTCCATTATCACCTAAACTGATCATAGGTTCATATACCTCAATATACTCTTAATTTCCATGTTAAATGGTTGTGTTGTGCGGGTGCATTTACATAGAATGCTTCAAACAATTGGTCCCCCTCAAAATAACATAACGATGCAATCAACAGAAATAAAACACACATGAATAGTTTAGCAATAAAGCAGCAGATCCCAGAATAGAATTTAAAGCTTCAAAGAAAGCCCCCCAAAATTTAAAAAACACTCCATAGAACCATAGAATTGTAGAGCTGGAAGGGTTATTTAGTTCAACGCCCTACAATAAAATAATTGCAACTAAAGCATCCATGACAGATGGCCATTCAACCTCTGCTTAGAAACCTCTAAGAAGGAGAGTCCATCACCGACCAAGGGACTCCACTGTTGAAGAGCTCTTACTATCAGAAAGTTCATCCTGATGTTTAGATTGAATTTCCTTTCTTGTGACTTGAATCCCCCTCTGCACATGCTCCAATATCCTACTTAAACTGTGGCACCCAGAGCTGGACACAGTACTCCAGGTGTGGTCTGACCAAGGCAGAAGGGAGCAATGCTTCTTGTGGTATTGAAAAGATAACAAAGTGAGTGCTGGGTGAATCCATAAATAGGGTACCACTACTGAGAAGGCTCTGTCTCTGGCCACTACCTCCTTCACCTCAGACTGTGGGGTGGTAACCTCAACCTCGCTCTCCCCAGGACCACTTGAAGATTGCTAATGGTTTTGGTGGACCACTTAATGGTTTTTCTGCTTGCTGTGGTAATTGTAATGTGCTGTACTAGATACTGTGTGATTTTAATTGTATTTTAATTCCTTACTTTATTATATATTGTATTCCATACACCTCAAGTGGCAGTACCACGAAATAAAATATAAGAAATAAAAGAAGCAGCTGAAATACATTTAAAAAGAAAATATTTAATATGATGGATGTAGCAACTCCCATCTTCAAACTCAAATCTAGGCCATGGACCACCTGAATGAAGCTCATGGACCTTTGGTGGTCTGCAGACCACAATTTGAGGACCCCTAGTCTAAGGTCCAGGGCACAGTTCCATGCCATAGCCTAGGGTCTAGGTGAATGACACAGCAGCATTACTTGAACTGAAGCAGGTCTGAGTCTAGTCAATGAAAGCATGGGAGTCACCTGGAAAACCCATGTTCAGTCCCTTGAGCAACTTCCTTCCTCATTTTTTTCATATCCCTATCCCAAACTTTTCTAAATTTCACACCCACCAAATCCTTTTATCTCATGGAGTAACCAGAAGCTCTATTGGATGCTGAAAAGTCATTCAAGAGTGGCTGGGGCAACCCAGCCAGATGGGCGAAGAGTAAATTATAAAATAATAATTACAATAATTATTACAGTCAAACCTCGGTTGTCAAACATAATCTGTTCCAGAAGCCTGTTCAGCTTCCAAAATGTTTGACAACCGAGGCACGGCTTCCGATTGGTTGCAAGAGCTTCCTGCACTCAAGCGGAAGCTGCATTGGACATTTGGCTTCCATAAATTGTTTGAAAACCAGAGCATTTAGTTCCGGATTTTCGACATTCGGGAGCCGAAACGTTCCAAAACGGAGGCGTTCGGGGTCTGAGGTTTGACTGTATTAAAATTGTATGGCAGACACAATTGTTGCACAACATGTCTGCCTTTCCTACATGGGACACAAAGCAAAGTGAAGCTGAGAAATGTGAAAAGGTTTTCTTTTGCATGGCCCAACATTCAAAGAGGGATATGGGGAAGTTGTTTTAGATGTCTGCCATCTTGAGCATACTTTCCCCTTGCTGACGATGGGTGACTTTATGTCGGAGCTGGGAGCTTTATGTTTAATCCGAAAAATAGACACCATACCTAATAAAACCAGGCATGGCTGGGCAAAGCAATTTCCTCCTGCATTAATCTTAAACACTAAGAGTTAACAGTTATCAGAGTTATACTTCAGTGGGTATAGTTTGAATGGCTGGTTTTAACAGAATATATCTGTCACGGGTCTTCACAAGTTCTCAAACTGGAGGCCTTGACGGTTTAGGACAGGCAGCACCAGAAGAATTCTCTATATTATAAGCAAATTGTTCTGGAATCCTAAGCTTCAATCAGCAATAAGTTTTGGGTTTTTTAAAAAATTCTTCTGGAGTCAGGCTGCAATCCTATGCACCAGCCTTCCCCAATTTGATACCTATAATCCATTAAATTCCCAGTTTCAATCATCCCTAACCACTGACCATATAGTCCGAGGCCAAGAGCAGTTGCATAGTTTCAGTATAGAGTCAATTATTCATTTCTACAGTGGTACCTCTGGTTGTGAATGGGATCCGTTCCGGAAGCCCGTTCACAACATGAAAGCCTGAAACCTGAAGCGCCGTATCTGCGCAGGTGCGCGGTGCAATTTGGCACTTGTGCGCATGCGCAAAGCACGGTTTAGCGTTTCTGCGCATGCGTGAGCGGTGAAACCCGGAAGTAACCCTTTCCAGTACTTCCGGGTCATCGCGGGACGCAACCTGAAAAAACGTATCATGAAGCAAACGTAACATGAGGTATGACTGTATTGTTTTATCACTCTAGGGTTTGCCACTCTGGGTTTCTTTGGGAGGAAGGGCGGGGTATAAATTTTATAAATGAACGAACAACTTACATTTTACTGCTGGAATCAATGCTTTAGCTTTAGCCCTGATCTACCCTTAAAATTTCCATTATCCCCAAGGATTTGCTGTGCTGGCTGCAGGCTTGTGGGAGTTGACAGAGAGAAGTTCTCCCTCGCTCATCATAGCAGAACTCAGGGTCCTCTGACAAAGCTGAATGTTGGACGATGTTGTATAGACTAAGGGAAATTCTACTAGTTAACCTGCGGAATTCACTTCCTCAGGAAGTAGTGATAGCCACTGATTTGGATGGCTTCAGAAGGGGTTTAGACAAATTTGTGGTGGATATGACTATTTGTGACTACAAGCCCTGGCAGCTGTGTAGCAAGCCCCTCCAGCATAAGAGGCAGCATGTTTCTGAATAAAACTCACTGAGAATCATAAGTGGGGAGAGTACTTTTGAGTTGACCTCCACAACCTCTGGAAGATGCTGCATTGGCTCTTAAGAATTAAGAGGTGGTAGTGTGGGCCATTCCACTTCAGACTCCAGGTATTGGGGTTCTTATTTTTTAAAAAATCTCCCGCACTAAAAGTTGCCTGCAAGTAAAACAAAACAAAGAACAGCAGCCACACGACGCATGAAGAGTCTAGCGCAGCCTGTTCCCTTGCGTTTTCTCTCAGAACTCTGGGGAACATTCACATTGTGAATGTCTGTAGTGCTACAGTCCATTCTACAAGCTAACAGCTCGACCACCTCCCCATTTCCTTACGCGGAATAAGTAGCCTTAATATATAACAGCTGCGTGATATGTGTGTATTTCATCATCATTATTTGTTTGCTTTGAAAAGGGACACAGATAATACGGATATGGGTAACATAATGGTTTTGAAAGAGTTTGTTTTTTAAAAAAGGTATTTCTACTGTTAATTTGCACTGCTCGGCTGCTGGTGTGTAGCCTATGACAAAGCCTGTGATAATTATAAATATATGCTGAGCTTGGCACATTCAGCCATTATTATATAACTCCTGATCAATGCTGTTTTCCATAAAATGTGAAGGGCTGTGCGTTTAAAGCTAAGGTTGTGAAACCAAGTTATGGGAAATGAATAGTTTAGTAGATTCCCTATAAAACAGTGAGCTGGTTTTGTTCCTCCCATTTTTGTCCTATATCTTTGTGATATATGTTCCTCTCACCCCATAAAATGGAACCCGTGGGGCTATACTACGTGTACCTGCAGTTCTTCCTACAGGGCGTACCCATACATTGAAGCTAACAATCCCAAATAGAAAACAGACAAATTCAGGCAGAGTGCTTTGTGCTATGGCTGCACACTTTTCAGCACTGAACAGGTTGGGTTTGTTGGGCTCTGGGATGTGTATGGGAGATGCACTACTGGGAAACGAGGATTCCTCTTAATGCCTGAATTTGCTACCATAGAGAAAGAGAAGGAGAGACCCTGATGACTAGCAGCACTAGGGAGCAAGAGTCCCTCTCAAAGGCTAAATGGATCAGTTGTCTGACCCAGTGCAAAGCAGCTTGCCATCTTCCCTTGAATGTGCTGCTGTAATTGATAGCACACCTTTTTAATGCATCATGGGATCACTTGATAGTAAATACAGAGATAAAGGCTTCTTAGTGCTGTGCAGAGATTCTCTCTCTCTCTCTCCCCTCATTCTCATCTTTATTCCCCCCTTTTAGGTTCCTATGAAGCAGGAAGGTAGTGTTTCTCTAGAAAAGAGCAGAACTCCAGCTGGGTCTGGCCCTACCAATAGGCACAGTGGACAAATTGTCTCAGACAACAGATTGGGAAGGATGGTGGAACGAGCATCTCCAGCAGCTGCAGGCACGTTTCTTATGATCTACACCACACACACACACACACACACACACACACACCCAGCAAGAAGCTCCACCTGTAATGCAGCTGTCTTAGCACCTCTGAACTATTGTTCTTTATGAATTTATATACTACATAAGGCCAAAACAGGCTGCTTAGTTTTTTGCAAAGTGTAAAAATAAGAAGTTGTACAAACATCCGTAATTAAAACAGATAATAAAATGAAATGTGGGGAACATTAGTACCAGTAGCAGCCTCGACTTTGTCACCCCACCCTCTCTGACTGTTTGCTGTATCACCTGTTGTCATTTTGTCACTTTGCAGCAAAAGTCAAAATGATACCCACCCACCCCCGACCCCGCAACACACATAAACATACACAAGATCATTTGGGAATGAGCAAAAGTTAGCACTCCGCTTCCAAAGACGAGTAGCGTCAAGGCTGGAGTCGGATGGAACCAGGCTGCCAGTTTATAGTAGTACAGCAGTGACAGGGGGGAGGACTTCCTCTTAAACACACACAGACACACACACCCTAGAGTGGAGGGAAAGAAATTCACAATGCATATGACTTTGTGACCTCCTTCATGTGGAAAGGAGTCTTCCGCACAAGGGCTCCCTACTGTCAATATGCCTTTCAGGATATTCCTACATTTCTTGTATCTCAATTTTATTCTTTGACTTGTGGACAAGTCTCCTCCCTGCTACTCACTGCTTACCAAGGAGGTTACATCAAGGTTTCTCTGAAGGCAGTGACCAGGTGGCTTCTCTCTCTCACCTTTCCTTTCCATCACTGGCTGCAGGCACGGCAGGTGCAGGTGTGCAGCGAAAACAGCAGGGGTGTGAATTGCCTGCTCCGCTGCTCATCATCTGGGGGAAGCAAAATGCCAGCATCTGCTAGAAAGCTTGAATGCTCCCCACCCACAGGTCCTTATGATTAATATGGGGGTGAATGGCAAACACTGCGTAAAATGGCAAATCCCATCTTTAAAACCCCATGCAGGGTTTGGTAACAAGAATAAAAATGGCAAATCTCATAATTTCCCCCTGGGTTTTAAAAGATCATAAAGCTTGGTGATGAATTTTAGACTTGAGAGTACACCTTTTCGCCCTCAGTTGCCTTCTTGTTTCGTACTCTGATTTTTAAAAGGTAAACAATGTGGGTGATTTCTTTTTCTGGAAAACTTCCATAGAGTCTAGCTAGAATCTCCTGATGAAGAACGAATCTTGTGGTTAGAGAATTGTTTGGTGGTGTTTTGTTTCTAAAGTCTTTTAATGCAACACTCCCAATGAACTCTTTAAATTCCTTTGGGTGTTAACTCTGCCCACTTGATTGGAGGGTTTGTGAATTGCACCAAGGTTTTTATACAGGTTTGGTAAATTGTTTTTAAAGCCGGTGTGCTTTACTCAACAAACCTGAGCAGTGCCTTTCTGGAAGCTTGAGAGATTGCTATGAAAATGTGTTTACACAAGTGTCCTAAAATCTGATTTTTGTGTGTGTGGAAAAAAAGGACCCTCTTTGTTACCACAGTTCAGTCTCTTGAAGCTTTGGTCTCTATACTGCTGCACACCACCCCAAACTCTGAGCGGCACGCAATTTCAGGGTTCATGTTCCCTTTTGGAAATGAGGCATAGTGGAGACTCTGGCGTCTTTATGATATGTGGTTTATTTACACATATATACAACCTGAGCCTACAATGGAGGGATTTACAGCATTGACACTCCAAAGGGCCTTGTTTCTCCCACAGCTGTAGCAATCATTTCTCTCAAACGTTGTTCTGACTCTTTCTCCAGCTTGCTACTTTCTTTCTAGGTCACGTCACTGCCCACTTTCAACTCTAAAACTCAGGCTTTGTCCTTCTAACTATCCCTACACCCATTTGGCATCTCACACAGAGCCCCTTTCCTTTGTTCTCTTAATGGCCAGGCGATCACCTCAACACAGGAAGCTAGCCTGGCTCATGTTTTAACACTTGCTGCATCCAGAGGTTAGAAGGGTCTCACATACTTACCTCCAAAAAACCCTTCACAACACTACTTTAAAAACTCAATAGCAGCAACCACTCCATACATAAAGGGAGCTGCAGTGTTTTTGAAGGCTAATAGCAACATTTTATATATGCTACCCTTTTCTATGGCATGCGGCACTTGAATGAAGTATTTTTTTTGTACCATAGGCAAAACAGTAACTGACATTCCCCATGTTTATAGGGATTGCCATGCCTTATGGTGTGTGTTCTCTCTCTCTCTCTCTCTCTCTCTCTCTCTCACACACACACACACACACACACACATACACACACACACACACACACACACACATACATACACACACACACACCCTCCTTTGTGTGTGTCAAGCCAAGGCATCAATCTTCCCCACCTACAACCTCAGTCTCCACAAGTCTGCCAATCACTCTCCAGCTGGGCTCCCTGGTGTCCCCTCAGAATTTCAATACCAGAATTTCTTTCGGCTGAAAATCTTTCCTGCAGTGCCACCTGGTTCAGAAAGTACTTGCCTTGATTTTTCCTTTTCCTTTTTGTACGTGAAGAGTTAAGCTGTAGCATGTAAGATGGCTGTCAACTGACCCAAGCTAGGAACAGTCCTGAAAGCAAGGTCTCGTGAATGCAACTTCTTAAATGGCTAAAAATCCACAAGGTAGTTAAATGTTTGGTGAGTGAGTGTTCCTTCTGGAATTTATGGGCCAGGATCCAGAGACCCACCAAACTAATTCTGTGAGCTTGAGGGGGCCATAGAACCGATTCTCCTCAAACAGTAGCTCTCTGCAGTATGGCAAACTGCAACTGAAGAGGTGGTGCTTGAAGCAAGGATTCTGGGTTATGCAAACATTTCTGCCTGAACTGCTTTGAGCAGGATCAAAATTCAAGTCCAGAAGTCTCCTCCCCTTGATTCTGCTCATATGCAGAATCCTCAACCTGCTTCCCTTTCCCCCAGGGACTCACGTTGCGTAAGGGGTGGTGGTGGGAGGAAGGCTCCAGAAGACCATAAAAGACGCCTCCCTAGCAGTGGGAAATTGAGTCATAGTAATCTGCATTATACTAAACCAGAGCATTGGAGCATCAGTTTTGGTAAACTTCTTTCCTACTGAGGGTCACTCAATCCCTTGGGTGTAATTTACTGGGGACTGCATGCCAGCAGTGTGTGGGGTGGAACCAAAATGTCTATCTCTTTAGGCCATCCCCATTCCTTTTGAAACTCTTTCTTTCTCCCTCTGCAACTTCCTCTCTTTGCCCACTGAGGACAGGAGGATCTGAACTGATTGCTTGTGGAGGGACTCTTTGATGCCAGCAGTATGCCTTCATACATGAATGTTGCTGATGTTATGATGGGAAGGTAGCTCATCCAGGAGAAGGAAAACTCTGATCTTAAACCTCCACTGCCTTGCATCTGTACTCGTTCATGAGAAATGCTTCAGGAGGAAAACCCTGAGAAAAAATTCATACCCATATTCGGGAGAAGAAAAGGCTAAGGAGTAAATCCTAAGACAGTTGGATGGCGCCTTGTATGCCTCCTGCCGGCAACTCCTGCAACTATGCCGGTGCCAAACATACTGCTCTGCTTTCCTTTGGACCACATGAGCAAGGCTGGGGGGGGGGTCCTTGTCATCTGGGGAGCCCAGGACCTCCATGCACACTGGCCAGGCTTGCGCACCATAGAGGTCACTTTGGTGCTGCTAATGCAGCAAAAACTGGTTACAGTGGTACCTCGGGTTACATACGCTTCAGGTTACAAACTCCGCTAACCCAGAAATAGTACCTCGGGTTAAGAACTTTGCTTCAGGATGAGAACAGGATGAGAAATCGTGCTCTGGCGGCGCGGCGGCAGCGGGAGGCCTCATTAGCTAAAGTGCTGCTTCAGGTTAAGAACAATTTCAGGTTAAGAACAGACCTACAGAATGAATTAAGTTCTTAGCCCGAGGTACCACTGTACTGGTCTCTGCAGCCACAGCAGGCGCTGTGATTCTCCTGCAGTTTGACTTTACCTCTGTAGCTGCACTCCATAGTCTCTTGAGACAGATGAATGCTGGCAATGTTATGATTCATATACATGGTAGAAATCAGTGTTCTGTTTTGTGTTTTAAAAAGACCAATGACAGTAAGTGTATGCTGTGTAATATTTGGGCTTTGTTTTGTTTGCAAATGAATTTCTGGAGTAATATGTATACATTCTGTTTTATTTTAAAACTACCTTTAAAGGTGACTTACAGCAGATTGAATACCAGCCAGGGGCAATATGCCGCACACTCAAAACACAGTGGTACCTCAGGTTATAAACTTAATTCATTCCGGAGGTCCATTCTTAGCCCGAAACCGTTCTGAACCTGAGGCGCGCTTTCGCTAATGGGGCCTCCTGCTGCCACCGCGCTGCCACCATGCAATTTCTGTTCTCATCCTGGGGCAAAGTTCTCAACCCAAGGTACTACTTCCAGGTTAGTGGAGTTTGAAATCCGAAGTGTTTGTAACCTGAAGTGTTCATAACCCGAGGTACCACTATAGTGCAACAGTGTTGTGAACAAAGTTGGGCTGACCTATCTCTTACAGATGGGCATTTTATTAAATTTATTTATATTCCACATTTCTGTCATCATGCTACCCAGAATGGCGCACGTGTGTTTTCCAGGTGATCATTCATCCAGGCCCTGACCAGACCCGACTTCTTTAATGAGGTGGGGACCCTCATGTGCCTTCAAGGCCCCCTGCTGAATTAGTTTAGATCAGGGATGGGGAACCATTGGCCTTCCAGATGTTGCTGAACTGGAATGCCCACTGTTCCTGACTATGGACCATGCAGGTGGGGCTGATAGGAGCTGGACTCCAGCTACATCTGGAAAGGCAATGATTTGTGAATATTTTCTGAGCGCTGTAACTGAAGATTTGCTTAGACACGTTACGGCATGCACAACACTTGCCTTAAATCTGAACAAATGCTCACTTTTAACCCTCCTCCTCTGGCCTCTTTTAGGAATACTTAAAGACTACCTTCTTGCATCTGTGTTGGTTGATTAACAGTCTGCCTGTTATAATTGATTTAAAGGCATTGGGGGTGGAGAGAGAGATAGGCTTTCACCTTATATCCCTATGTTGTCATCTTGGTGATAGCTTAATTTTTTGTGAGAATAAACTACTCACACACCCACACACACCTGTTCAATAGATGAACAAAATAATAATAATAATTCCTGTAGGTTGCAAGTGATGCAGAAAAACAAAACAAGTACAAAAATAATCACATTGGCCCCAATGCACATCTCTCTCCAGCAAGGAATTCTGCTGATTTTTTAGAATTTTATTTTATGTGGCTGTCTACAGAATTCACTTTCCATTTACTCCCAAAGAATACACTTAAACACTCAATCAATGAATAACCTACAGCAGTTTGTTGTAGATTCAATAATGGAGAATGGCGCATTGTACCGGGATAGTCAGATATACCCATAGGGAGTGTCAGTGGTCAAAATGCTTCCATTGCCAGAAGGTAGTCTGAAAATGGTCTAGAAATTCAATACAGCATTGACCCTGTGTTGTATACATGATCCACAGTCAGTTTCTCAAGCTTACTTGAAGTTTTTAAAACAGCCATTTTCATCCTAGAAATTGGTGGTGGAGGAGGGGGTGGTGATGTTGTGGTGAGGGATCCCAAACGAAAATTGCTTCTCTTTCGGAGGGATTTCCATCCCTTTTCTCTCTAGTTGCCTTGTGGATAAGCACAGTACAATATATGTGTAACATTAAAACAGTGCACACACTTCATGCGATACTTTGTGGAAATGCTATTCATGAGAAATTCTTGTTTTCACCATAGTGTTCAGCTGTCTTCCTGGAATATTAATTGAGAGGCAGGTTTTTAAAGAAAACACAGCGTTTCAGTGCCACATTTCCCTTTGGGAAAATCAAGTGGGAGATTGACATAATTACTCTCTGACTTTGAGAATCTGTGAGTCTGGCCCAAGTCCCTCAAGATCTCCGCTTGCATGAGCCCATCAGAGTGAACCAGAGTAGCTCAGCAGTATTGGCATGCAGCTGTGTTGCTCCCATTTTGGTTCAATGTCCTGCCTGGTGGATTGTGGCCTTTAATTTTAACGTATCACTGTGTAATCAAACCTTGAGTGGGAATTTACATCCATCCCCTTCTTTTTGAAATGGTCTGCTGTGCCTGCAGGCTACTTTCCAGTGGCTTATCACTGCTGGTAAAAATAAATAAATGCTGGGAAGAGGAATGATACAGTTCAAGAACACATTACATTCAAGCAAAAGCACCCAAGGAGGGAGTTGAGGAGGGCTGCTGAGGGTTTCTGTGGCTTCCTAGAGGGTATTTGTCCTGGGAAGCCCCAAAGGGGGTCTGCATTTGGCCTCGAAGCCTGAGATCCCCCCCTTGCTTTGGTTGGCAAACTGGCAAGGGACATTTTTTAATGGATGAAGGTGAAATTCAATTACTAGAACTGAAAGCTATTTTGTTTTCAGTGCACTGGTTTAAAAGAGCAGCAGAAAAGCAAACATTAGATAACAAATGGAATCTTCTCATTGAAAATTATGTTGTACTTCGTTCATTGGCTGGGAATGATAGAGTAGCTGGCAGTGTTTTGCTCAGGATTTTGTGGGGTGGGGGGGGTCCCAGGTACTGACAGTGTCTGTGTGTGTACTGGCAGTGTCATATATGTTTTTTATGTGTTTTGAAAACTTTTTGAGATGTTCCATAGGAAGGTATTCATGAATGAAATAAACAACCACCACCATCAGTAATAAAACAAACAGCAGCCAGCACCTTTAAACATATAAAACTCTAGAACAAAGAAAGAGCCCAACAGCCACAGTGGTTTATTCTCTTTTTTGGCATGGAGTCTGTAATATAGAAGATAATCACCATAATAATACTCGTCAGAGAGGACTCAAGGCATCATTCATCCACATGAATTGATGATCATTCCCCGGTGTAATACATTCATAAACCGGTATCTTCCATCTCATGTTGCACTCAATATTATAACCTGAGGTTGTATCAAACCTGAATTTTGCAGGCACAGGCTGTGTAATGCAACTGTAGATTCAAAATCTGAAACAGGAGTAGGATTGTACAGTGGTACCTCTGGTTAAGAACTTAATTTGTTCTGGAGGTCCGTTCTTAACCTGAAACTGTTCTTAACCTGAGGTACCACTTTAGCTAATGGGGCCTCCCGCTGCCACCGTGCAATTTCTGTTCTCATCCTGAAGCAAAGTTCTTAACCCGAGGTACTATTTCTGGGTTAGTGGAGTCTGTAACCTGAAGCGTCTGTAACCCGAGGTACCACTGTACTGGCAATTGTCAGTGCTGAAGTTGTGACGCCAAATATTCTTTGGCCTTTGTTTAAAGGAGAGAATATGAGATGTATATGGACATTTACGAAAAGAGACAGGCGTGATTAAAATAATATGAACAACCCGTTATTATTTTTTTCTGACAGTCTAAAAAGTGTTGCTGTTTGTCACTTGTTTAGTAAAGTTATGTGGCTAAAAGGACAGAAGTCTGACTCCCTCCCCCCCCTCCTGCCCTGTCTTGGATATCTTTGAAAAATTGTTTTATAAGGAGTCATACATCATGTAGCTAAGACATCTGGGAATAGTTAAAGATTAAGGTAAACAGACAAATTGAGCTGCTTTAAATCATTTTTCCCATTTCTGTTTTATGAAAGAGTTTATGGACAAATGCTGACATTAGGCCACTGTAGTGGAGGATTCCATATATATATATAAGCAGAAGTAAAGACTTTAGTGTCAGAAAGTGTTGCATCATTTATGCTTTTATCAATTTGATTGGGGTCCACATTTCAAAAAAACCTTACTTTGTCAAGCCGTAACCTTTGCTGAATCTTTCATTTGTCATTGTTTTGCTGATGATATAAATATAATATTTAACATCATTTGTGTCAATAAACATGTATCATTGTTCCCTTTACTTTTATTTTGTCAGTTGTCTTTATAAATCGAATTATAACTTTCCTTTTGCTATTCATGTGGACTCGTTAGAGGCTTTGGCAATAAAACTTTGATTCCAAAGCATCAAAACTTAGTAACTTCACCCAAACCAATGAATTTGTATAAAGTACCATGCACACATTTTGACTAGCAGAAGCCGTCTAAACATTCATGCATTCATCACCTTTCACTTGTTTAATATTATCTATTATCATGCATATGTTGTACTGCAGATGATTTGCAATAATGCTGTAGATCATTTCAAATATGGCTGGTTCACCAGAAAGCAGCAAATGAGGGGAGAGAATTAAAACTCCAGCAGCTTTGATCCAAATAGATACAGTGGTACCTTGGTTTACAACCATAATCCCTTCTGGAGGTCCGGTTGTAAACCAAAACAGGTTGTAACCCAAGGCATGCTTTCACCAATGGGGCCTCCCCACAAAAATGGTTGTCAAAAAATGGGTTGTAATCCAAAAAAAGGGACACGCACTTCCAGGTTTGTAATTCAAAACGGTTGTATTCCAAAGCGGTTGCAAACCAAGGTACCATTGTACTTTTTACATGATGCTAGCATAATAAAGTAGAGATGTTCAGTGCAGAGAAAACCATGATCACAATATGTTGCTTGTGTATTTTCCATGGTAATTTGGTGCATAATGCTTCATATAGAGTTGTCACATGTGGGGTGCAGTGTGGAGTTCTTCTGTTCAGAGTTTTGGCCACTCCACACACATACACACCAACCAGTCTACATTTTGTACATGGGCTGTTCTGATTTCTTCTGTCTGTTTTGGGGTGTGTGTGTGTGTGTGAGAGAGAGAGAGAGAGGGGGGGGGGGGAACACTTGGCTGCCCAGTTCCAGCTATGTTAAAATCTTGTATTTGTGGGTTTCTATATGCCAGTCTCAGTTTTGACCCTTGGGTAATTTACAAATAGCATCTTAGTGTGAACCAGGAAATGAACTATCCAGAAAACAAGATGGTTCTCTCCACACCTCCACATCTCCTTCTTCATCTCACTTTCCCATACACACTCTTTCTCTTTCTCACACATGAATGTTTCTCCCTGTAAGTTCTCCCTCCCCCAAAAGATGCTTCGTATTCCTGCAAACCTCAAGGTTACCCAGAGTCAGTTGATCGCTCCCTCTTGTGTTTGTGGCTGGTGCCATTTTGTCTACATCTGTATGATCACAGGAATACTTTAATCAGAAACAGAATGCTGTTGGTTACTTTTCTGTGAAATGTTAAAATGTTAAATTGTTGTATTTTTAATCACATAATGATTTCATTGGCAACATGTGTAATGTGTTTTATTTGCCTTTTGCAAATATTGGATACAAATGTGATTTTGAATAGAGCTAAGAGAACTGGGCACTATAGCAGAAAAGGATACTTGCAGATATGGGTCCATTGACATGTTCAACCTTCAGTGTCATATCTTTATTGCAGAGAGCCTTTCAGGAATGATTCACAAATATATGCCTCGTAGCAACAGAGGCTATTTTTGTCAAAAGCCAACTTCCAATGGCTGATTAAAGTGAAAATTTGGATTCAGTGGCACCAAAATATATCAGATGAGTTGAGTCATGTAAATTGAGACCTTTGGTGACCCTCTTCTACAGTAAGACTTCTCCAGACTATGGGATGTGCTTGTATTATTGTAGAGAACCAGCCACATTTTAACTAAAGATTGATGAAACCTGGTGTTTCTATTCTGTGTTCACATATGTTTGCTAAAAAGTCCATTCTGTTCTGTTTCTGCATTTATCTGTAATTAAGCACACACACACACATAATCTGTGTTTTAAAAACTATTTAAAAATGTATTTTCCTTGAAAAAGCATATTTCTAAATATACTTACCATCCAAATATGCAATTTAAAGCACATACACACACACATCCATCTCAATTTGAGCCAGAAAGTGTTAGGAAGGAGAGCTGGTGGATAACTAAATTATAATCTACACATTACTCCAGAGGAGCTGCTTGGGTAAGTTCATACTGGAATTTCCATTGGTCAAATTTCCTTAAGAAGTCCTGTTTTGTTTTGTTTTGTTTTGTTTTGTTTTGTTTTGTTTTGTTTTGTTTTGTTTTGTTTTGTTTTGTTTTGTTTTAATGCTGGGTCCACAATCACTATGGTTTTACTCAGTGTTATTGTGATGCTCATTTTTTTAAACCACATGCAATGGGGCATTGCAGCCTTTTTATCCTTAAACTATTACTCTGCTTTCTGGTCTGTGCGGCTTTACAGAACAAAGGTTGCAGGACTGACCACTGCGGAAACTGCAGTGGCCTGACTAGAGTTCAGCACAGGCATTTTCCTGCGGTCTTTGTGCTTCGTTGTTTTTTTTGTCCAAAGCTGTATTCATTCGCCTTTCTGCAAAGGTGAAATGTGGCTGCTTTATTTGCCCCCATCTTCTCTCTTCTCTATTTGAATTGCACAACACCATTTATTCATCCCCATGGTTTGTTGCTTTATAGCCATGGTCTGTCTGTGTCTGTTTCTTGATGCAACAGAAATGTCTGCATCTAAACCAAAAAACCTTGCAAATGAAGCAATGAACTTTTTTTTTTTTTTGCTTAAGTTATGTTCTACTTCAGTTAGAAACAACAACTAATTTTTGACTAAAAGGCAAAAAGAAAAGTCACTGGAATAACAGCATATGATCACTCTGGTTTCTCTTCATATCATACAAATCCATCTAATGACATGTGATCACTTTCAGTTTTATTTCTTAGCCTCTCCCTTGCACTCTCTGATCCCTAAGTAGTCTTTTACCCCTTTTCTTTCAGAAAACACCCCTGTTAGCAGTGTTTATGTCCCTGCCTATCTGCAGCTGTTGGGGACAACTGTGTATATACATGTAGCCAGTGCTTTTTTTCTGTGGGTACACAGGGGTATGCATACCCCTAAGCATTATGTGAATCTTTGTACTTTTGTCCATTTATTGTATTTATTTTTCCTAATTTGAACTATAAAATGGTGATTTTCTTCAGTCAAAATGAGAATACAGTGGACGCTCAGGTTGCGAACGTGATCCGTGTGGGGTGCACGTTCGCAACCTGCAGCGGCATGTCTGTACAGGCACGGGTTGCGATTTGGTGCTTCTGCGCATGCACAAAGCGCAATTTAGTGCTTCTGCACATGCGCAACCGCCGACACCCGGAAGTAACCCGTTCCAGTACTTCCGGGTTTTGGCGGTCCACAACCCAAAAAAATGCAACCTGAAGCGTCTGTAACCCGAGGTATGACTGTACCCCTAAACAGTTGTTTTAGAAAAAAGCACTGCATATAGCACACACACACACACACACACACACCACACACACTACAAAAACACAAAAGCATGTAATAACCAACCAACCAATCAACCAACCAACCAATCAACCAACCAACCAATCAATCAACCAACCAATCAATCAACCAATCAACCAATCAACCAACCAACCAACCAACCAACCAATCAACCAACCAATCAACCAACCAACCAACCAACCAACCAACCAATAACCTCCCATTTCATTTACATACATGCACATCAATGAAATATATCTCTGAATGAAATGGGGGGAGGGTTATGAGTCTGTTTCTTATTATGCTATGTGTTTTTTTGTGTTTTTATACTATAAACCACCCTGTGATCCTTAGATGAAGGGTGTTTTTATTTTATTTTATTTTATTTTATTTTATTATATATCTATACAATTCTAAAACACTGGATGAAAACCTTTGCAAGTCAAGACTCAGCTTTTATAAAACACCTATATTAATCATAGCAAAAGTTTCACGTTTTACATGCCTAAGCCTGGACACCTTGTTGAGGAGAATGCAAGTCGACACCACTGTGTATTACAGGCCATCTCATACCTGGCGACCCTCTCCACTTATTTCTGAAAGGCCTGAGAAGCTTTGACATCCAGAGGTTTTAGTCTTCCCCTCCATGAGCTTCCATATTTATTTTATTGATTGCATTTATATCCTCTCTCCTCCCCTCCCCCCCAGGGGGGAGGTATATATTCATCTCCTCCTTTTAATCCTGTGAGGCAGAATGAGAGGAAGTGATTGTTTGGCTGAAGACCATCCACAGGTTTCATGGTTAAGTCGGGATTTGAACCTGGGTCTCCCTCGTCCCCCTCCAACACTCTGACAGCTGGCTCTCTGCACATGTGCTCTGCATTTAGCTTATGTGCATTCACTAGTTGCCCAGGCCTGCACGTGGCCATGACTGCACTTGACTCATGCTAGGGCTGAACTAGATGTAATGGTGATTTGGGCTAAGCTAGGCATGGCTTGTTTAAAACTAGCTCTGGCCCAGGACACATTCAGTTGTGGGTGAGGGGGGAAAGACAAGATTTGGAGAAATTATGCCCTTCCACTGCCCACAACGGGACGTGGGTGGCACTGTGGTCTAAACCACAGAGCTTAGGGCTTTCCGATCAGAAGGTCGGCAGTTTGAATCCCCGCAACGGGGTGAGCTCCCATTGCGCGGTCCCTGCTCCTGCCAACCTAGCAGTTCGAAAGCACATCAAAGTGCAAGTAGATAAATAGGTACCGCTCCGGCAGGAAGGTAAATGGTGTTTCCATGCGCTGCTCTGGTTTGCCAGAAGCTTAGTCATGCTGGCCACATGACTCGGAAGCTGTACGCCGGCTCCCTCAGCCAGTAAAGCGAGATGAGCGCTGCAACCCGAGAGTCGTCCGAGACTGGACCTAATGGTCAGGGGTCCCTTTACCTTTACCTTACTGCCCTCAACGGTTCTCTCTGCAGTCTGTGCCCCCTTCTCAAGGCATTCTTTAAGCTGAGCTCTTGAGGTGAAACAGGAGCTTACCTAGGAGAAATGTGTTGCAAGGGGCAAGGGAGAGGCAATAAATGAGTACAGGAGAGGTTCAGTCTTGCACCTTTTTGCTAAAAAAAAAAAATCACCTCCCCCTGCATTTTAAAAATAAATAGGGCAGAAAATCCCCCATAATCCCCTCTAGTTTAACCCTAGGTTCTGATTATACCTTTTCGTTTTGAAAGTTCCATAATAAGCAGCTATAAAGAGAACTTGAAAATTCTGCATAACAGCAGCGTGTTTCGTTTCACACAGAGGAAAGAAAAATCTCTGCAGGCATTCAGCCACAAGAGGGTGGTGTTGGAACTAAAACGCTAATAGATGACACTATTTTTATATACTGCACCTCCCTTTAATCAATACTGTTGCGCTGTAAATATTTAATGAAAGACATTAATGATTATTAGTCTCCATCCCCACACCCAATGACTATCAGTGGTGCAGATTTGCAGAGACAATGACAAAAACAATAATTAACACAAATAACTCTATTCATTGACTGCAACATTTGCAGGGGGCCTTTAAGGGAGCCCAGCCAGCCTTGTCCCAACCTTAACATTGGTGACAAGGGATGCTTATACTTCCTTTAAAAAGAAAAATAAGTTAAAGGCAGGCAATTCACACAATAAAGTGATTTTTCAAGCTGTTGCTGTGCCTATCTTTGCTGGTCATGAAAGCTGTTTTGCAAAATGTTTATATTAAACTTTTCCGTTGACTCTGGCAGAAGGCTTGTCAGGCATACCCACATGTAAAGAGTGGAGAATTGGGTGTCTGTTCAGAAGAAAATGGACAAATTATCTCTCTCTCTCCCCCCCCCCCTTGGTTATACACAAAGACGTTATTGTCACTTGTCTGTCTCAGCCCTTCCCTGCAGGCATGATAAGCAGACGGCTATTTTCTTTTAATTTTCTTCAACAACACAGAAATGCTTATGATTATTGTGGAGTCAGGAAAAGTTTAGTTTCACCAAGTGCCGCATAGTGTTGCGTTTAGTTATTTAGTATATATCTCTCTGCCGTATCTATCTTTTTTCCTCCACCACTCATGCCCTGAATGCCTACTAGCACTTGTCAGATGCAGCTAAATATTACCTTCTTATATTAAACAGAAGGGTAAAAACTCTTTACAGAAAGCGCAGCTGACAGCTCTCAACATGAGCTGAATGATCACTCCCAATTGTAATCGATTCTGTAAGTACTGAACACAAACCCCCAGGCAATTGAAGAAAATAGGATGATGAAGGACTGCAAACTAATACGTTACACATCTTCATTGATTAACCATTGATTAACCATTATTTTCCTGAATGACAAACAGCCAGTGGTAAAGTAAGTGAAGCTGATGATTTATTTACATGTTAGACGGAAGATGACTTCTTTATTCAGCTGATTGTGAGCTAATGCTGAGGCAGGAGACTGCAACAGTTTAGGAATAAGGGGCCGGCTTCTAATCTTTGCTGGCATCGTGCCTGGATTTTTCAGCATGTTTTTATTAGAGAGGAATTTAGCTTGACTGGAAAACAATCAGCTAAATTCAAACAGAGATGATACGGCACGGCACCTGCAGTATAACTACATTTAAGGAGGAGATCGTTTTATAGACTCGGTATTTACAAGAATATTGATCTGTGTTTATTGAACTTTTAATTTAATTCTCTGTTTTGCTCAGCGCCTTATTGGCAATTAAGCACAATTGCATAAATGGCAGAATAGAAGTTTTTAAATACACTTTGCATGTACATTGTTGAGAGAGAGTGAGTGAGTTTGGAACTGTAGCAAAGCTATGGTTTGGGGTTTGTTTGTTTGTTTCCCAGATCTTCAAACCCATCAATCTATTTGAAGATTTTAGCATAAATCAAGCATCTAATTATAATCAGTCTCCCATTAATGCAGTAATAAGTAAAACTGATTGCAGTGGCATAAAGCATTACCAGTCATATCAACTTATGTGCAGTCCAGCTGACCCCTTTGCATTTAGATTCTTGAATCCAACAAAAACCGCCTTATAGATACATAATTGATTCCCACGCTTGTACCACATGGGGTGTGTGTGTGTGTGTGAGAGAGAGAGAGAGATGTAATATTAAGGCCATTTCATCTGTTTAAAGATCTGTGGACAACATCTGTCACTAATTAGTGATAAATCATTGCGATTCTTCACTTTTCTTTGTCACAACATTAATCAGAAGGAGCTCTTTGGTGAGCTCTTTGGGGTTTAATGTCTATATAATACATGCTACTTCGTAGGAATTCTGCTGTAAAGTAGTGTTAATTAATATCCACTTAATAGAGTGAGCTGAGATATACATCATGGTTAGCACTCAGAATGGGTTTCTGTGGAAAATGTACATGCTTTCAGTGTACATAGTTTAAGACAATCTGTTTCCAACAAAGAGAAATGGCCTTTATTGATAAAGTTAATTCTAGTTTCACCTGAATTCACACACACACACACAGAGAGAGAGCGCAATTTGGACCCAGTGCTATCCTGAGTAATTATTGAGACATCAAGAACACAAATTATGCATTTACATAGTCTCTTAGTAACTCCAATAGATTTCTAGATTTGTGAGTTAATAATTGAGCACTATCCCTACCAGTTTTGCCAGCCCTTCCCAGATCAAGGTTATGTTCCTTTAACGTTGTATAAGAGTGAAAGTCCTCCCAGATATTGTCTTTTCCCTATGAGTATTCTTTTTTAAAAAAAATAAATAAATCAATTGTTACATTTCTATTAACAGATTTCCAAAACTGGGCTTGCTCTCTTACGTTTGAATTTAGCAAAAGCAAAACAAAACAGAAGAACAATCAATGACCCTCTTCCTGGTACCAATTTAACTTTGGTTCTCATTTACTGTTTGCTTTTAATGATACCTTGTACTGTAATCAAATCATTCTTTTGGATGAAGGATCCATTAACAGGATTGTTTCAGGTTTCTCATGAAGTGAGAAACATTTATGTGAACAGTTCAAAACACAGAGCAAAGCTGCAATCCTACGTGTACTTTCTTGTAAGTAACTCCCATTCATGGGACTTATTTCCAAGTAAATGTGGACAGGATTAGGCTCCATGTTAGGAAGGAACTCAGCATATTGTTTTGGCCTTGCTTTTGTTTCCCCACCCCCCTAAGTTTTTATTAACCCTTTTTCATAATACAATAAGATAAAAAGAAACCAATCCAAATAAAAACAAATACAGAGAAAGAAGGAGAAAAGAAAACACAGAGTCCTCTTTCAAAGGTAGCTCTTAACCCTTGTCAACCACAGAAAATGGCGGGCCTACAAGCTCTCACCTGGGAGTTTTCTTCTCTCTCACCCTGAGAGATCTTCACTTCCTTGTTGATTTTCTTTTTTGAGATTGTGTGCTTCTGTAGTCTGTCAAACATGTACACATACTAAAAACCTGTTGAAGTAGGTGTTATAAAGTGCACGTGGAAATAGCAGTTTCACATAAGTAAGCAGATATAGTGGTTAGAAACCTAACTATTCAAAAGCATTTACCCTTTAAAGAGTATATTCTTCTTTAAGGAGTTTATGGTTTGAGGGTTTGAGCTCAATGGGAGTGAAGGAGATAATTTCATAACAGCTCCGCGGTAAAAAAAAGAAAAAGATTTTGGACTAATGCCTTCCCTTTTATAAGTAAACCAGAATCAATAGTACCATTTAGCTTTGAACATCTAGGCCCTGGATATTTGGCTTCAGGCAAGGAAAATATCTCCCCACGCAGGAGCCTGCTCTCTGGAAGGGGTATGTATGTCCATTTGGCAGAATTCATTTATCTCACCTGCTAATCAGCACAATATTCTGTTGCCCACCATGTGAGTCCAGTTATGTATCATAATAGCCATCACTGGTGGTTTTTTAAATGGAGACTAAAAAACACACTCCAGAAAAATCACTCTTGCACTTTTGTATCAAACGTCACATTGGGAAAAGCTAACGGGACAAGTCACACAAAACTGTATATTTCTATCTAGGGTCAGACAAATCTGTCAGTTTCAGTTTCACACTTGCCTCTTCATGAAAATTTTCACTTCATGAAAATTTGTCAGTATAATTATTATTATTTATCATCATCATTATTATTTCCATTTATATACCACCTTTTATCAGAATATACAGTGGTATACAACATTAAAAACACATTACAGAACATCAATGATAAAAACACAATCAAAACGTAACAATCTACATACAGTTTTTATGTGAAAATTGGCTTTGTACACATTTATGCATGCAACTTTGCCTAATATAACAGTGCACGTATTGTATGTTGTTTTCAGCAGTGTATGCATTCTTGAACGTACTTTCTCCTAATAAGCATTTTTGTTCACATCATTTGGTTGAATGCAAAATTCAAACAAGTGCAAATTGTGCGTACAACAACTGCTTTTCAGTTTGCATATTCTTTCAGGAATTGTGAATTAGGTAGGTTTGGATTAAAATCTGAACTGACCCATTTCCCCCCTTATCCTTACTTCTATCCTTCTTTGGCACTCAGAATCTTACAGAGGAACAGGAGGAAAAGCATCTGTGGAGTATGGTTTCCTTAAGCAAAATGAAAACTAGAAGTGAAATCTTATGATTTATGATGAGATTTTTTTAAAAAAATGCTACTCACATGAATTATTCCACCAATGAGATTTTAATGGAACTACTGAAAAGGAGAAAAAATGCCTTGCTTCATGTATGTGATTCCCCCCCCCCATTATTATTTTTTTGCATTGGAATAACAAGAAGTATTTTGGATTTCAACCTTTCCTCATTAAGTGTCAAAAATATAGTTTGAACTCATGTGTAGCAGACTTTCCCTTTCAGTCTCTGCAGGTATATTTAATATCTTTACATTTTTAATGAAAATGTAGCTGTCAGTTTAAAACTAATTTGGATGGACAGCAATAAAATGCAAACCTCACTTCAAATTAGAATTTTCAGTGCGGATTTCCAATAGAAAGTAATTGCTGACAATAGGAAATGACAAATTACTAATTACTTAGTTCAATTAGACTTTTGTGCCTTTGGTCCTAAGTGGCAAGCATACAGCAAATCTTGCACTTTTATAACAATTAATGACACTAAAACTATTTAAACTGCCAACAGATGTGAGTAAGAAGACATGAATTGAAACTTACTTAATTTACATACTACCCTGATTTTATTTCGAGTAAATGGTGTTTAAGTTTTATGTTACAATTAAATATCACTAGCATAGTGTGATTTCTGCAGGATGTTTTTGGAACAAAATGCTGGTGCTGACGTTTGTTCCTCTCCTTATCGCAGCAATATTTACAGTAAAGAGATTGCATAATGTAAAGAGAGAATAGAATATAATTTTTTATCTAGAGAGGTAACTTGCGGGACTTACAAAATGGAAGCTCTTTGTCATATTAATTATAACACGAGGCTGTTATGGTTGAAATTCATGCCGCTGAACAAGAATTGGTTCAGTTTCTAATAGCACAGGGCTGTCAAACTCTTTCCCTCCTTTCCCTATTAAGACAGAATTTCCATTTTTCATCCTCCCCACAACCCCTTCTCCAGTGCTGCTCTGCTGTAACTTACAAGAGCAAATCCTTTCAGGGGTTTATCTACAACTTCAGCAACCATTTATTTAAACTTGAGGGCTACAGCAAGTAGACTTTCCGCACACCCCTCCCCTCATATCTTTAGGAGTGAAGGTAACAGTTTCAACTATTCTGAGCCCAGAAAGGCCGCAACCGAAAAGGGGGTACTTGTGAATTTTCTGCCTGTCATCATGCAACTTTTAAAGGTACCGGAGTCTTGCGGGAGGGGAAGTGTCACACTTAGCAGCAAATACAGTCAAAACTAGGCAGGAAGCAGAAGTTCTGTGGAAAGTCTTAGGACCCACACCACACCACAGCAGTTCCAATGTCCGATACACAAAGCTGTTTTAAGGAGGAGAGGAAGAAAAGGAGAAGTCTAAAAGCAACAGTGCATATATGAGTGAGAGGATCCAAATTGGGGCTGGGTGATCTATGGCTTAGAACATTTTGTTCCAAAGGTTATTGGCAAAGTGTCTTTATGGTACCTGGTGTGTGAAGGGCGACTTGAGGAGGATGCAACAGGGCAGGCGTGTGCCCTTCCAATCAGTCTGATTGGACTGATCGGAAAGATGGATGCCTGTTTCATCCTCCTCACACCACCCTGCCAGCAATCCCCCCCCAAATGTGTGCGGGGCCATTGCCCCGGCAGCCCCCCACACTCCTCCCCTGAGCCCCAGCCAACCTGGACAACCAGTTTTCACCCCAGGTCTAAATCCTTCCGCCTCCTGAGGATTCAAGATTCATCTGTTGACCGTGTTGCCTTGGCAACTCTTCCACCTTCAAGCTGCAGAAGGGGAGGTTTGGTTTTTTACATCAGGGCCTCCCACTCCTGTGGTTTGGACAGTTCTGTGCTTAAATGTCTTGAACTGTCACAATGCCTCTAGCTTGACTCACAGTTGGTGACTTTTGTCTTGCTTCCTCTGACATACTCGGTAAGACGCCTTTTGGCTTCAGGTCTCTGGCAACCTTACTGAGCTCTGTCACTATCTACAGGGCTCTTGCTTTGTGGTCATAATACACGTACCATTCGTTCTGCAGGCTTCAGAGGAAGTGAAATAGATAGGTGTGGGGAAAGAGATTTGTCACCTGAACTGAAGCTCACAGAGATGTCACCATCAGTTAAGCACCAGTGATAATTTCTGGGAGGAGGAGGTTTAGCCTAGTATGCATTAGTTTTCATGCTTATCATGCAGAAATAATAACATATAAATAGCTATAGCTATAAAACAGCACATCAACACCTTCTAGTCATCCAGCCATGGAGCCATCTAGTCAGACAGATAGTGACGATTTTGTTTGCAGCAGATGGAGAAGGAGTCTTTTCTGTGATGGCCTCCCATCCTCTTGAATGCTAGCACCTCTTTTAGATGCTTTAAGTTGTTTTATTTGCTCTGGCATTTCAGTGTAATGTTATGGATTACCAGCTTGGTCATCTTCACTTCCATGCCAAGTTTACCTAATCCAAAGGTTGTCTTAGCATCTGAGCTGGGACTCAAGGTTAAGCCAAGATTTATTCTGCCTGATTTAATCCTAGTGGTTTAATAAATAAACAAATAAAGCCATCATTGGAATTTTATTGAAAGGCAAAATACAAAATCACTAGAATAAATGAATCATTAAAATAAAACAATATTATTTATATGCAGTTGGAATGACTACATCTTCATCAGCACAGAAGGGTCACAGGGTCCAAAATGAGCAACACTGGTTTCGGACAACTCTGATGTTTTATTTAATCATTCCATATTTCTCTTTTTCGTCCTCCTCCTCCTTTCTATTCTCCATGGCCTCCAACAACCCAACTTTAGGAATCTGAGATATAGCTGAGACCAAACCCTTTAAAAGAGGAGAGAAAGGAAAAGCTTATGTATGGGGTAGGATCTGATGAAGGATGAAAGAAAGAAAGACTTTCACAGCTGTAGGACGATACCTGGAGGAAGGATGCAGAAAGTGGCCTAATTAGAAGAAACATGAGGAAGGCAGATGGTGGAGAAAGCAAAGAAAGTGTCAAAGATACCAGACTGACTATATAGCCATAAAGGAATATATAAGACTATAGGAATGGTCTCATGAATCATGAGAGGAGAATGTTTAGAATGATTAATGATTTAATCATGCAGAAGAAGACAATGAGAGAGAATATAATTCCCTTCCCATTTCCATCATATTTATTGAGTTTCCAGCAACAGGGGAAATGTGTTGTTCTTGGGCACTTCACCTATTCTACAATGCAGCAAACGAGAGTGCCTAAGCTGTGAAATATTAACCCAGGCAAACAGAGAGATGTTAGAGAAATATATCTGATATTCAGGGGTATAAAAGTAACCAATTCTTAATGTGTGAAGCATCAAAATTCTCATTTTCACTTATTTTATCTTATGCCTCCGTTCTTATTTGCAGGCAGGGGTGGGGAGCCTGTGGCCCTCCAAATGTTGCTGCCCTAAGAGCAACAGCCAGCATGCCAAACATTCAGGAATGGTGGGAGTTTGGACGGTTGCAAGTTCACCATCCCTGCTGTGGAGCAAACCAGGGCAACACGGCAGCTGCTGCACTTAAGGGGTAATGAGTGTGAGTGATGAGCTGTGAAGCATCCAGGTAAAATCTCACCTTGGCAATGAACTCACCAGGTAGCCTTGAATAAGGCACTATTTCTCAGCTTCTCCATGTGGAATGAACAATATTGATCCTGTTTATCTTAGTCATGGGGCTCCACAAATTTTGGCTTGACTTCATAACCAAGCCAAAGCCTGTTACTGTCTCCCAACTTGGTGGCTTGCTGGTTTGGTGTTCTAGGTGCTTCCGCCATGCATTTCCCAAGGATATAATCCCTCTGTTACTGGTGTGAAGGTGTGGGAACAAATGCTGCCTTTTATCTCTGACCTCAGTGCTGTGGTGTTTAGCCCTCAGATTGGAGATGAAAGATCCCTCTGACCGCTCTTTAGAGATTTTCTCTACAGGGTTTCTAGAAGGATGTTTTATCTCCTAATCAGAAGGATGATCTCTGGCTGGTGGGGACACTTACCGTGGCTTGTTGGGTTGGATCCAGTCCATGGACTGTTAGCCACCCTTGGCATAAATACTAAGTGTTATTAATAGCATAAATACCTTTACAGCAGTACATGTATTTTAATAAAAAGATGTCCAAGAACAAAGATACATAGTGGTTATAATTGAGCTTCAGGGTGATCAGAATGTTAGGAATGCACAGCTGACCATAGCTTCTCATTATGTCAAAGAAACCGTGGTTAATGGTTTCCAAACAAGCCAAGCTATGGGACCCATTGGTTTCTATTTTTGCTTTTTTGAAAGTCATTAACCATCATTTCCCAGTTCAGACGTAAGGAAGCTATGGTTAGCTGCTGCTTCCTGGCTTTCTTTCCCACTCACAGAAAAGAAAGAGTAAAGTAAGAGCAAAGGACTTGAGTTTATGTATGCCCTGGCTTATTAAGCCAGGAGCTGATCATATGCACCAGATACATGTCTTTGAAGCAGTATATGCAAAAGAAGAAACAAAACTGAAATAGGAGAAAAGTTGAGCCATCTCTTAAAAGCCCTTCAAAAATTACAATGGAAACAGAGGGGAAATGAGACAGAGTCGGGGAAGCTAATATAATACCCACCAAGTGTCCCAGAAAAAAAGCGACACCCCATTTTATTGCGTGAGATCAAGGCGGCCATTTTGTTGTAATCTTGCCTTGAAAAAGAAATAAGAAACGCTTGGGGCAAGATCATGGCACAGGTCATGTGACTCACCCTGGGAGTGTTGGGATACTGCCAGGGAGACAAAGTCCATCATGACTCCACGTCTCTCCGTTGCAATCCATCGATCTCCCGTAGATACAGTATCAGCAATTAGCGACACGAGCTTCCAGAAATAGCTTGCTACATTCCAGAGCTGGTGCACGCTCTTATCAGCAGAATTCACACAGCGAAAGATGCACTCAGGAGAGCATATTTACAACTTTATTCAGCGTTGGTCAGAACAAAGAGAAAACATGACTGCCTGCTTCAGTGTCTCCGGCACGGAGAGAGAAATGAAAGCAAAGACACAACATAAACTTCCTGTGAACAGGAAATACGCAGACTCTGTGACTCACAAAGCCTGCTCCCTTTTAAGGTGGAACGGAAATATCCTAACAGGGAGTACATTCCGGAAGACCTGCATCCAGGTTTTTGATGTGGAAATGTTGGATGGTATGTAATATATATAAGCCCAAGAGGACTGAGGAGAGGGAGGAAAGTCTGAGGTAAGAGTTAGAGGGAAATGTCAAATGCTGGAACATACACATATTCTTCTGTATCTAGCTACTTGGAAGGAAGATCCATTGGATTCCATAGGGCTCGCTCCCAGGTGCATGACCATAGGACTGCAGCCTCAGACTTCTAGTGCTTCAGGTTAAGAACTTTGCCTCAGGATAAGAACAGAAATCGTGTTCTGGTGGCGCGGCAGCAGCAGGAGGCCCCATTAGCTAAAGCGGTGCTTCAGGTTAAGAACAGTTTCAGGTTAAGAACGGACCTCTGGAACGAATTAAGTACTTAACCTGAGGTACCACTGTATTTGGAAGCGAGGGTCATCACCCAGATAGGCAAATGGCCTCACCCTATGGGCTGCTGCACTGAGACTGTATCACACAGAGATAATTCAGGCCTCTGTTCTCACGGAGCCTTAGCTTTTTGCAAGTAACGCCCCTCCATAGGCAACACATTACCACTGACTGACCCCACTTGTCTGCATCTTCCCAAATCTGTCCTTCCAACCTCTATGCGCCTTTACAGCCCCAGCCACGTTGCTCCCTCTTTAGCCTCATATTAGCATTTCACCAGCTGTGTTGCTTCTATCACTTTACTTCTCACTCTTCCTTCGCCAGCTGTTGAAGGAAATATGGTACACAAGTCCCATTACTATAGTGCAATTTTTTAATGCAAGGTGTTCTGAGGCAGTTGAAGTAATTATCTATGAAATATGGAAGCATGCATAGGACAACTTGCTGTCTTGAGTATGGCTTCCCTCTTTCCAATTGCTGCTGTATGGCCATCATAACTTTAATTCTGCACAGACCCTTCCCTCCTCCCCCCCCCCTTTCTAGCGGACTGGTTTGTTTCACGACTTGCCATCTCTCTCCAGTGTTACTGTAAAAAGGTTTTCAATTTCCACACCGGTTGACTGAAAGGCTGTTCACTGAATATATAAGGGCCTAACCAGAGCTCAGTATAGGGATCTGAGGAGGATTACTAAGGATTCTAGGGCATTTTGATTCTGTCCAAAATTACTTTCAGGCATACGTATCAGATGGCTTGGCTGCGTCTGATGGATCAAGGGGACAGTGTGAGAGTAAGAAAGAAGGTGAAAAGGATAAAGGAGGGATCGAGGACAAAAGGAAGATCATACAGCAGTAGGGAAAGAGAAGGGAAGCCGAGAGCAATATCTTACTTTTATTGTGAACTTTTATTTCTGCAGTTTAGACAAAAAGAAAAAAAGAAAAAGTGAGAAATACCCAATTCAGTTTACTACAAAGAGGTAGATAAACCCAATCCACCTAAGACAGAAAAAAAGGTGGGGCGGGAGACTCATTGTTAACCATCGTAACTTGAATTTGGGTATTTTAAAATGCTTGCGGAATGTTGCATCGCTTCTGTTGAACATAAAAATGATCCAAACTAGAATGCCCAGATTGTTGCAGGTACAGTTGTTAAAACTAGTCTTATTTAAAACAACAGACAAACAAACAAAAACCAACCAACCAACCCTGCTTGCTTATGCAGGACCAGTGATGTAAATGGATCTGCCTTAAGGAACACAAATGTTTAAGGGCTGCCTTAAGCGCATCTTGTTTCCCACACGGATTGCACTTCTGTTTAGGAAAGAGCATATGTAATTCACACATCGATCGCCACTTGTAGCAACCGCACACACTTCTGTTTTGCTGGGAAGCTGTGATTGGCCTTGGCTTCTGAGCGCATACAACACAAAATTGATGCAAGTGTGTCAGCCATGTCTGGTGGTCTGTGAGTGTCTGCTTTTCCTCTTCCACAGGTAAAAGTATGCCCTATGTTGTAGATTTGTAATTTTTAAAGTGCCCCCCCCAAAAAAAAACGAGAGGGGGAAACTTCTTAGCGATAAAGTCCTGTTACAGTTTAAATCCCTTCAGAGTTTTTTCCCCCCTTCAAAGATTTCCCAGATGTTTCTTTTTTTGCTGAAGTCTGCATTTTAGAAATACATAAGTGCGCGGCTGAGTCTATGGCTGTAACCTCTCTGGTACAGGGGACTTGCCTAGCTGTCTTTTCAGTTATTTGTTAGTGCTAGCCGCTAGACAATTGAGCCCTGACCCTTGATTGGGAACACTGTGCCCACAGTAGGAATAATAAATAGCAATAACAATGACTAAATATATAAATGACAGTTAAATGTTCCATTCCGTGAGCACTTAACAGCCATTTTCAAACCATGGTGCCAGGCGTGTACAATCATATACTTGAAGAAAAGAGGGTCTTTCCTATAAATATAAAAATAATTTAATATTAAAAAGTGGATATAGCGCAGCAAACCTTGTAAACGTCGCAGTAGCTGGAAGCCTGGAATACAAACAGAGGTAAAACTTTAATGAGCATTGATTAGTATCCAGTGGATATAGATCCTAATCGCATGCATTTTTACTTGGTAAGTAAATCCACTGATTTCAGTTGAACTTACTGCTAGGAAACCCATAGTCAAACTTTACAACCACAGCCAAAGTTTATGCATCTATTGGATATATTTAAAACTCTGTAATATAAAAAAATCCTCCCTGCCACACCATTTTCATTGACCTGTATTCAGAGCCTCACAGTCCATAGTGCATGTCTGACTGCACTCAGCTTCCTCTTACCTCAGTGTCATGAAACCCAAGAGGACCCGATCACTTCCTCCCAAGGTTCCCAGTACTTCCTCTTCATTGATCAGTTGCTCCCTGCTGGTGAGGACCAGGTCCAAGATAGATGGTCCCATTGTTGCTTCACTGCTATTACCCCATTGCACCACATAGTTTCCGTCATATCTGAGGGGCTGTAATGTGTGCATGTTATGTTGAAACTAAGCATTACGAGGATCTGACTACATGCCAAAATAGTGACATGATTTGCAGTCACGTTGTTGAGTATTTAAACCAGTTGGGTTGGGGTGGGAGATTGTCATCAAGTTTCTGCTTCCCAACATGGTTGTGACCTTGGTAACAAACAAACAAACCCCACACAACGTACAGCATTAGGAAAAGGTATATTGGTGAGGAGTATTTTTTACTGAGATCGTAGCTGAATAGAAAATCTTAAACCTTGCCTCCCCATGTAGCACTGATGACAACTCCCTCCCCATACCTGGTATTTATTTATTTAAAAACCTTTATATGATGGTTAATCATGCCATTAACAGTACATAAAGCTAGGCCCTGAATCAATAAGAGTTCTATTTGGAATGAAGGGATTATGAAATTTGATGACATCACTCATTGTGATGGTGTGGGGGGGGAGGAGTGGAGTGTCAAAATAGCTCCTTGTTGGCTATAGGTATATATCCCAGCTCTCATTAATATGGAAGCTGCCAATTAGGCCACAGTAATGGTATGAGCCAGGCCTGTGACTGTTCCCACAGGAGCATCCCAGTTTTGGTTAATGATATTTCAGTAGGTTACTTAATTACAGGTGAAATTTGAGTGTTGAATGTGCTTTTCAACTGTGGGACAATCATGCCTTAAAAATGGACTAAGGACTCAACATACCCTTTTGTGTTTGTGTCGTTTGGTTCTGCAATCTCTAAAGGCACCAGAGTCCGCCTTCGAACTTGCTATGGCCCAGCACTTTAGCTGGAGGAACTGGAGAGACCAGATTCCATAAAAGGGGGTTAAAAGTTTTGGGAGACACCTGGATGAAATATCCTGTCTGGCAAGCATTTTCTGGACCAGAACAAGCTGGTTCAGGCACTTAAAAAAATTAAGATCTACAGGGAATTACAACCAAAGGTGGTTGATTCCAGTGATTAGAACTGAGTTGTATTAGGTCTACATAGAAGTACTCAAATCACTTGCCAAATCCTATTACTGATCCGTAACTTCATCATCAGGGGAAAATATAAATATAAAGGACATTAATAAAGTCATTACCCAGAGTCTTGTTTTCTTTTAGTTTTTAAACTACTTTTTCCAGCTTATTGTGATTTTTTTTCCTGCTGCAAGCGAAATATTTTACATACCTTATGCTGTTGCTTCTTTATATGCAGGATTGATGTATTTAGTCATATTCTGTTGCATTATATGAGACAAGCGCCAATACAATTTTTGAAACAAGGTATGGTATGTGTTTACCTCTTTAAAATTCATCCTTCTCTCCCCCTACCACTTGGCCAAACTGCAGTTTTATTGCTGGATAATATGGTGAAAAGATTCATTGAAAGCGTTACCTAACAACATTGGTGGTGTTGATGAATAGTTGCAATTAATACATTCCCTTAATTAGTCTGATACCCAGAAGATGCACCTGGCAGGTCATTTAAATACTGCAATTGATTTATAGCTGCTAGAAATGATTTTACCAGCTATCTTCAGAGAGTGCAATTAGAGAGGATTTCAATTTTTTTCATGCATTTTCTGTGAGGAATAAACATAAAAAGGTCTATGTGTAATTCAGAACAAAGCAGCCATAACAGTACTAATGGTTTATGGATTTTATTAATATCCCTCTATCATTAGAAACAATTTAGAGAAGGTGCATATTGTTTCATGTCTGAAGTATTCACATTATTTTCCAGTATGAATGCTTTGTTTAAAATGGAGAGGCAGCACTCCACAATGCTGTAAGTGGTTTTGCTGCTGTTTGTAAAACTCAGTAGTGAAAAATCTTAAGCCATTGGAGAATAACAGTTGTACGCAGTTATACACAACCTTTATGTGTATGTGTATGTGAGTGTAATCAATTGATAGATGGATACATTACAAATTAAAAAAGACTGGCATCCCATTGACCCAGTGGGATTTTAGCTACTTAATTGGGCACAAGATTGCAGCCATGGCTATATGTATACCATACTCTATATTTATGCCAGTATTTATGATTTATTTTGACTTTTATCATGGACATATGATGGCTATGAAAATAAATGCCTACTGTTTTACCATTTGTGTGTGATCTGTCACAAAAGGTTCGGCTGTTCTGTTAATGTTTTATCTGTTTTGAAATGGACTCAGTTCACTGTCTTTTAGATTTTCCCCGTGCCCTTGCATTTTGCCCTATTTCCCATGTTGAAGCAGACAGCATCCCTTCCTTTTGTTAACTCTCCTCTTTCTGCAACGACACCATCGTTCCTATCAGTTGGAAGAATGCTCAGCTATATAGAAAAAGCATCTGTCGGACAAGACGGTTCTTTCTTGGCTCTCAGCCACTGCTTGTTTAACTTTGGTGTAATCAGAAAAAAAAGCCTAATATATGCCAGGGTCCTATATTACTCTCTCACACACATGGGCATATTGGAGAATGTGACATTTGTGTAGAATAGAGGTTTATATGCGCAAGAGAAATATGCAAAGCAATGAGGCATAGGGTGCCCAGAGGCCTACCGTCCAACATTTCTCCATTTCTCTTATGAAAATAAAGGTAAAGGGCCCCCTGACCAGTAGGTCCAGTCGTGACTGGTTCTGGGGTTGTGGCACTCATCTTGTTTTATTGGCCAAGGGTGCCGGCGTACAGCTTCCGGGTCATGTGGCCAGCAGGTACCAGAGCAGTACACGGAAACGCCATTTACCTTCCCGCCGGAGCGGTACCTATTTATCTACTTGCACTTTGAAGTGCTTTCGAACTGCTAGGTTGGCAGGAGCAGGGACCGAGCAACGGGAGCTCACTCCGTTGCGGAAATTCAAACTGCCGACCTTCTGATCGGCAAGTCCTAGGCTCTGTGGTTTAACCCACAGTGCTACCCGCGTCTCTTTCTTATGAAAATAAGGACGTCTTATTCTATTATTATTATTTTGCTAATCATACCCAACTCTGAGTAGCTTCAAAAATATATACAAACATAATAAAGCATTAACGTTAAAATAACTTCCGTATACAGGGCTGCTCAGGGGTCAGATAACTCCACACCCTCCAACATTTCTCTGATGAAAATAGGGATATCTCACCATACCTTCCAACACTTCTCCAAAGAAAATAGGGACATCCTAAGGAAAAGCGGGACATTCTGGGATCAAATCAGAAACCGGGACAGCTTCTGTAAATCTGCGATGTCCCCAGAAAACAGGGACACTTGGAGGGTCTGCAATGCTCCGGAATGCTGGGTATAGAAGGGGGAATTTCAGCAACTGCAGCCAGCGCCAACCCTGCCCTTGAGGCAGAGTGAGGCAGAGTGAGGCAGCCACCTCACACGGCAGATGCTGAGGGATGGGGAACAGACTCTTGTAAAGGACCGTTACCACACTGCACAGCTTTCATTCATTTCAGTGGGGCTTGTGCCAGAGAAACCCCTTGTGAGCAGTGATTTTGCTGTTGTTGCGAGTGGGTGGGTGTGCAAAACATGGATCTGTACGTTTGATGCACACTGGAAAGCTGAATGGCTTGATTATGTCAAGATGGCAGATAACATTTTATTGACCACTGGCTGACAGAGAAGTATGTCAGGGCTAATCTTTCTTTTTCTGTAATTAATGCATGGTGCTGCTGCTAAAGCAGTTGAAGAACGTTCACCAAGTGGCTACGCGCAGCTGATTGCTGCATCTCCACTTTCTTTGATGCTCAGTAGCCAAACTTAAATATGCAGCCTGAGCGACCAGCAAATTAATACTGGGCTGTTGTGCATATAATATAGAGATTCTCACAACCTTTGAGTCTTGATGTGCTTGACCTGGCATTGGAAGCCAAAGTCTGTTTTTAAAAATAAGTATGCCAGCAAAATGCCTATTAACCTTGCAGTATAAATGTGTATAGAAAATAATCATAGTTCCTTATTTATGAGGAGGGAGCAGATGCTGCATCCTTCTCTTAGTTATTATTTTTATATCCAACAAGTGTGCTGGACACATCTTAGCAGAAATGGGGAAGCATGGCCTCTGGCCTCGAGGTGCCTGCAATTTAATTTTGCCCATGGCACGTGAAAAGGAGAGAAGGAGGCTGTTTGGCAGTGTCCAGCCCATGAAATCCTTCCATATGATATTCTCATGGCTGTCTCTGAGGGGTCCCATCCATTGGCTTGCCTGGGAACGGCCTGCCATTGGGCTCTTTCCTTCCCATTCTACCTGGTGATGATGTCACTACATTATGTAATGGTATGAAATAATTGGAACACAAGTTCATTTGCTTCCTCTCTCCTCGTTCCTTTTTTCCTTTTGTAGCATGTCTCTTTAGTTAAAAGTACAAGACAAGCTGTGCTGGATCAGGCCAATGGCCCATCTTGTCCAACATCCTGTGCTCACAGTGGCCAACCAGATGTCTGTTTCCCATCCTTTCTAACGCCTGCTCTTAAATAACTTTATAGCTATTATGTGTTTATGCAAGGGTTTGGGTTTTTCCTGATGATTCCGACGATAGAGGTGAAATGTTCTTCAGTAAGATTGTGGATGGCATATTTTTGAGGATTGCATAAAAATGTGAGATGAAGAGATCTCCTGTCAAAATGTGTCCTACTATCACCTGCGGGGCCATCTTACCCATAGGTGCTAGGGGTGCAGGGCACCCAGGTGCCGGGCTCTCAGGGGCACCAGGCCAAGAGTCCAGGGAAGCCCATCGGTCAGAGCGCCACGACGGGCTCTTCTGCTGTGGGTGGCTCTGTGTTGGGAGTTTGGGGGTGACCAAGCCAGTGAGACACTGAGGCAGCCGGCCGGCCGGCCAGGCCTTCCTGCGCACCTGGGACTGGGAAATCGGGGGGTGGGGTGCTGGGCGGATCTTTGCACCCTGGCGCCGCATATGCTTAAGACAGCCCTGATCCTGAAAGTAACAAAATTTTAGCTCACTGGATTTCGTGGTTCTTGCCACAATAAGAAGGCATGTCACTGTGTGAGAAGCAGATTTTTTTTTTATTCCCCCACAGAAGAAATCTCTTTTGGAGAAGGTTTGAATACAAAAGGAAGTTTGGCCGTCTTGTTCAGCAGGGAAGGTCTTATGCAGAGTGAGTTGAGTGGAAAGGAGAGATCAATGCATGAGCACAGGTTGAAAAGGCCATTAAGGCTCATATTACTTATTGAACAAGATGGGAAGGAGGGACTGACAAACAAAAATAAGCAAAAGGTTCTTGCAAGTTATTGGTTTGCTCTTGCAACCTTTCTTTAGCAATGGTTTCCAGCTGGTCCTGAAAGGCGTAGGGTGCAACAATTGGTTGTGTTGTTGTTTCTTGCATGAATGTTGACCTCTATGACATGCTACTTTGCACTCAGATTGGACTTGGCATGATCCCTTGCCTGGATGGGGGATAATAAGATATTAGGGAATCTGGAGTAGGAACTTGAAACATCATGTAAAGTTGGCTCCAGTTTTAGGGGGTTCCATCCAATGTGCTCTCTTTGTGCCCCCTATGACATTAATTCTGCCCCCAACTGCAATTTCTCAACTGTCCACTGCTCCTGCTTGGTAAGTCCAAGCCCAGAATAGATCAAGTGGGAGGACCAAAAACAGGTGCCATTGGATACCTACCCATGTCAGCTCCATAGACTGGTGTGTGCTTAGTCCCAAGAGCCATCCTCAGATAAGGAAGGGAATAGTGATATGCCAGTTGAGCCAGCTGATTCTGGTTTTGTTCTTATCCTCCTCTCTGCTGAAGTCTACAAAGGCACTGAGGCTGAGGAGGAAGCCAGCAGCTAGATAGGGTTGCCATATGTCCGGAATTTTCTGGACATACCCGGAACACTGCAGTTGGAAGCAGTTTCTGGGCGGAAATCGGGAAAATCTGGCCATATGGCAATCCATGTCAGCGGTGTTGTTTTTGTCGATTTTCCTTAAAAACAGCTCAACTTTTGTGTCTGGATTTTCACTTCATGAAATATGGCAACCCTAAGCCAGCACCACCCCCTGGGCTGATTGCAAGTATGAAAGCAGGTGGGGCAGGGGAACTGACTAGGGACAGAATGAATCTGGTAGGGCAGTGTCCCAATCTCCCTTAAGCCTCCAGTGCTTCAGCCCCTGTCCACAGTCACACCTTCTTCATGCTATATCATATTTCAGGCTCTCTGTTTCAATCTCAAGATCCCAGTTCCAGCCACTGATTTCAGAGCAATAAAACTGAGAGCATAATTTCCAGCTCTTGAGTTGGGAATGACATTCCATAGCCCAGGCATGGTTTGATGGGAACGCAACCTGACAATTAGATAGTGACAACTTTCAGACAAGCTTTACTGTTGTGTAGCTTGTTTGTTGCCAAAGAAATGTCAGGTGGAAATAGCCCAGGTGAATGGATGATTGTCAACACTTAAATGCTATATGCCACAATTCAAAAGTAGGCTTCACTTTATTTCACCGATTTTTGGTAGTGTTCAAAGGAAAGCAAATTGTGTGTGTTCACGCATGTTACAGGGAGAGAAGTAGCAGGAATGTACTTCATCCATTACAGTTTCATAGAAAGTTATTTGGCTATAAAGAGACGAACTCCAGTCCAAGGTAGACTGGCATGATCAACCAGATTTAGCTGAGGCTGGAGGTTCATCTTTTGTGATTCTTTTTCAAGTTCTCATAAAAATTCATCTGCATTTTGGTGCAAATTTCTCTTGGCATACACAGTTTTGTATGCAATGTTACCTATTGAAAATACGTTTTTGCGAAGGGATTTCCTCTGATATAATGCATTTTGTATGTTACTTTTACTTGCATATGCACACTTTATCCTACTGTATGCATTTCTGTATACAGTGGTACCTCAGGTTAAGTACTTAATTCATTTTGGAAGTCCGTTCTTAACCTGAAACTGTTCTTAACCTGAGGTACCACTTTAGCTAATGGGGCCTCCTGCCGCCACCGTGCAATTTCTGTTCTCATCCTGAAGCAAAGTTCTTAACCTGAGGTACTATTTCTGGGTTAGCGGAGTCTGTAACCTGAAGCATCTGTAACCCGAGGTACCACTGTACATTTCTTGGTTGGAGAACTGCATTGCAAACAATTGGAGAAGTGTGAATTTTGAAGGTTTTGGTTCATGTGCTGTTTTGAAAAATGCGAATTATGAAAGTTCACCTGTAAATGCAAACTGAACCACGTTTGTCCCCAATCTCCACTTACCATTGTCCCATGAAAACCTGCTTCAGGAGATTAGGGGCCCCTCCAAGATAGCATGGAAGATAGTGTTGGGAGCTGATGGGGAATGACAAACAAGTGAAAATGACCCCCTTGTTTCAACAGGGAGGCCTTATCAGATCCTTGTCCCCAAAGCAAACGGAAAGGGGAATCTCTAGATCCAACCCACTGATTTTATTTTATTGTCCAGTTCTTTGGCTGCAGGCATCTTGAGATGCTTCTCCCCTCCCCCACCCCTGCCCATCTCATTGCATACAATTGCATTAAAAAACATTCTCCAGGCAGGCAGGCAAGCAGTCATAACTCCAAGTTCTCTCATCTTTTAAAAAGTTTATTCCAAAAACTTTTTTTCTTTCTTCATCTTTTATATTCAATCCAGTAATTTCAGATTTATTTTTGTTACACGTGCAACCAGGCACTTCACTATATTGGCCTATTAACCTCAATATCTCTCTCGAGGATGTCACCAGCTTCCTAAAATAGTATCTTTTTGATGAACGCAGGTGCCATTATTAATAGATTGCCCAGCCCCTTGACCTTTCTTACTGACCCATGTTTGTGTAATTACTACTTCTACTTTACTGAACAAAATCATGGAATATATTCTATCTCTGAAGAATATATACAATTCTAGCATGTGTGCCGTTGAAACCGATGGTGGGTTACAGGGAGAAGGAAAAGAAACAGATCTCTCCACCAATAATCAGTTGCAGTGCAAACCCAGAAATCAGCGCGGATAACATTTCCACCTTGGTGTGAAGCCTTTGCCGGTAGGGATTTGTTCCTTAATTTCATTCCCCCACATCCACTCCTCAAGATCATAGCCAATATGCTACAAAACCAGCATAATGCAGTAGCTGAATATTATAAGGCTAGTGAAAGTTCAGCAAACATTTGTAAAACAATAACAAAACAAAACAAAAAGGAAAAAGAGTTTAGGGTGTGCAATAAAGATTTGCTACCATTCTAAACAAGCAAGCTTTGAAAAGTTTGCTTTTTTAGCAGAAGAGAATGACAAATTTCCAACAGCCTGGTTAACTTGGAAGGTTTTCTCTTTCTCAAAGAATTTAGTGTAGATTTACAATTATCATAAGACCGACTGTAGTTTGTTTGCTCCTCACAAAAGCAGGGATGATTTTTATTGACCAATCTTTGATCCGAGAGATTAAAGAAAGTACTGCATGAGCAGTGAAAAGGATAACACTGAGGGGGTCAATAGGCTTTACTGCTACTTGGAAATGAAAGTGAACCATTCCATTGGGAGAAGGGGTAATTTAGCATTCTTACTGGGAACTCGGGAGGTTTTTCCTTTTCTCCTCTCTCTCTCTTTTTTTTAAGAAAAAAAAATATTCATCTTACTTACAGGTTTCTCCATGACTTAATGCTGTGGCTCTAATATGAGGTCGTTTGGAGGGCACTAGATTCACCAACATAATTCTGCACAGTGCTTTTTTGCCCAAATGGCTTGGCTGTCTCACACTCGCACTCTTGATTGAAATGTTTCTAGGAGACTTTTGGAATGCAGTCTGAAGGCTTAGCGACTCAATATTTTCAACATGAATACGCTTCCAATCTCATTGAAAGTTTCTGTGAATTGCAGCAGAAGTTTTATGGGCTTTCTGCTCTTTTTTCCTCGAAACCTTATGAACTCCTGCACAATCGCGCGCGTGCTTGCCTGAGAGGACCTGGCCTACCTCTTGGGGGGTAGGATAGGTTCGTGTAAAGATGATCAAAGGTCTGTGCCATTATTCTCCATTCAAGAATTGCAATGAAGAAGAGAACAGAGAGTCTTGTGGCACCTTAAAAACTACCAGATTGATTGTGGCATCAGATTTCAGCCCCCTTCACTAGATGCTGGGTCTGCTGCTGTGGTCGGTCCCTTCATCACTTTTAACTGAGATCTGTATGTAACAAGAAGTGGTGGGCATTTTCTATTGTCTGTCTATCCTACAGTAGATTATTCCTCAGTTCCAGTCTAGTCTTGTCAATATGTTTCCCCCCCACTTCTTTGGACAGTTGTTGTTGGTTGAGGATTGTGGCAATTCCATGTTTGTCTTGAGTTAGGAATGGGATGAGTATTCATCCACATTTTTTTAAAGTCCTCAAATGATACACAATTAATGACTTTTGTTTTACATTGACATTTCCTTTAGATTGGAATGAATGGAAGTTATGTAAGTTACACAAATCGTTATGCATAACATACATTATGAGAGAGATGAATAATGTAGCATTTGGTGGTAAGCGAACTGCAGTGGAATGGAAGCAATGCTGTTTGCGATGAATGCAGGTCAGAAATCTTACAACTCTACTTATCTGAAGAAGTGTGCATGCACACGAAAGCTCATACCAATAACAAACTTAGTTGGTCTCTAAGGTGCTATTGGAAGGATTTTTGTTTGTTTGTTTGTTTCAACCCTACTTAAAATGGTGATGTTCTTTTTTTTTGCTAAAGGAAGCTGAAATGTTAAAGGTACCCCAGAAATTCATTTCAGCTGAAGAAGGATATGCATTGAATAATAATTCTGGACATTTTTTTTCTATAGGCCAAAAATAGGTGAAGAGTAATTTAATTGTGCACCAAAAGTTCCATGGGTCAACATTTTTTTTAAAAAAGAAACAACACTGGATATATTTTTTTTCCTGGGACAATGCAGTTAAAATGTGGGTAACATCCGGCGCTCCCTCCATTTTGGGGTTATTCTGGTTGCATTAGACACTAGATTCCAGTCAACGTTGGGGCAAAAATTTCCACAGACTTAGGTGCTTAGCTCTCCAGTATATCAAGGAGCTGACTGGGCTCAGTAGAAGAGGATGCTTGAGAGCAACCATATCAACCATCTGGGTCATCCCTACATTCCACAAAGTGACCAGGGCATTAACAAGAACCACCTGCCTAGCTGACTGGAACTTCCTAAGGACCTTCTGCAATCCAAATGGATCCCATAAGCCTTCAGAGATTGGCCACCCCAATGAGTTCCTCCCCCTTGCAGCAGGGACCAGCCGCTGCAAGTCTAAACCTCGACACGACCCAATTTAGCATCATGAAAATTTGTACGGTCTTGAGTTTTTCATATTCTATACCTAGAATCCCTGAAAGTAGAACAAACCACTGTAGGCACCTCCCTGCTTAGATGAGCGGAATCAAAGGTGGAAGTATATCCAAAGGGTGGGATTTAACGTGGCACAAAGTGTGGTGTGTGTGCATGATACGAGGTCCACTGTGTAATGGGACTTCCCCCTCCCCTCCTCCCAATCTGCCAGAACAAATTTAGGGGGCATGGGGGGGGCAGGGTGAGGAAGAAAGTCCCATTGCATGAGTGGACCTCATCCGGTGCATGCAACAGCTTAGTTGAATCTCATCCATAGTTGTGTGTTTTTTAAGCTGTCCAGCTGAATATTCCATTTCCCAAATGTCCATACTATTAGTCTGCACTTTCTTGCATATGACTGTGCTCCAGCAGGCTTAAATCCATTACTTGTATGTTGCTCATGTACAACCGCATATAAACATCCTTATTTTGGGGGACCAGCATGATACCTTTGTGTTGACAGAAATCTACCTCCCCCTGACCCTGAAGCTTTTGGTTCTGGCCTTGCCTTTTTTATACTGAAAAGGCTCCCATGTTTCTGAAGCTGGAACTTTTGAGTACTCTGAATATTAAATGGCCAATGGCAGTTTGAGTGCCACCACCCTAAAAGTCTAGTTCCTACCTCCCAGCTCACTGAGTCCTCAATCATTTTAGAAAACCAAGACTCCTTGACATTTCCCTTCCCCAAAGACACACCGTTCAGTGCTATCTACATCTGTGTTCTTCAGACTTCTCTAGGCTTCCAATTTAACCTTGTAGCCTCCTGCAGCCAGTCTCCTGCAGATCTCCCCCTGCTCCGTCCCTCCACAAGACTTCATGTTTCTGCTTTGTTCTTTTTTGGGATACCATTATGTTCAGAAATCTGTGCTTGCTGGTGTTAGTTTGACATAGCTTCTATAACTGTCCATCACCCAGGCTATGCATTTTTCATTGGTCTTTCAATGATCGATTTCTTTCTTTCTTTCTTTCTTTCTTTCTTTCTTTCTTTCTTTCTTTCTTTCTTTCTTTCCTGGCTATAGCTGTCCTGTATGCAGAGGTAGGAATAATAGCATTTTGTTTTATTATTTCTTTATTTTATTTAAGAATCGCCTTCCACGTGTGTCTGAAGGCGATTCACCTAAAAAATAACTAAAAATAGCGTTGAAACCAGTGCAAAAGGACAAGATAGGTATAAAAACAATATGGAAGAAATGCTTAAGGCAGAAAGACCTTTTCACATGCTGACTGCTCAAGTGGTGGATAACTGGAGAAAAGCTCTTTGCGATCTCCTTTACACCTCTAACTGCAGGTGTCTCCTTCCAACATGGGCACAGCTTGGGCTCCTTTGAACACCAGGTCCCCTATGTCAGAAACTCTATGCTGGGGTGGTGGGTCTCTGGCTCCCAGGCCTGATTTGGCCCACCATGCCTCCCTAATTTTGGGCATCCCATACCCAACTGATGTCATATGATATCACATGTGAGGCCGGTAAAAAGGGGGTTTGCAGGCACCTATACACTGACCTGTGCAAAGCACTAGGCCAGGCAGTGCTTTGAAAGTGGCTTCTGAAGACCTGACAGTCAGTTGATTGTCAGACCTTCAGAGGAGCCCTCAAAAGTGCTGCACAGAATTGAAAAGACCTATTTTGCCCTGCAAAGGTCACTTGACAACTTGGTGACATCTCATGACTGGGCAGAATGAGTATTTTACTTCCATGGAAACACAATGGGGAGTTGAAAGACAGTAGAAAAATATTTTAAAAATAAAAACTGGAGATAAATATGGTTACATCTCAAAGCTGGATGTCCTGGCACTGGTAGCCAATATGGTTCGGCAGGTGTTGAGGTCTAGCGCTGTGGCAGGACCCCTGTTGATGTTGTCTGGCCTGGGCTCCTTTTTATACAAACTCTTTTAGTGCTCCAATGTGTGCTGGGCAGATGTTACATTCTCTGTGGCATTCCTTAAACTCTGGAGTTCCCACCAACACAGAGGTGTGTATAATATTCCCAAAGGAGTGCTTCCACTGAGATCTAGCTCTGAGGGCCTTCTGGCGGTTCCCTCACTGTGAGAAGTGAGATTACAAGGAGCCAGGCAGAGAGAGGCCCTTTTTGGTAGTGGTGCCTCCCCTGTGGAGCACCCTCTACTGAGATGTCAAGGAGATAAACAACTAAATGACTTTTAGAAGACGTCTGAAGGCAGCCCTGTATACGGAAGTTTTTAAGTCTGACGTTTTATGGTGTTTTCATATTTTGCTGGAAGCCGCCCAGAGTGGCTGGGGCAACTCAGTCAAATGGGCGTGGTACAAGTAATTAAATTATCATTATTATTATAATACCTTCATCAAGTAGTTTCCATCAGATGCTGAGGCTGCACCTCTTTACCCTTTGGTACCTGAGACCTATATCTTAGCACCCACTCTATTCTCTAGACCAGGGTTTCCCAAACTTGGGTCTCCAGTTGTTTTTGGACTACAACTCCCATCATCCCTAGCTAACAGGACTAGTGGTCAGGGACGATGGGACTGTAGTCCCCAAAACAGCTGGAGACCGGAGTTTGGGAAACCCCGCTCTAGACTGTAATTGGCTTTAACTGTTTTAATATTGTATTTTAAAATTGTTGTAACCTGCCCTGGGACCCTGGTAAAGGTTAGGTGAGATTTTTTAACCTGCCAGCTACAACAATGTAGCATTCTGGGATTCCTTTTATTGCCAAAGGTGAAACTATATAGAGGTACAACCCGAGGTGCCATGATTAATGACACTGTGTCTGGTTAAATAGACATATGTATATTATCACCCCACATCAATCATAATAGGGCAGCATAAGGGAAAGACTGTCTGCCTGTATCAGTGAGCGCTCCTGAGGGGTGTAGGCTAAGTTCAACCAAATTTTTTAAAAAGTTTGCCAGCCTCCAGTTGGCACACTGTAGTCTACTTCACTGCCGTCAATGAGGCACCTTAGAACAGTAAAGCACAATAGAGACAAAGTAATGCCTTGTAACTCACAGAAAGAGCAAAGAGCCCTTTGAGATGAAATGTTAAACATAAGAAGTGAAAACAGTTTGCGGTAGTTTCAAGCTGGCTCTTTCGGGCTAACTTTCCTATTGCTACTGAACTATAGTACCATACCTCAGCAGAGCAGTCTCAATGAAATTAGAGAGATACCCTAAAAAAAGATAGCCCAGAAACCATGAGAGAGACAGAGAGAAGGGAAAGAAGAAGAAGAAGAAAAGGAGCTCTCTATATATTGTGAAGGAAAATAGTTTCTGTGAATGCTCATTTTGTTGGTGCACTGAAGCTGATGCTTCCACTCTTTATTACTGCTACTAAGCTTCTTTAGCAAACAAAGAGCAGGGGAGAAAAATAATTCTTGAAACAAGCACACATTAAGACCTTTTTGACAGCATGCAACAACAAAAAACTGAAGCATTTTATTATCCATTTTCAAAATGTTTCTGTATATATATATATATATATATATATATATATATATATATATATATATCTGTTTTTGTTTGTGTGCCAAGGAAAATTCCCTGTGAGCATCCAACTTGCAGATAATTTGTTTTCTATGATTTGTTATCCATAAATAACGTAATTGCTTCATTGCTTTCCCAGGTAAAATAGTGTAGAGGTTGTAAAAGGAAGGAGTTGCATCTGGCTTCTTCTAGATGGGGCCATGTAAAGCATCCCAGGTCAAATCCTGGCATCTTCAGGCAAAGGGATCTCATTTACTTGAGACTCCAGAGAGCTGCTTCCAGTCATACGAGACAATACAGGAACTGATAGATAACAGAGGAGCTTCCTAGACTTCCTCTCTCAGCGAGTGTCCCTGCCCATGAGGAAAGCCCCATTGAGCCTGCAGCAACCATCTGGGCAAAGCTGCAATCTGACATTTACCCACAGGGGCAGTCATGACCATGAAGACACGGCTGCTAGCAATAGTTGTTCTTGGTGGGTCACTGAGGCAGCTGGGCTGCTGTAAGTTCACTGATGAGACCCAGTTGTCCTGTGATGGGCATTTCTGACCTCAGGAACCACGTCTGGGTTGCTGTGCTCTATTTAGAGACATTGAGGAAATGGCCAAGGAGAAGACAGCCTGTATATTGGCTGCTTCATCAGGAGGTGAGCACAGGAAGGAGGAGGACAATGGGTATGTCAAGACCCAGAGTATATCATCTTCCCAGACAGATAGGGCTGCCCAAAACTTGGTATAGCCTCATTTCAAGGTACAAGAGACATTGGCATCCCAATGTATGTGTTTTTGTATGTGTGTGCACAATGGGTTGTATTCAACTAACATTTACTCAGAGTAGACCCAGTGAACCTAAATACTGTGTCTCCACTGTCAGAGGAGCTCTGCTTCTGAATACCAGCAGCTGGGGGATCACGTGCAGGGAAGAGTACTGTTGTGATCAGGTTTGGCTTGTGGGCTTGCTATAGGCATCTGGTTAGGCACTGTGAGAACAGGATGTTGGATAGCTTAGGTGGTAGAACATGAGACCCTTAATCTCAGGGTCATGGGCTCAAGCCCCACATTGGGCTAAAGATTCCTGACTTGCAGGGGTTTGGACTAGATGGTGCTTGTAGTCCCTCCCAACTCTGCAGTTCTATGATTCTGTGACTAGGTGAGCCTTTGGACGAATCCAGCAGGTGACATCTTACATTCTTACAAAGTGTAGACTTGGTGATATTAATAATCAGGACATTGAAATGATGTAAGGAGCACCCAGTTTTCATAAGCAAGTGATTTATAATGAAGTAGTCATGTCGAAGTAGTCAACTGTGTCTAGCTCAGAATACGAATTTGCTCATCTCATAATACTCAGTTGCATTGCAAGTAGCATTAGGGATTTGGCGGCAAGCCTCTTTGGCTTGAGTGGCGGTTAAGGCATTGGAATATGTGTCATCGGGTGGAGGGGAGGTTGTGGCCATCACCTACCCCTCCCATTGTTGGTATTCCGTTAAAGGAATCTGGTGGTCGTGGATCCTGTTTGATGCCCTACTGGTGGCTAGGGCCATGACACGACCCCTAGTGACATCAGGGGAAGCTTCCAGTTGTATTTGCATCAACAAGCTCCCCCCACTGGTTGTTAACCTTCGGATGACTCCCCACTGAGCGAGGTGGAGTCATGTATAGATTGTCTGAGCCAATGCCTAAGCCAAGACCACTCACATGCTGTAACCAATAAAATTGTGGCCTTCTTTAGCCCATTAACCTAAAATACATGCGTCCTTGTGTCTTATTTATCCCTAAGCGGGCGGAGGGTCCTCCACTCACAATACTCAGTTGCATTGCAAAGTGGCAGAGCAGGCTGCAAAGGCTCATGGGGATAAGTGCTGGAAGACTGTGTGTGTGTTTAGATGTGCCTGATGTGCTCTTAGTTATGTAATTCCAACTCAGTGTACAGGTACTGAGGTAAGTTTAGCCTGGATAAGAGAAGACTGAGAGGAGATATGATGGCCATCTTCAAATATCGTAAGGGCGGTCATATGGAGGATGGAACAATCTTGTTTTCTCCTGCTCCGGAGAGTAGGACTCGAACCAATGGATTTAATTTACAAGAAAGGAGATTATGGCTAAACTTCAGGAAGAACTTTCTGACAGCAAGAGCTGAGAATGGACTCCCTCGGGAGGTTGTGGTCTCTTGGAGGTTTTTAAGCAGACGTTGGGTGGCCATCAGTCATGGATGCTTTAGCTTAGATTCCTGCATTGGGGGGTTGGACTAGATGACCCTCAGGGTCCCTTCCAACTCTACAATTCTATGAATTTTAAAATTGGGCTGGGGGGGAGTGCTTTTGTTCTCCTTTAGGTTTTTTAAGCCAAAGGGTTCCCACCACCCTGCTAAATATAGATTACAAGTTCCTCAAGGTAAGGGCTGCATTATTCACTCACTCATTCTGAAGTGAGGGACATCAAACTCATGCAATTTAGGGAGTGGGAGCAATGGCTGAAAGTTAAGTGGAGGTTTGCAGAAATTCCAGTTATATAAGAGCTGGAGCTGATCAGCTTTTTTCAGAAGGGACTCGCGACTAGGGGTGAGTGAATCTGTCCATTTTGGTTTCTATCAGTTTCTCATTTTCCCCCAGTCTCAAGTCCAATTCTCCACATTTCCACACGTGTTTAAAAAATGCCCTCATGAAAATGCACCAATTTTCCTGCAATTTTCTTCCAATGTATGCAATTTTTCCTATTATAGACATTTTTGATGAACACTTTCCCCTAGTATGTGTATTTTTGTACACATTATGTATCTGGAGAAGTAAGTGCTTTGCAAAATTCAGAGAAGTGGACATTTCGAAGGGAGGCTCTCTTCCAGTAAGCATATTGGTTTGGAAACTGCAAATTAAGTAAATTCTCATTTGAATTTCTTTCCCACCCCTACTCATGACTGACACTCTTCTGGTTTCTATGCTAGGCTGTAGGAAGCCCAATTGTATCTCCATCACCATCAAGTTATTCCCTCCTCTGATCTTGATTGGAGATCACTTTTGGGTGACAAAGATCCTTTTATTGTAGCTTAGTAAGCGCTAATGTGTGTCCATGATAAATATTGAAATTTGAACTAAATTAGGAGTATTTTTCTTCCGTATCTAGATTGTGGACATCTACTCAGATATTGTTTTTGCCCATCTCTGATCAGACGTTTATGTGATTTGTACTATATTCTTCTTATTTGTTCCAAAAAAAAAAATCCAGCATGTCATCTGCTTTTGTCTTTTCCATCTAACCTTTCATTCTCCCTCTCCCTCTCTCCCCTCCCTCCCCACTCACTTCTCCAACTTTTATTTGTGATGCTCAGCATGCATCTTCTCCAAGCACACTGGGCTGTTTGGAGATTCTCAGCCATGTTTGTTGTCAGAAAAGCATGTTTCAGAGCTATATGTTTTGACAGGTAGGAAACACTGGTTGAATATTTTTTCCCCTCTCCAGACAAAAGGGAATAGTAACAAATAATATCAGCCCAGCACAGAAAATTTAATTGAAGCCTTGAAGAAATGAAATTTCTTTTGTGAAATTTCATAGCTTTTCTTCCTGCAAAACACAGGGCGGTTCAGCCTTGTCCTCCTCACTGGATTGGTCGCTGGTGGGTTTATAATCTGGCTGCCTGGAACTGATGTCAGTTGTAGTCCGAAACATTTGGAGGCCATCAGCTTTGCAAAGGTTGTTTTAGTTCCAGCTCTGACTTACAGCCCAACGGCTATGGTTAACATTTTGCTTTGTAAACACCACATAAGGAATTTTGCTCATCTTAAAAAAAGCAAAAGCATGCAAGGGAGGCTCTGAGCAGGATCAGTCGGGTGTGTAGCCTGTAGGGAGGAAGAATAAAAATTTCTAAAATGCAATTGTAAATAATAATAATAATAACAATTTATTTATACCCTGCCCATCTGGCTAGGTTTCCCCAGCCACTCTGGGCAGCTTCCAACAAAACACTTAAATACAATAACTTATTAAAGATTAAAAGCTTCCCTAAACAGGGCTGCCTTCAGATGTCTTCTAAAAGTTTGGTAGTTATTTTTCTCTTTGACATCTAGTGGGAGGGTGTTCCACGGGGCGGGTGCCATTACCGAGAAGGCCCTCTGCCTGGTTCCCTGTAACTTGGCTTCTTGCAGTGAGGGAACCGCCAGAAGGGCCTCGGCACTGGACCTCAACGTCCGGGTAGAACGATGGGGGTGGAGACGTTCCTTCAGGTATACTGGACCGATGCCGTTTAGGGCTTTAAAGGTCATCACCAACACTTTATTCCAACTTTGTTGCTTCACAGAACTCCAAGGGGTTCACATCCATGCCATGTGTTTAAAGTCCTTGATTTGCCCCTGCAGAATCATGTGAACTGTGATTTGTTAAGGGTGCTGGGAATTGTAGCTCTGTGAGGGCCAAGCTACAATTTCCAGGATACTTTAGGGGGGAAGCCATGTGCTTTAAATGCATAACGTGGACCAATTTTCCGGGACGTTTTTGAATGTTTGAGGGGTTTTTTTGTTTTAATTTTTTTCGGAAGCTAGGGCAACCCGAGCTAGGGCAAGCCAGTCAGAGGAGTCCAACAACAACAACAACAACAACAACAATGTCCAGTTTCCATCCAGGCACTGACCCAGACCAAGGCCAGCTTAGCTTCCGCTTCATCATCTGACTACAGGCTTTCCCCCACCGAAATCCGGCAAGGAGACCAGCAAGAAAAAGAAACAGAGCAACTGCAATGGAAGCTTAATTACAGGAGTTCCTGCTTACAGTCAATTTTGAAACTGTGTAGGTCCACGTTTATGGGGAAGCAAAATGAAAGCTCTCATTCTGCTTCCCATTACTTTGTAATGTGAAAATTGGAAAATCAGTTATACCAAGACTGTGCTTCTAACACACAGAGGGCCCTTGGGGGGAAATAACTTACAGCTTGAATGGCAAAGCATTCTGTTCACACATATGTGGTTGAATGGAACGGGGCTTACATTGGCAGACTGCTTTTAAGGATTGGGCTGTAAAATATAAGAGGTTTAATGATGATTTGTATTTATAAAACACCTGTGCACTGTGATAATCACAAGGATGTGAACAACAGCGCAATTAAAAAGCTCTAAAAAGTATAAAAACACTTAACGGGAAAAGAGTATTTATTAAGACAGGATATAGGTGATCAATTTAATGGCATCGCTTGGGTGTGTAATTTTTGTTTAATTTTATTCTGTGTGCCCACCCCCCTATCCCCACCAGTGGGGTTTGTAACTATTCTGTAGCAGCTATTGCATATTGATTATTCATAGTGAGGAACTGTTAATGTAAGCAGATTCATAGAGCTTTTGTTCTGTAATTGGATGATTGAACAGGAGAATTGCAACCTGAAATTGAGGAACAGTGAAATGATAAACTACTCAGTAACGATATAAAAAGATCATGCATGCTTCTGTTCATAGCAGCTTTGGGACTCACAAAATGTGGGATAAAATATGAGGGATGCTGTGTGGAAGCTGCTGAAATGCTCAAAGGAGACAGATAATATGATCATTGGAAAAACACTAAGCTTGCTACTTTGACTTGCAACTTGAAAGGGATTTTTACGATCTATTGCTGTCCCTTGGGTAGACTAAACAGTCCACTTTCTACCATATTGTTTTCTGGGGCTGGCGTCAGCCTGCGACACCCATGGACAATTTCCAAGGCCCTGCGTCCTGGGAAGGCCCACTCCTATACCTGCTCTGGTCACTCCACATGGTGTAGCTTAGAGCCACCATTTTAATTTCCCACAGTGCCCTGCCTTAGTGTCACCCTGGGGCATTGTGGGAAATATAAAAGGTGGCTCCAAACCACCAAGCGCTGCTGCTACTGCTTCTGCCAGGTAAGACCACCAGGTAAGCCTGTTGGGGCCTAAAGATATAGGCAGGAGCCACCGGGGGCATTTTACTGGCAGACTTTGAGCCATCCCTTCCTGGGTCCTCTTCACACCTCCATTACTACAGAAGGACTGAGAGGCTGCTTTGCCTGCAATAAAAAAAATAACCTTGAATGGTGATCCAGATATCCACATACCAATAGAAAAATACAGATTGTCACCGTGCAATTTGTTCCATTGCATTTGTGAGTGTTCCTCTCTGTTTCTAGGAGCTGCTGGAAACATGAAACGGATCCCAATTTTCCTGCCCCTGCCCTGTCTCTCATCCTTCTCTGTCTTATCACCATTCAAGCCAGTTGTCTGTCTTCCATATCCAGCCTTCTAGCCCTGCGTTGCCTGGCATATTGATACATGTGATCCCTCTAGTCCATGCTTCCATTATAAGTTGGTGCCCTCCAGATACTGCTGGACTCCAAATCCCACCAGTCCCTGCTGATGATAGGAGTTGCCTTCCACCCCTGATGTAGGCTGTGGCCAATAGCAGGCTATTGTCCTCCACCCCCACACCTTTCTATACCTTCTTTGCTTTCACAAACTGCAAAATCAATTCCAGGACATAGTCTGAAAACATGGTCTGGAGACAATGATACAGCCACCTTACTGAAACTAAGCAGGTCTGCGTTTGACCAGTGCTTAGATGGGAGGCCCCATGAGAACTCTGTGGATGCTGCCTTGAGTTCCATCATGGAAGACAGGTAATGTGCCCTAAGTAAATGACTAGTAACAAACTTTTCAAATTGCTGCCTTCCATGCCCAGAGCCAGCGTTTCACCTGCTGAACTTGGGTACAGGCAAAAATGAGCAACCCCTACAAGGTAAAACATGAGTTACAGCAATCACAACATCTTAAGAATTAGGAAGGCCAACAATTAGATATAAAGCAGACTGTATACAGTTAAGCCTGCAACAGAGAGGCTGGAAAGGAAAAATAGCAGCCACAGAGATCATAAAGCACATCAGTAATAAAACAGATATAAAAAGGGGCAAGAACCTTTTTGGGGCATAGCAGTGCCATATAATAACGATGTCATCCATCTAGGAGACTATTGCAAGCACATCTTTGCAGACCCAAGGGCTCATTTGTTTATTGCGCTGTTACTGCTAAGGGTGAAGCAAATTAGCAATACATATTAAAATCAAATGATCCCACTTCTCTGTGTGTGGAAAGTGTGCAGATTTATTAAACTGCTTAGGCTGTATAGTCTACTCGAATAAAGTTAAAAGTCTACTGAATGCTCCCCTGTCCACCAGGAGCATGCATTTCTTTTCATGAGATCTGATTATTTTTAAAGTTGTGTATGTGTATATTGAGTTGACCAACTTATAGTAATACTTGTTGCTACTTAAGGGAAAGATGATTTTACTCCTTTTGATTGGCCTGGATTTGACTAATCCTAACAAGATTACTGAATCTGATTTTTTAAAAACACTTTTTTATACATAAAAGCATTAAGTTGCTCAAATATGACCCTATGCTGGATACTTTTCAAGTTCCCAACCTGACCGTTGTTATCAGATAAGGAAGTGTCTTATAACTCTGGTTGTTTCTTGTCGCCACCTGCCAGCTGCATGCCTGCCTGTCTTCTGTTGCTCTGCCTACCTGTTCCCTTCCCAGCTTCCCAGCACCTCTGTTCCCCTGCCCATCATCCTGCCTATCTGTATCTTCATTCCAGTTCCCATTTGGGCGGACTTCCCTTGGTTGCACATGCACCACACACTTAAAGCACATTCCCACCTCCAAAGAATCTTGGGAACTGCAGTTTACCCCTCAAAGAATGACAGTTCCCAGTCTCCTTAAACTACTGTTTCCAGGAATATTTTTTTTTGAGGGGAAATTGCACTATAAATGTGCTTTGCGCACACAAATGTATGGTGTGCACACAGACCTGGGGGGATGTATTTTCAATGTACAGTGTGTAAACAGCTCTGTTTGAAATTGATTCTGTCTCTGCATTGACCCTTCTATATGGATCTGCCCAGTACAACTCAGTTATTGCATTCTCTGCTCCTTCTAGCTCCGTGCTGAGCTGACTCACCCCTACGGGTAATTGGGCATGGCAAAATAGCTTTAGCCATAGCGAGGGATGGGGAAAAAATCTGCCCATTTCCATTCCCCCACTTTAGCATGTTTTACAATCTTAAATTCAGTTCTTCAAATTTCTGCAGCAATTTGTGATTACCATATTCATCATGGAAATCCTTCAGCAAATTAGAGAATTTATCCTAATACACATTTCTTTTCAAGCAGTTTCTCATAATGCATTTTTGTATGTTATTTTCACGATATGGTAAAAAATTCCACAGTTTAACTATGCACCATGTGAAGAAGTGCTGCCTTTTATCTGCTCTGATCTCCCACCATTTAGCTTCATCTGATGACTCCTATTTTAATATTCTGCTTTCTTCACACCATAATTTTATACACCTTTGTCATGCAAGTCTTCATGAAGGTTGTGTATATAACGTACTCATGCATTCATATATCTTTAAAGAGTATTAGCTTCAAGTATTCAAGTATTCACCTGCTTCAAGTGCCTTGTAGCCCTGCTTCCAACAACCCTTATTGCATCTATTGTTTCTGTTTTAAGTCTCCCAGCGTATTATTATTGATAACAAACTGAATGAATGGGTGAATGTTTGAATGGATGCTGGCTCTGCCTAAATCGTTGATAGAAGAAAATAGGACGAAATGTGAAATGTGTTGTGTTATCCGGAATCCCTGAATATTACGATCAGTAAAAGTCAACAAACTGGGGTACTGTTGCTGTTGGTCCCTGTGTTTTCCTCCTGTGAATCCTGCATTGCATTGCTGACACAGTTATTAAGCTCTCCCATGCCAGCTTGCCCTTTTCCTTCCATAGATGAGAAACTGACAAAAAATTGAACCCCCTTGTCAAATATTGCCTCGGCAGTGAAGGTGCTTCTCCACCTCAAGTTACTCAGTTTCATCTTTGCGCTGAGAACTAAATAATGCCCAATGTTTTGCTTGAACTCAGAAAATTATGTTGTTTTGTGTTTCCTATCAGGTTTCTGTGAGCAGGTTTTCTGTGAGCGTAGGTTGGCCTGGGGGCAATAGTGGGTGACAGTCTGGGACATGACAAAAGAGCGTCCAATAGCCTGAAATATTCAGCAGGTGTTTTCCATGAATAAAATGGTCCAAGGAGCGTTGGTGAGAGTCAGAGGAGATTTGCCAGCCCTCTGGCCAGGAGAAGGAAGCATTGTGTCTGCGTAAACAGTTTGAGTCAGACTGGGTTGAAGAAAGGGAAAGAGAGAGCTGAGGTTGTGTTCTCTTAGCAAAGGTTTGGGAAAACGTTTCCAGCCAAAGGACCACGTTCTCTTCTGGGCAACATTCGGAAGGCCCCATGCTAGTGGTGGGTGGGGCCAGAAGGAAATGTGGGTGGAGCAACAAATGTAAATGTGACGTTTGTACAATAGGCTAGTTTCTGCACCCCACCCCAATGCTCCATCCAGGAAAGCATTACTGAACTTCAGGAACACATTCCACTACAGGGATAGCTCAGCTGGTAAAGCAGGAGACTCTTAACCTCAGGGTCATGGGTTCGAGCCCCGCATTGGGCAAAAGATTCCTGCATTGCAAGGAGTTGGGCTAGATGACCCTTGGGTCCTTTCCAACTCTACAATTTTATGGTTCTTTAAAGCACTCAGGGCACAGATCAGGGCCAGTGAAGGCTGCAGCCCAAGGGAACCGTGTGGGCAGAGTCTGAAGAGCCAGACGGAGAAGCCTGCAGCGCCACATTTGTCCAGAGGGTCCCCGCCCATCTGTTAGATCCTTAGGTTGCCAGCTGTTTTCCTTGGAGATCTGATAGGGGAGCAGCGGCTGTTTGTTAGAATGCTGAAGCTGAGCCTCCAGCTCATGCTCAACCTGCATATTTGTAAACCAGCTGAATATGACAAAATGACAGTCAGCCTCTGGCGACCTCCTTCCAAAGGGAACGGAACCTAGGTAAGCACTGTGCCCTTGCGAGGTCTCCTCACTCGGAGGAAAGATGAAACTGATAAGTTTGCATTGGGAGAAATGCCTTCAGTCTAGAGGTGAAACTGCCATGGTGTTTTAAATCCCTTTTCATTTTCACTTTTACGGTGAAGAGAGATTTTTCAGCACTAGCTAGAGAGAGAGAGGGTTAGGGGTGGTTGCTGCTCTGTTCCCTTGTCAGTTTCCCCTGGTGCTCTTTGCAGGCTTTGGGCACAAAACTCTACAGCGTTGCACATCCAGCACCATCTATCCCCCTCCCCCTTTGGCAGCATATGCAAGAATTTGCACATCCAACTGTTACAATTTTTCTTGATGGAAATTAAATTAGAACTGGATATAAAGCGAGTCTTGACTAGCATTTGTATAATGGTTCTCAAAGCAGTTCACACTAATACGATCAGTGATGAATCCAGAAGCTCATGAATAATATCAAACAATGGACTTATTACTATAAAAGGTGAGGCTGGCAGCAAAAGAGGGAGGATGCTGGAGTGAGATGTCATTCAGAGTCCTCTCCCCAATCCACCAGGTGACTCTGCTGCCACAATTTACGCTAAGCAACGAGATGCTTTCAATCTCTTTTAGGGCAGGCTTCCCTCTTCCCAATGTCCTACAACAGGCATCCCCAACCTTCGGCCCTACAGATGTTTTGGACTACAATTCCCATCATCCCTGACCACTAGTCCTGTTAGCTAGGGATCATGGGAGATGTAGGCCAAAACATCTGGAGGGCCGCAGGTTGGGGGTGCCTGTCCTACAACATAATGCCATTTGGAATTAGGACAATATCCTCACTCTGATTTGCCTTTGTGATCTCATTATACGGACGAATCTGAATTGCCAAATGTTGATATGATGTCATTGCATTGTTCTGTGATCCATGATTGGCTGGGATGGGGTCAGAAAGAAAGCTGCCTTTTTAACACACACACACACACACACACACACACGGTGCCCAAACAGCAGATGACGCCAGGAAGACGACAGCTTCCTGGTATGCAAGCTTTTTGTGTATGTTTGGGACACTTTACCATCTCCTTTGAAACTGGGCGGGGGGGGGGGGATCCTGGTTGAAAGTTCAATGCAACCCAATGAAGATGCAACAGAGGCTACACTCCCCCTTTAAAAAAGTGGGAGTGGGGTTTCCAATGTCAGTCAAACTCAGGCCTCACATGCAACATCATTTCCCGAGTAGTTGCCTTAGCTTGCATTTGTGATCCCCCCTTTTTTCCTTTCGTGTGATGTCCAACTTGAATTAACATGAGTGTAGCAGATGTTAAATGACTGTGACCAAGCCACTGATGTGCTATTTTACACTCCTCTTCATGAACTGTGTCTGGCTTTGGTGAGCACTTGATATCCCCCTCCAAGTCAGACCATATGCCCTTGTATTTAGAGAATGTAAATCTGAAATCAACTAGTCAGCCATTGTCTCTGTTGCTCTCTTCAAATGCCGATGAAATCGAATTTATGTGGGAATAAAACCTTGACTACTAAAATGCTGTTGCAGAAGTGTAATTGAGAGGAAAATTTGGCCTGATGTTTCATTTTACTGGGACTAGTGGTGGTGCTTGAGCAGGGTATAAAGTCAGCAGTGAAACTGGATATCCGAAAATGCACAGACGTTTGGCTGCTTGAAGGATAATGTATTTTACGCAATCTATGTATTGGAATGTAAATAAATGTCCTCAAGCGTATTTGTGATGCGGGGCTAGACAAATGTTGGACTGCTACTTCCAACATCCTTGCCCATGGGTCATGCTGGCTGGGACTGGTGGGAACTGTAGTGCAATGACATCTCAGGGCGCCACATTAGCGATTGCTGTCATAATGTTTTAACAAATAGTTTCATCAATGAGTATTTCTTTTCTACCAAACTAGGCAATCTCTGAAATTGTAGTTGTATCAAAGTGGGCATATTTTACATTTTGATAAATTGCTTTGGCAGATTAACATCCAATATGCTTTTAAGTGTGTTGTGGGAGGGGGGAGTATTGGTTTGTTTTTGTTCTTATGTTTATTATGTATTTTGTTATTTTTTATACATATATACATTTTTATGTTGTGATCCACCCTGGGATCTAAAGATGAAGGGTGGTAGAACAGCAGCAGCAACAGCACCAATACCACAGTCGTACCTTGGATCCCAAATGCCCTGCAACTCGGACATGTTGCTCCCAAATGCCACAAACCCGGCAATGATTGTTCCGGTTTGCGAATGTTCTTTTGGAACCCAAATGTCTGATTAGTTGCGGAGCTTCATGCAACTGGGGGGCGGAGAGTAGGTGGGGCTGGCGCGCATCCTGGGGGTGTGACACGCCGCCTACAGAGGCGTGACACATGTCCTGGTGGCAGGGCACGCTGCCTGCAGGGGCGTGGTGCCCAGTGTGGGCGGGGGGGGGGCAGCCGCGATGGCACCCTACCGGGATCGCACTCCCCCCGCGCTCCTCTTCCTCCGCCAGTGCAGCCGATGGGGCTTCTGCAGCTTCTGATTCAGAAGCTGCAATTTGGTTTTCAAATGTTTTTGAAGTCGAATGGACTTCCGGAATGGATTCCATTCGACTTCCAAGGTACGACTGTAATCATAATAATAATGCCAATCACAAAATGGTTGTCATGGGGATGTGGCATAATGGACAATGACACCATGGCATAGCTCAAAATGGCTGTCATGCATGTTATGCCATAACATGTTCCCCATCAGCACTCCCCAGTGAAAAAAAGACAATAACATCAACCACCACTGTGTTCTCTCACGGAGAGAAATAGTCTCCTCTGTTCCAAACACAAAGGAGGGTGGGTGGCTGTCTACTCCTAGCATCCAGTGAAATTTGAGTATTTTTAAGCGGGCGTGGTCACTGTTTGATAGCCCAGGCCACTGCAAACAGGAACTGATGAGGGAGAAAAAGCTTTCTCTCTTGCATTGCGGATTTTTGAGGGGATATTTAATGAGACTTTCCGTGGGTACTCTACAAAAGTGTCTTAGAGGGTATAATAGTCCATTTAACTTCCAAGTAGGAATGAACATATGAGCAGCAGAGAACACTAAATAAAGGAAGATTTGAGACAAAAATGGGTGGAATAATAGACAAAAGACTATCTAAATTGCCATGGAGAGATGGATTGGGAAGCCCAAGGACAAGAGATAAATGATGAGTATATAAATTGTAAAAATGCTTTTTTAAAAAAGAGATGGACTTTCTGTGGGTGCCATGGGAAGTGCTGGTGGGTGCACTGATGCCTGTGGTATCTGCATGTATCATTCTACCTGCCTCTCTAAAATGTTCCTCACCTCTTCAACTTACATTTTACTCTAGGAGGATGTGGCAGGGGCGGGGGGGGGGGGGAGAGAGATGGGGAGAAAAAGAGACATCCACTACCTCCTTACTGGGCACATTGTATATCTGAATTGTCTCCTTGGAGTCAATAGGCCACCTCATTATGGTTACAATAGACAAATTCCTAAGCATGTGATCTGCTTCCATGGCCTTGACTTGTTCGTTTTTTACCTCAGAGACTTGCCACTCATGTTGACTCAGATTTGCTGTGTGTGATGAAGTGATAAAATCAATGGAAGAGAATGCACGTGCCTCTGTAGTGTTCAGAGAGAGAGACTATATTATTTATTGTTTATCGCTGTAAGTTAAACCCACTCAACAATTTTCTGCCAAAGTGCATTTAACTGTTTTGGATTTGTTTTGTTTTTTTATTTTACTTACAGCTGAGGGGCTACTTCCGGGGGACAGTATCCAGACCTGAACAGTGTGGTCCTATTAATGTCTACTTGGAGTAAAGCCCCTTCCGGTTCAGTGAGATGTTCTTCCAGGTAAGTGTTAAAAGGCTGCAGCCGAAATCTGTGAGTTATTGGCAAAGTAATATTAAGACAACGGGGGAAAGGATTATATCAATATTTCTAGCAATGCAATAAAATAAAACACTGTGCGGCTTGAATAATAAATGCTGTTACAACCACCACCCCTAGAATGTTACCAATTCAATGCAACTGCAACATTTAATAAATTAGAGCAGGGACTGAGAACATTTGATCCCCCCAGACATTGCTGAACTACAACTCCCATCATCCCTTCCTATGAGTAGAAAAGCAGCTGGGGAAATAGGTAAGCATCCCCACCCCTGTCATTCCTCTCCTGAAAGTGGAAGTGTCTGATTCTGCTTTTCATTTTATTTTAATGGTACATACAACCATGATGTATTACAGCCTTCTTTAACCCAGTGCCCTCCGGATGTTGAAGGGCAGTAGCTAATGGGACTTATTGTCCAAAAAATATATAGGGAAGACTGATGTGTTGCATCTAGTTTGGGACAGAGCATGATCTGGGAACTAGAGCTCATTATGGTTAAAGTGAATAGTCTTTCTTTCTTTTTTTAATGTGAGAAGGTATTTAGAATGTTAACAGTTTTAATAAGAGACCCTGCTCCTGGCTTGGATCCTGCAACTCAAGGACTTTAAAAATAACCTCACCCTGAATTTTCTCCTTTGGGGTATGTGTGTGTGTGTGTGTGTGTATTGTGGAGGTATCCTTAGAATTAAACAGACATCCATCTCCTTGTTTTCCCCACAAGAAAACATTTGCCCTATGAGAAACTGATCTGGATATGCCATAAAATGTTCTTGCACTCATAAATCCCCACATGGCAAAATTGGTTTGCTTTTTTAAACCATTCAATGTATGACTTCTTGGCATAGGTAATAAATCACACACCTGTTTTATTTATTTATTTAGGGAAGTCGGAAGATACTGCCTTTTAGACTTCTGCGTTTGCCTGTGCATAGGTTTGTTAATATTTTGGTGGAAATGGGATGAGTTTTATCTTTTGTGCTAAAACCTTTAATTTTAAATTTTTCAAGCTGGGTGGTTTTTTTGCTTTTGTTTTGTCCAGTGGAGTCTAGATATGCTTGCCATAAGGGCAATGATACCCAACAGGGCAATGGAGACAAGGTCACATCAGCTAAGTCAGTTTGCATCGTATATATGGCCTCTTTGTCACACGTTTCATTCAGTAATTTCATACTGAGTATACGCCCTATGTTGACAAATACTGGATTGATGTTGCTGTCATTATTATTGCCACACCACCAGTGTATGTGATATCTTACAGAGCTACATAGGGAACACAGAGAGGTCCTTGCAATCGAAAGTGGACAATGTCAAAACAACCAAGCTGTTGCAGTTACTATGCTATAAAGCAGGGCTGAGGAGCTTGTGGTCCTTGAGATATTGCCGGACTACAGCTCCCATCACCCCTGGCCACTGACCATTAACAATTGCAGGGACCACTGAGTGATTTGAATGATCTAGAAATAAAATCCATTCCGAAGTGTTCCAAATGGAATTTTGTACCAAAATGCTGAACATAGCCTTTACAATTATGGGCAGTTCTTGAAGGTTGCACTCAAGTACCTGCTACATTATATGCAACACAATTGTAATACAATATATAACTTGTTTTGTACCATCAAGCACAATAGGCAAATGAGAAGCAAAGAAGGAAACCACGCCGGGCCTGTTCTCAGGTTTGAGAGATTCAACCCTTCAGTATTATCCAAAGCTTTTAAAAATGATTTACTTTCTGATGTATTTTGAAATGGAGGGTTTTCTCATTGTCTCCAGCTACAGCACAATCTAATACTCATGTTTACTTACTGAAGAGCATTTCACTTGGGAGGAAAATGCATAATATCAGTGCAGGCTTTGTGGAAATTCACCACTCTGGTATGTGAAAAGTACTTGAGACTAGGGGCTCATTTCAGTAGTAGTGGGGATTAAATAACAACACCACACACACAAACCCCATAAGCTCTTCAAACAAATTCAGACTTTTTATTTGGTGTGTCATCTTTGTTTCATAAGCACACTAGTTAAGTGCATTTCCTTTCACAGCTTAATTTTCCTGGCACTTGCAAAGATGATTCTCTTTCTTAGCTACGTTGAAACTTTTCTTTCTGCTTTACTTGCCCCTTTTCAGGATATTACAACAGGAAAACCATGCATAAATTGGAAGATATGGCAAGGCAGCCACAGTAGCTCTTGAGGGTTAGGTAAGTCAAGTCTTAGTTTTGGTGCATAGGGTCATCTGGTCTGTTCATACCTGCCCTGAGGCTTGTCCCAACCATAGCATCAGGGCCAGTCCTACTATTAGGCAGAGTGAAGAAGCTTCAAGGCGGTGGTGCCCTTCAGCTCTTCCTCCTGAGCATACCCTTCTGCTGGAGAATAGAGCTGTGTGTCATGCACCTTGCCCTCCCCCGTTGTAATCTTATCAACCATTTGCAACGAACCTCAACAGTCAGAGGATATGGATTAACAAGCAATCTGCAACATGGTTATTTAGCCATACACATTTACTTGCATGTGAATGAGAAACAGGAAAAAGCCCCCACATCCATTTATGGAACTTTGAACACCAAATAATAATGATTTTATTATTTATACCTCGCCCACCTGGCTGGGTTTCCCCAGCCACTATGGGTGGCTCCCAACAGAATATTAAAAACACAATAAAACATCAAACATTAAAAACGTCCCCATACAGGGCTGCCATCCAATGTCTTCTAAAAGTCATATAGTTGTTTAATTTCTTGACATCTGATGGGAGGGTGTTCCATAGCATGGGTGCCACTGCCAAGAAGGCCCTCTGCCTGGTTCCCTGTACCCTCACTTCTCTCAGGGAGGGAACTGCCAGAAGGCCCTCAGTGTCCAGTTTATTTTATTACACATGAGTAATTCTATCTGATTTTTTTTTTTTTTTTTGTGATGTGTGTGCATCTCAGTTATTATACAATATTGCTTGTATGGTGCTGCCCTGGGCTCCTTTGGGAAGAACTGTGGGATATAAATTTAGTAAATGAAATGTAGAAATAATAACTAAATTCTGGTGATTTCCAGAATGCCCATTAGCAACACAGTTTCCTCACCCTTATCAAAAAATGACAATGCAAAGCCCGCTGGTATCAACTAGGGACTTACCACCTTCTTTTCCACTGGAGTCTTTTGTGTGTTTGCATATTCCATATTGTTTCAGAATCAATTAAGGGGAATAGTCAATGAGCTGGTAGCTGCGTGCTGCGCTCACGCTGAAGAGGTTTGGCAAAATGATTTCGCCTGGGCTCTGACAGGAAATGCATGAGTCATACTTTGAAGCCAATTGCTTTTCAAATTTGCTCTTTGGCTGCACATCAACACACTCGCTTGGGCCCCGTTTCGCAAGATGGACAGCTATAAGCCACGTTGCCTGACAAAAGTGTCTATATAAGCAGTCGTTCTGAAGTGCTGATTCTGTTATTTGATTTGAGGATTAAACATGCAGTTGCAAGCCATCTGTTTCCCTGGGTTGACGTCCTTGAGAGGTTAGATTTCTACAGATAATGCCTCATAAATGCAAGTGGTATTTTGAGAGATCGGAATTAGCCGAGACATATGCCACTGAAATTATCTGCCTTATCCTGGAGAACTGCTTACATTTTGACATCCCTGCCCAAACTGAAAAGAGAAGTTTACTCTCATTGTTGCTGATTTAGAACCCTGCTGCTTTCTGGCCAAATGCCACGAGACTGAGACAGTACATTTTCAGTTAGTACATGAAAAGCTCTGCTAACTATTCAAGCTGTGGCTCTCTTCAGGATCTTCCTTCAAGTGATGCCTGGGAACAGGAAAAAATCCTTTCAGCTTCTATTATCAGAGCAGCCTCTCACGTTGGGCCAACAGGAACCAGAAGGTAGGTGAGAAGCTATTGCCGCTGAGCACACTTGGAATCAGATGGATTTCTCTCAGTGTAATCCAGGGATTGCCAACCTTTTGGGGTCCGTTTGAAAAGCTGCTATGGCCACCACTTGCACATCCTGCAAATGAGCACAGATCTATTACCTACAGCATAATGATTATTTCAAGCCTATTTTCATTGAGTAGAGGACACCCAGGGATGGCTTGTGTGGGCCCCATGTATCCTTTAATACGTACATGTTTCATTATACTGGGGATAGAATCACTATTTGCTAATAACCAAGACAAAGTTTATTACCAGGGCTGATTCTACCATTGGGCAGAGTGAAGTGACCACATCAGGGCAGGGAGCCGCTGTGAGTTGTTGCAGGATGGAGCTGTGTGACCATATGCCCTGCTTTGCACCCTCTGAGTTAACCTGCTGCCCTCAGGTGCAATGGAGGACATTTCCTCTCCTCAGTGTTGAAGAAAAGCTCAACTTTCAAGCCAGCCAGTCTTGGACATGGAATAGAAGAGGCAGCAAAGTGTATTGGGCTGATAGTTACAAAGGTTGCTTAGGATGGACATAAGCCTGTAGGCAGGGCTCACCCAATATATTTTACTGCCTGAGAAAAAGCTGTACAATGCCTTCCTCGCAGAGGTGGGTGTGGCACCTTCTGTGGGAGAAATTCCCCTTGGGGGTTTAAGTACAAGGCTCACACCAATTTCCCAACCAGTCAGACTTTATCCAGTAATGCACTGCAGGTCAGAGTTCGAAGAGTCTGCGAGAATATTTGCATTAGAACACACACTATATAGGCAACATATCTCTTCTGCCATCCTGGCACATCAGCATCTCTCAACCAATCACAGTCCCTGAAAGACAAGTTACTCAACCCATTTTTACTGCACACATCAGAAGCTTCCTTGTACCTTATGTGGAGTTGTTTTTCACTGTAACATTCAAGCCGCTTACCAGGTTCTTACCAGGTTTGTGGTCGGGCCACGCTGTTGCATATGGGACACTGGTCTTACTGATAAGGAGTTTAAAAGAAATCCCATGCCGCTTCCCTGCGAAGCTTTTGCCACATGCTGAAGATGCACACACATACCTACCCTTTTCTTCTGATTGAAAATTGGTTTTAAATTATTTTAAAATTGTAATTTTATACTGTTGTAGCGCACCCTGGGCCCTTATGTTTAATGGTGGGAAAAATAAACAACATAAAATAAAATTGGATCCAAAGAGTTTAAAGCTAGTATTTATACCCCGCCCATCTGGCTGGGTTTCCACAGCCACTCTGGGTGGCTTCCAACAAAAAATTAAAATGCAATAATTCATCAAATATTAAAAGCTTCCCTAAACAGGGCTGCCTTCAGATGTCTTTTAAAAGTCTGGTAGTAGTTGTTCTCTTTGACATCTGGTGGGAGGGCGTTCCACAGGGCAGGCGCCACTACCGAGAAGGCCCTCTGCCTGGTTCCCTGTAACTTGGCTTCTCGCAATGAGGGAACTGCCAGAAGGCCGTCTGCACTGGACCTCAGTGTCTGGGCAGAATGATGGGGGTGGAGACACTCCTTCAGCTAACACCTTGAACCTAGGAAACTGCCTTGTACCGAGTCAGACAATTGATCTACCTAGCGCCATATTGTCTACACCAGTGTTTCCCAACCTTTTTCTGACAGTGGCCCCCATCCAACCTCGTTTCCTTCTTGTGGCCCCACCCCGTCCTGCCGATAGAAAGGTAGCTATTAAAATGTTTTGTTTGTAAACAGAACATGTCTTATTTATAATTTTTATAGTTTATACAAAATACAATCACGTAAAAGGATAGGATCATCATGAATTATTGTTGAAGCAGAAAAACATAGAATCATAGCACTGGAATGGTCATCTTTCTAATACAACCCCCTGCAATGTAGGAAACTCAGCTAAAGCTAATTGCCCCCGCCCCCAATCTCTTGCTTGCTCATCTTCCCTCTAGGTGGCTTCATCAGGCAAGCGTTTGCTGCCCCCCCCCCCAGCTCCTTCTAGTGCCATCCGTCTTCATGGCCTTGTGCCGCTTGGCATGTAGCACAAGCGCTGCTTTAACTGTCAGTCACCATGAGCTACTCTCGGAAAGAGGCTTACCAGCTCATAAACTGAAAGCAATCCTATTTACTGCCATTTCTAGATTCATAGATTGCTTGCAGCTTGTTACTGTTCTAGTAACACTCCCCCCCCCCCCCACCGTGGGCCAGACAACTCAGGTACTTTCCGTTTTTCCTGACAACAGTTAGGGAGTTCGAACGGCCGCATGCAACCTGCATTGTTTCATCTTGTGTAATGGGATTGAATTTAAGTGTGTGTTTGTATGTGTGTATATATATATATATACACACAAACACATAGTCCGATTGCCACACAATACATAGTGCATATTCAGGTCCAAAATAATTTTAATGGTCGAAATGGTAGTGTGCTACAGCTAGACTTCCCCCCACCCTTTTTGGAGGAATGTTAAGGGAATTTGCTGGGCTTAAAAAAAAATCTAGAAAGGGTTAATTGGCTTCCTTTATATTCCTCTCTCTGGTGACTTTTCTCAGTCAGCATTATTCAGTCCTGCTTCCACTCTGCAGACCGCTGATGGTAGATGTATATTCTGAAAATAAACTTGAATCTATTAAAGTGGCTAACATACAGTGATGTCCCTGTTTTGTAAATTGAGTTCAGGCATAGGCTATCTATCTGTTTGGCAGCCGCAGAGGTGTCTTTTTTTGTTTGAATTTTACTGTTTAAGATTGCTGAGTTGCTTTTGAAGGTGGAGTGGGGTCAGGGTGGTATCAGATTCACACATTACTGTCTTTACTAAATTTATATGAATGGCCTCCTCTGAAGATTGAGGAACTTGAGACTAGCATTTCTGAAGCTTTTCTGACTTTCAGGGATATGATCGGGGTGGTGGCAGCAGGTGACGGGGGGAAGCTGAAGTTTGGGGGCAAAATGAGGAATTCTGTTTTGTTTTAGTTATCCACCTAGATTAATTTATTGCCTATTTTCCCCAAGACTTAACGGACCCGACGCGTGTTACAAAGTACAGATAGACAATGAAATCACAATAAAACCAACGGTGATCCATAAAACCAAATAACACCCACACATTATCAGACCTTCAGCACATTAAAAGATAGTCCCAGCTAAGGGCACATAATTTTATATTTTTATTTTTTAAAAGTTAATTATTTATAAAGCTTCTCCAGTTTGAATATGTCAGTGGACTTTGTGTAAGGATGCCCTCAAAGTTGCTTAAAATTCCCACAGTGTGTGTTTAATATAGTGTGCCTGAGGTTCTTATTCCCACTTGGACTATATCAAGCCTATCTCGGTAGCACATTCATCATAGCAATAGCTGCAAACTAATTCTAAAGCATTAAAGCAAAATTGTATGGCATAATAAAGGGGCAGTCCCCCCACCCCCATTTTCTATTAAAGTACTGATGTTACATCAGGGAGAAGAGTCATCATTCTTAAGAGAGAGTTTGCATTTCCCAGGGCCTCATGTTTGCCTGTCAGGCCAATCCAATATGTCTCAAACCACCATAAAACATTGTATGGCACAAGAAGCAGATAGGACCAAGACACCCCCCCCCCCCAAGTCTCTTGAAACCCTGGAGCAGAGGCAGTTTTAGGGCAGCGTGACCAGTTTCCCCACAGTGGGTGCTGAGTGGAGAGGGCACCTGGTAAGCACTTGCCTGGCTACAGGAAGGAGGGCTCTGAGAAGGTCTTAGAGTTCTCCCTCCTTCTCTCCAAAAACTGGTTAGTGCTTGCTCAGCTTTGGGAAGAAGCAGGGCTTTTTTTTCACCCGGAACTCCATTCTGGGACCTCTCAGGTGGCCGCCATTGCCATTACAAGAGAACAAGGGTGGTGTTCATGGTGAGTTCCAGCATCTCTTTTACGGGGGGGGTGGGGCGCACTGGGAAGGAGAAGGGAGGGCTCTAGGACCCTGCCAGAGCCTCACACATCCTTTCCAAAAACCAGCACAGCACAAGGGTTGGAGGCACCAACTTTTGGCCCACCTCAGGGCACCAATAGTAGCAAAGTCCGCCCCTACCTGGAGGGCTCTTACCAGACAGGGTAGATGAATACATGATCTCAGAAATATACAGGTCTGACTGATTCATTTTATGAAAGTTTGCCTTCCATTCTCCAACACTGGCATCCAAATGGGAGCCTTAGGCTGAATGTTATCAAGCACCAGTTCATCTCTGTAACACCCTTCATTCAAAGGTCACGGGGTGGTTTACAATATAATAACACGAAAATACATACCATAGTAATGAACAAAAGCAATTACCCCCCACCCCTGTTTAGATCATTCAAGAAGCCAAAGGCCTGGGAGAAGAGGATGTTTTTGCCTGGCACTTAAAGATATGTAATGAAGGCACTAGCTGAACCTCCCTGGAGAGAGCATTCCACAAATGAGGAGCCATTGCAGAAAAGGCCCGTTCTCATGTTGCCACCCTCTGGACCTCACACAGAGGAAGTACATGAAGAAGGGCCTCAGAAGATGATCTCAGGGTCCAGGTTGGTTTATATGGAGAGTGGCAGCCTCTGAGCTATCGCAGTCCTGAGCCATTTAAGGCTTTAAATGGCCTCGGTCCAGTATACCTGAAGGTATACCATCATTCTGCCCGGATGCTGAGGTCCAGCGCCGAGGGCCTTCTGGTGGTTCCCTCATTGCGAGAAGCAAAGCTACAGGGAACCAGGCAGAGGGCCTTCTCGGTAGTGGCGCCTGCCCTGTGGAACGCCCTTCCAGCAGATGTCAAAGTGATAAACAACTACCTGACATTCAAAAGACATCTTCAGGGAAGTTTTTAACGTGTGATATTTTAGTGTATTTTTGGTTTCTATGGAAGCCGCCCAGAGTGGCTGGGGAGGCCCAGCCAGATGGGCAGGGTATAAATAATAAATAATAAATTATTATTATTGTTGTTGTTGTTGTTGTTGTTGTTGTTATTTATAGGTCAAAAGCAGCACTTAGAATTAAGCCCAGAAACTAATTGGCAGCCAGTGCAGTTGGGACAGGATTGGTGTTTTATGCTCAAACCATCTTGCCTGGCGAGTGACCTGACTGCTGAATTCTGCACCAGCTGCAGTTTCTAAACTGTCTTCAGGAGCAGCCTCACATATAACGCATTGCAGTAATATAACCTTCAATGCAGTATTTCAATTAATGTGACTAGTAAACACAAATACCACTCATACCCCATTTAGTAGGACCTGCACCTGAAAATCTCCTGAAGCTGTGTAATATATTTTTGCTTGATACTTCACACACACACACACACTTTTATTTCTAAGTTTTGGAAAAGTATTGGACATGTGCTCAAAGTACAGGAGGACCCGCAAGCTCAAGTTTGGTCCCAACTTTGGCTTCCAACTTTTCTGATGTGAAAAAGATGTGCATCTTCTGGGACACACTCCTAGGTGAGTCTTGTAATCCATGCTTCATTCTCCCCCCCGCATGTGCTTTTTGTGGGGCAAAAGTGAGGAACATGAGCATGAGAGATCGCAGCACTCAAAATGGCCACAGAAATCTTGTGGGGGGGGGGGGACCACAATGTCCTGTTTTTTCTGGGGCACTTGGAAGGTATGCTTTAAGGATAGTATCTAGGAGGGCTTTCTCAGAACATAAAGGGCCTGGGATCCCTTATAACTCATGCTCTGGATATAAACCTAACACAAAATGTGACTGCCCTATATGCTGTAGTACATCCATATAGTCATCTGATGGTGGAGCAGATGGGTTAACTTTCCTCCGTTATTCTTCCCTAAATGTGACTCATAGTTTTTAATCTATAGGCTAGAGAAATGCCCTCCCACATACTGAAAAGCCACTCCACTCACCGTGTCCTCTTAAAAAAAATGATGAAAAAATGAAACGCCAGCCCTACTTTTTGCTCACCCCGGGCAACAAAAATTTGGAGAAGTTGGAATGAAAAACGAATTCAGTGTCTCATTGCTGGAATCTTTCTTGAAGTGAAGTGGAAGCCTTCATTCATCGACCTAATGAATTGAAAATCCTGCTGACCGGTTCCATTTTGGTCAAGGGCCAGGAGCGGTGTGAGTCTGCTCTCCTTTTATGCGTATGCGTATGTCCCATTAATGTTAATGAGAAGGGTGTCTTGCTGTCGCTATGAAAACATTTTTGCCTTTTCCTTTCTTCCCTTGAGCTCTCTGCCGGGCTCTTTTGTCATTGAAAACCTATTCCACCCCCTGTTCATTGTGATGGGGGAATAAAGGGAAGGACAAAGCTTAAGAGCACGAAAGCAATTTTTGGTTGGGTGTGGCTATGTATACGCCATTGCCGCCTTCTGCCCATCACTTCTCTAAACAGAATCACATAGCAATCCAGTTTCCCCCCATCACAAAAACACAGACACACACACTTGCTGCACCCCTGCTGCTCCCCACCTGCATTCTCACGGACATTTGCTACAAATTTGTGACACGAGGGCACAGAAAACCAAGCTGCTGTACTCTTGTGAATGGTTCCGAGTGAAAGCATTCCTGGCCAGTTCAATGGGATTTATACAGTGGTACCTCGGCTTACATGGGACGCAGGTGGTACTGTGGGTTAAACCACAGAGCCTAGGGCTTGCTGATCAGAAAGTCAGCGGTTTGAATCCCCGCGACGGGGTGAGCTCCCGTTGCTTGGTCCCTGCTCCTGCCAATCTAGCAGTTCCAAAGCACGAAGTACAAGTAGATAAATAGGTACCGCTCCGGCGAGAAGGTAAATGGCGTTTCCGTGTGCTACTCTGGTTCGCCAGAAGCAGCTTAGTCATGCCGGCCACATGACCTGGAAGATGTACACTGTCTCCCTTGGCCAGTAAAGTCAGAGTCGGCCATGACTGGACCAGGGGTCCCTTTACCTTTACCTAGGGTTACAGACGCTTCAGGTTACAGAGACTTCAGGTTACAGAGGCTTCAGGTTACAGACTCCGCTAACCCAGAAATAGTACCTCGGGTTAAGAACTTTGCTAAAGGATGAGAACAGAAATTGCGTGGCGGTGGCGTGGCGGCAGCGGGAGGCCCCATTAGCTAAAGTGGTACCTCAGGTTAAGAATAGTTTCAGGTTAAAAATGGCCCTGCAGAATGAATTAAGTTCTTAACCTGAGGTACCATTTTATAAAGCTCTTACTAGTGTTGTAGGTTCTGTACAAAGACTGCATACACACCATACATTTAAAACACTTTATCCCCCCCCCCCCCAATCCTGGGAACTATAGTTTAACCTTTACAGAGCCACATTTCTCAGCACCCTTAAACTGCAGTTCCACATAGGGTGTTTACACAGCCAAAGGTTAGCAAACAGCATAGGCTGTGCTTATTGGGCTTACAATCTAACAGAGCCAATATAAAAGCTTCTGGCAGCAGAATGCTCCCTTACACTGAAGCCATTGTAAGAAACTCTCAGCTCCCAAGCGCCTTAGGCATTGAACATTCTGGCTCCCAAACGATTGAAAAATGGAAGTGAGTGTTCTGGTTTTCAAACGTTCTTTTGGAAGCCAAACATCTGATGGGGCTTCCATGGCTTCTGATTGGCTGCAGGAGCTTCCTGCAGCCAATCAGAAGCCGCCCTTTGGTTTCCAAACATTTCAGAAGTCAGACGGACTTCCGGAATGAATTCCATGAGACTTCTGAGGTACGACTGTATAAGCTAGGCACCAAATGGCTCCTTAAACCAGGGTTACAGTTGCCAAAATGGAATGCCTTGGGCCAGACAGCTCTAAAGTTGTATTTTTTAATATGGCTTTCTGGTTCCTGAAATTCAATCTGGTTGTGCAGATATAATGGATAGAATTCTACAGGATGTGGTGCTAGTGGGTGAATACAGTCAAGATCTCTAGGCATGCACCTCCAAATGGTGGAGACATCAGGCGCTATCCTGGCACCCAGGCATGTACACTTGGTCGCAAGTGGCTGATAGCCTGTTGCAAAATGCACCAGGCAAATTTCAAATGCTGATTGGAGCCTCTTCAATGCACAGAGGACCCCTGCTCTTTGTGGAAGGGCAACTCGCAATCCAATCCACTGTGTAGTTCTACTCCTTGGCATGCCCTGCTGCTCAGTTTTATCCCCACCAACTGCAGTGTGACAAGAATGACAACTGCCAGCTTTAAATGGTTGCAACGAGGATTTTGAGATGGTACATATGAACAGAAGAAACCTTGGTATGAAGCAGTATATAAATGTAAGGCATAACTAAGCAACGAACATTCTAAAGGGACAAGAATTATTACAATTACTGCGTGTAACCCAAACCAGACTGGTTGCAAATTTTCATACCTTCTCCTTTAAATAGATTAATATGTCTCATAACATTTGAAAATTATGAAAACTGGTAAGGTACATTGCTGGCGTCGGTCTGCCTCAGGAGACAATGGAAGAGGGCACCTTTGGGGGATGAAGTCAAACTGTTGGAGAGTTACAGCGCCTGTTGCGGTATGTTGTGCCAATGTAATTAAAAAGTTATACAGCTTAATTTCATTTTGACTGCCTAGTCTGCAATCAAAACTTTGCAAATACAGTATATTAAACACACATCCACAGTATATGCTGTTTATTGGGCACCACATTGATATAATTGCAAGGCATGTGTCCACACACACCTAGACTTTGAATGGAAGCATGAATATTATTAAGATATGTCCTCTACTTCCTTGCATGCACTTTAATCCCCCCCCTTCTTTAACTGCAAGGAGAAGCCATCATAAAGGAATCCCTGCCTTGCTTTGGGTATAATAGAAGGTGCCTTCATGTTCTAACACCTTGCCAGTTGGAGAACTAAAATAAACCTAAAGGAAGAAAAGCTCCATTTACCACAGAAACCCCTAGTGAGATCGAAACTGTAGTTCATTTCTTCCAATAATAATAAAAAAGACACATCAGTGCCCTTCTTACTGGCAACTTTTTCTCTCTCCCTTTGCCATTGGAAGGCAGAATAAGGGAGGCAAAGCAGTATATTTAATTGTAACCTGCTATCTCTTAGAGTTTTCTACTCTCCTGCTTGCTTTAGCTTAGCGGGACATCCTGCTCTATTTTATCCGACTAACAAGGACCATGAGTAAAGCAGCTAGAGCTAGGGGTTAAATTTCTACCTTAAAAAAAAAAAAGAAGAAACCTCCTTCAATGTATTCCATGAAGGATAGCAATATGGGATGCTACTTGACCTTCTCATTGTTCTATAATTTGATTGGCTGGATGCTGTTTGTGCTCTTTTCCCAGTCTCAGCATCTTGCAGTGCGAAGGAGGGAGAGGCGCTTAGACAATGACCAAGCCCAACGCAGGAGATTTTGCACAGAGCTAGAAAAAGAAGGAAAACCCTCCATATATCTTGAAACAATGAGTTGTTCCTTGATAAAACAAGGCAAGTGTTGATAGCCCTCCACTTATGAATGAGAGGACACTTGGGCGAAATTAAAGAGAAGCTCTAGCAGTTCAGCAATGGCTTTCTCTTTCTCTTCCCTTTTTCTTTTATTCTTCTTTTTTTTTTTAACAAAAAACCACCAGGTTTTTCTTTTCTTTTTTAGAACCTGCACTTCTCTCTCCCCCCTCCCTCTACTGATCAGCTGAAGCTTAACATCGCTAACCAACTGAGATACTTGTTGTATTGCCTGTAGAAAGCACTCTCCAGTTTGTCAGTTTTAACAATCTCTGCACCATTGTTAGAGTCCTCAGTGTGCTTGCTGCTACTGCTTCTTTCTCATTCTCTTTCTGCTCGCTTTTCATGTTTGGTGTCATTGTCGTGAAGGGGGTAGGATGAAGCATATATGAAGATCAAGGTAGGGGGAGCAGGGTATTGTTCTGATGCCTCTGTTCTGAGGACCAGGCAATGAGCAGGAAGAGCTTTTCTTAATCATTATTTTTATAAAGTGTGTTATATCTCGAGGAACAGGAGGGTGGGTAACATAAGAAGGAACTGAGTAGGGGGAAAGGGGTTGAGATGGAAGCACATTTAGAATCTGGTTGTTCACACAGAAAACTGGGTTGTGCTGCTTTGGTTTGTGCACAGGCAATTTCCCATGCTTACGCAAGTGGACAACTTGGTCTCTTCCGTACATGCTTGCAGGAACCGAAACACAGAGTGGTGATAATAAAGAGTGACGGTACACCTGAAGGCAATTGCCTTTGATAACCTAAGTGTGTGAAACCACTAGGAAATTGACCAGTTTGCACAACCACATTATTTCCAAGCCGTGATTAGTTTTATTATCAGCTTGGAGTGAATGTGGACATGGAGAAACAAGGGCCTGAGTCTTCCACCATCGGCCAATAAATGCATTTCAGCACAAGAGTGAGACACTACAGCAAGACTTTGTCAGTTTGCTGTGCTTTGCTTGGGATGCTGTGCTGAGATCTGGAAGCAGGGAGCTTGTTTGTTTTTTGTTTTGTTTTGTTTTGTTTTGTTTTGTTTGTTTTGTTTTGTTGAAACGTCCTGAAGCTCCTACCTATTTACTATTAATTAGAAATCTGTTGCAGGTGATTTTGAAAGCACCAGTTTGTTACATGACATTATGTAGGTCGCTGGAACTCTCACTGAGAGACAAGAATGGGCATCTTGAAATCAACTCACAGTAATTGCAGCTAAGCATATGGCCACAAGAAATTGCCCTATGCAGATTCAAACAACTAGTCCATCTAGCTCCGTATTGTCAATACTAACTGGCAGCAGTCCTTAAGGGTTTCCATGCAGGATGGGGGTCTTCCTCAGCCCTAAGTGGAGATGCAAGAAATTTAGACCAGGACCTTCTATGTGTACTCTAACCATTGATCCCCAGACCTTTCCCATTGATTCCCCATGGATATTCCATGATGGCAGTACTGTCTTACTGTGCATTTTCTCTTGAATTTCAGAGAATTCAACAAAATACAGAACACTACCATGTGCATTTATATGCACACTTTAACCCAGTATATGCTATTTTGTACACATAACCTGAAGGGAGAACAGCATGACAAAATTCAGAAAAATGACTATGTTTCAGTTAGCCTTTTTCTTTGATGGTGGGGCAGGGCAGGGGAGTGTGAATTGGATAAGTACGCCTTTAAATGCAAACTGAATTGAATTTATCCCCCATCTCTAATGATGGCACAAGAGGACTTTGAGCTCAGGTTATAAAAACCACCATCTTGCTGGCTTCAAGAGTAGCCAATTGTTGCAGTGGAAACGGCAAGAATTCTGTCTCTTCACAGGAAGAAGAATTTCCTCAATGGGGGGGGGGGGGGCAACAAGCTATATGCTGGCATACTCCTGTTGCTGGACCGATTAGTAGCTGGAGTAACTTCCAGTGTGCGCTTCCTTAACTAGATGTGCTCAAGGAAGGGACTCTCAAGAGGCAATTGGTAGGAAGGAGAATAACCAAGGCCAGTCCATGCTCTTTCTCACTTCTCCTCCTTGCTCTTTAGCCACCCTTTGTTCAGTGTAAGGGGCCAGCCCTACCATTGGACAATAATGAATTTGGTGTATCAGGTGGCATGTTCTGGTGTGTGTGGAGTGGCAGCAGCAGTACTCCACCCAGTGGCGGAGGAAGGGAGTGGGGGTGCAGTGCGCCCCAGGTGCCATCTCTGAGGGGGGTGACAAGAAGGCACCCTGCGGGGGGGGGGCTTGCCTCGCTGTCCTGGGCGTGGCATCATGAGCCACTGCCATCGAGGATCCTCCACTCACGGCTGCACCCTCTGCCGCTGCCCGTACGGTGCTCCAGCAGCAGTGCCACGCGATGCACGCACAGCGACACTACAGACGATGGTATGCATGCACCCTACATACAGTGTGCGCGCATCCACCGTACATAGCGGCATGCACCCATGTGCCCTACGTAGCAGTGCTGCGCCTGCACCGTACATACAGTTTGCTCCACCCGACACTCCACACCAGGTCCTAGTTCTCCTTCCTTCGCTCCTGCTCCACCCACCATGCCTCCTGAGTCCCCTTCTGCTAGAAAATGGAGTGTGCACCTGCTTTGTGCCCATTAAACTAGCCTGCTGTCCTCAAGGTGTGGTGGTGAAGTAAGCCACTCTCCAGTGCAGTTGGTTTCTGTAGGATGGAGAGGGTGGCATATTGTCCTAAACTCCTAAACATTTTGTCCAAGCAAAATGTCTTGGAGCAAGCCTGCTCAGTGGCTTCCCTCTGGCCCTCTATATTTAGAACTAGCGTGCATTGCTGTCCATGTGTGGAAGGGTTAGATCAGGCTTCCTCAAACTTGGGCCACTCCAGATGTTTTTGGCCTACAACTCCCATGAACCCTAGCTAGCCGGACCAGTGGTCAGGGATGATGGGAATTGTAGTCTCAAAACATCTGGAGGGCCGAGTTTGAGAAAGCCTGGGTTAGATCATGGCCATTTCCCAAGGAAACGATTAAGCAATAATGAAACCAATAAAACCAATAATAACCTGACCCTGAGACTTGAGGCTGGATTGTGGTCAAGGTTTTTAATACTTTTCAAGACCTTGGAAGCCTCTCTTATCTCAACACAGTTACGTTTTAGTTTCAAATATTCTTATACTACCACATTAGCTTTTATTATTGAAATAATTATAATCACTGTCTTTAAAAATGTTTGAAGTCTTGCCAACTACGCTAGGTCAAAATCATAAATTTAAATTCAGTTCATTAACATTGTCTTAAGGATCCATTTTTGAAATTATTTCTGTGGGCGTGCAGGTTTCGAGCCCCAGGTGTAAAATATTTTAACGTTAAAAAAAATGAACACATCAATCTCTTGTTTTTCAGAGGACAAGGCCATCAGCAGACTATGTTCTGCTGCTTGCTGTCCACAATACTGGGCAGAGCTTGGCAGAAAAGAGCTTGGGTATGTTGTTGGTGGTTTTTTTACCCTTCCCATAATCACTCTCTACCTGCCTTGGTTTACTGGCCTAAACTGTAGTTTGCTTCTTACTTTTAAAGATAATTCAATTCTGTACGGTTTTGATTTAATTGAATTGCACAAGGTCTGTAATCATAAAAAAAACAAAAAAACAGTTGGGGGCTGCTTATAACTGAGTTGGGTGCATACTGAGCTTCCAGTAAATTAAGACAATTCCTCTCTCCCAGCCTTCTCCAACTGATACCCAACTTTGGCTCAAAGCATTTTGGCATCCAATTGTGTTGCTGAGAGGGAAGGGAATCAATTGACTCTGAACCTCTTCTTGCTGTTTTTCAAACCTCTCCAATAGTCTCCTCCAGCATCTCAGAGGTTTGTGGGGGTGGAAAAGCAAGAGGCAGCAAGTGTTTGCCTCTTCCTGCTTTAAAAAAATAATAATTCTATTCAATAGTTCCATGCCCAGGGGCTTCCTGTTGTTGTGGTAGACTCTTGGAGTAGTTTGGAAGAGAAAAGAGACAGAGAGATGTCCCAAACTTCTCCTCTTAGGAACACCTTTAAGTTGAAGATGAAAGTCAGCTGGAGAAGACTGAGAGAAGAATTAGTTTACAGAACGGGCTCGTCTACACTTCTGCTTGTGTGGTGCTTAGAAAGAACGGGTCCAAGTGGTTTTCCGCACTCTTTAGCAATACAGCAGAACAAATGGCAATCCGGGGGAAACCAACTGATTGCTAAAGAGCAGTTTTCCCTAGGGGAAAGCAGTGGGACTAGAGCAAGTGTGGATAAATCCAAATATTGTCACATGCATAACCCCCCTCCATTCAGAGGACTAAGCCCCAAGCATTTTTTCCCCTTATTACAGGCCTGGCACAAAACTGCTTGTAGAAGGAACAAATGGAAGCGAGGGTGTGGCAATAGAGGTCACCCACTGGAACTACCCACCTAGGGAATGGTGGTCCCAGTGAGTGACCTCTATTGGTCACCCAGTGGACTATGGAAGCTCACTGAAATTGTTTGCAAGGCATTTTGAGGGTGAAGTTGCTCACCTCCATAGCATGACATTCACATCCACAGCAGTCTCCAATGAGGTGTCTAGTGCAATGTCTGCTGCAACATCTTGGGATCGGTTTCTGTTGATGTGGCCTGATGACATGGAATAGATGTTTTGTGACAATGTGGCCAGTGACATTATTTCTTGGATCCTTGCCCCTCTTGACTTCTCAAGACTGGTCAAGGGGGTATGACTGAATGGATTCAAGGTGTGGTCAATGCTTTCTTGTGGGAGCAACCAGTCCCAGCCACCCTGAAGAGCTGGTGATCCACTCTATCCTGAAAAAGCCCAGCCTAGAACCATTAGTTTGTGACAACCATTAGTCACAAATTTTATCTTGACCCATTTCAGTCTGGGTTGAGGACTGGCTATCTGACTAAAATGGCTTTGGTTGCTCTGATGGATAACTTTTATCAAGAGAAAGACAGGGGGAATATGGCCCTATTGTTCTCACCAACTTTTGAAAACCTTGACTATGGTACCCTTCTGAGTTGACTTAGTGAGATGGTTAGTGTTTTACGTGGGATCTGATAATATCTCCAGGGTCATTTCGTTATAACATTGGGTGATTGCCTTTTGACTGCCTGGCAGCTGGGCTGCAAGGTGTCATTGAGTAGTCCTGCTCTATTCTGCCTTGGTCAGACCACATCTGGAGTACTGTATCCAGTTCTGTGAAGCACAATTTAAGAAGGCTATTGACAAGCTGGAAAGTGTGCAGAGGAGGGTGACCAAGGGTCTGAAAATGAAGCCTCATGAGGAACAGTTGAGAGAATTGGGTATGTTTAGCTTGGTAAAGAGGAGACTAAGAAGAGATAACACGGCCATCTTCAAATATTTAAAGGACAGTGTTTTTTTTTCTTTTCCCTCAAGAGATGCTCAGCCACATGGGGAACTGTGGCATGAGTAGAGCCCCATGGGGCCCGGCTGCTGCCACATCCCCCTGGGAATGGCTGGAGTGCAAGACTCCAGCTCCCCAAGGAATGAGAGAGCGGGTGGTGCAGCATGGGACACACTTCTCTGCCACGCACTGCTGGCTGTGTGCACCCTGGTCACCTTGCTGGCAGTGCTTGTGATGGTGTGGCAGGGTAGGCGCAAGAGCTGCCGTGAGTACTGGCACCTTTCTTTCCTTGGGGGGAAAAAGCACTGCTGAAGAGCTATCACATGGAGGATGACGCAAGCTTGTTTTCTCCTGCACCAGAGGCTAGGACCCGAACCAATGGGTTCAAGTAACAAGGAAGGAGATTCTGATTAAACATCAGGAATAACCTTCTGATGGTAAGAGCTGCTTGACTATGAAACAGACTCCTTTGGATGGAGGTGGACTCTTCTTCATTGGGGGTTTTAAAACAGAGATTGGGTGGCCATCTGTCATGTATGATCTAGTTGAAATTCCTTCATTGCTGGTGGTTGGCCTAGGTGACCCTCGGGGTCCATTCCAACCCTGCAATTCATACGAAGCTGCTGGGGGCAGTCATCAGGGGATTTGGGAAGGAGGTGTCATCAGTATGCTGATGACCCAACTCTATTTCTCTGTAGCATCTGAATTAGGAGTGGCTGAGCAAGCCCTGGACCAGTGCCTTGACTCTGTTGTGGGCTGAATGAAGGCCAAGAAAAATGGCTCTGAATCCTGACTAAATGAGGTACTACGGGTGGGTGGTTTCTGAGTCTGGATCATTGGTCAATTGCCTGCTTTGGTTGGGGTCATACACCCCCCTGAAACAGATGGTTCATAGTCTGGAGGGTCTCCTGTATCCATTTTGGCTACTAGAAGCCAAGGGACCTCAGTGGCTAGGAGTGCCTTTTACTGGCTTCGGCTGGTAAGACAGCTGGGGCTGTTTCTGACCACTGATTCACCAGTAACCTCCAGGTTGGATTACTGCAATGCACTCTGTGTGGGGCAAATTAAGCAAAGGCATACGGCAGCAATAAACGTTAATGTATTTGTCAATATGCTATCTATTTAGCCTTCTGTGAGCATAACAGTTTTTTTGTTTTTTTAAAAAGAACAGGAATCTGAGTGGCTGTGAAAAGAAACCAACCACCCTGTATATAGCCGTGATAGCTTAACGAGAACAAAGGAAGCTGCTTAATTCCAATTCAATTTTTTCAAAAAGGCCTGATCCCTAAATATAAACAAGAGAGAAAGAGAGAGCTGCAGATCAAGTGTAGGTTAGACTCACAGTTATTAGCAAATGGGAAACACTATTTTGATTTGCTTATTTTACACACACACACACACACAGTACTGACTGCATACCAACCTAGCAAAGCCAACCAAGCAGGCTAACTTTATTTAAAACAAACGCGGATGTACCTATGGGGAATAAGAAGGCATCGTGGGTTAGGTTTCCTATGGGGGTTAGCAGCTGGTGGCAAAAATCAATAAGATTCCTCAAAAATGAACTCCGGGGAATTAAAGATGGTGTGTCCAAATAACTTGTTAGTGTCTACTAATAAGAAGTAGCCATGGCGTAAGCAGCACCCAAATTTGACCTGGTGGACCTCTCCTACCCAGGGACACCGTTCTTTGTGGCTGATGGACAAACATAGTAATTGATAATTAAAATGAAGCTTCTCCTTATCATCTCTTGGTACAGGTGATAAGTATAATGAAAGCAAAATGGAGCAGTGCCCCCACACTATTCTCTTTTTATCTCACCATCTTCATATCTACTTGCTGTATTATGCCTTGCTGCACGCTGCTATCTGAAAGACCCTTTGTGAGAGCTAAGTTGCAACATGCCTGCACCTTAAGATAGGTTAAAGGACAGGTGTCGAATGCAAGCATTAAATGTACAACTTTTGTGGGAAAGAAAAAATGGAGACTTTGTTTGCTCATTTTATGGAGTGTGTCTTCTCTCCACTGTCGACCATTATTCTGAAACTAAAGCATATCTTTGCTAATAATAATAGGCAAGAACTTGCTACGGCACAAAAACCTAATTTTCCCTAATCTGAAATGGATTTAATTTAAAATGTTAAATTAAGAAGCAGGATTTTGGGCAGATTCAGCTTTCCTGAATTGGATTGGGGGTGGGGGGCAGGTGCGTGGGTGCAAAAAAGCGGGGCCCATTTGGTTCCTTCAATTTTTCAATGGAAATTCGAGACAGATTTGTGTGTGTGTTCTGTGAGTGTGTGCAGAAACCAGTGATTTCTGAGATGCACGCACAGGTTAAACTATTCCAAATGAGCTTTGTGAAGAACATGAGCCCTAGTTTGGCCTTTGGTACCCATGGATCCTGCCCTTGTGAGGGGACTAGCAAGAATTCACAGGCTAGCTCCATCCTGAGATGCAAACAAGTAGAGGCACCAACTACTTGCCACCAACTAGCGGGGACTCAGCTACATTAGTAAAAAAACACCCTTTTATATGTGTTATATACTGAGACACCAGATGGCGCTATGGAGTTCAGTCTTTCGCCAACGTGCTTTCCCACTATGAGGTTTACAACACATTTTCCTAAAAGACTTTTTTGATGTGTCTAGATCCAACCTGGGTGTTCACTGACAGACTGAAGGACATTTTATATGTGTAGGGTACCCTCCATGAGGGAGTGGAACCCTCATTTATTGGAGTTCCTGTCCCCATGGAGGGAGGCCCATGCTTATGCATACATCTAGAGACTGGGGGTCGGAGTTGATTCAGTTCACATTTAAAAGCAAATTATCTACTCCACGCTTCCTGAAACAATACACAAATCAAAGCGCAGGCATCCTTTGGAATTCACACTTCTCCAAATTTTGCAACCCAGTTCTCCAGCCAAGTAATGTGTGCCGAAATGCAAGTACTAGGGTAAAAGTAATGAAGACATCACAGAGAATGCTTTATAGGAAGAAAAATTGCCTTGCAAAAATGTGTATACAGTGGTACCTCGGGTTAAGTACTTAATTCGTTCTGGAGGTCCGTTCTTAACCTGAAACTGTTCTTAACCTGAAACACCACTTTGGCTAATGGGGCCTCCTGCTGCTGCTGCACTGCCGACGTGTGATTTCTGTTCTCATCCTGAAGCAAAGTTCTTAACCCGAGGTACTATTTCTGGGTTAGCGGAGTCTGTAACCTGAAGCGTCTGTAACCTGAAGCATATGTAACCCGAGGTACCAATGTATTAGGTAAAATTGCCTACCAAAATTGGTATATGCGTGCGGGGGGGGGGGGGGGGGACAACTGCGGATGAATTTTTGTGAGGACTTTGTTTAATTCCCCACTCCACCCCCTCAACAAACTGATGTGGAAAATTGGAGAGCAGAACTTACGGAAAAAATTGACAGCTTCACCCATCTTTGCATAAATCCCTCTTTAGACTGGTGTCAAACATGGGGTAGCTGGGACATACGCCTAGCATGCACATCAGCCCATGTGTTATTCTTGGCTTCAGCACATGTTGGGTACCCAAAGCTACCAAAGACCTGAACAGGGCTACAAATGCTGCATATTGTGAGACCTACTCAAGTCAACACATGGGCTCCTATTCATAGGTGCATGTGCACAGCATTTACGTCCAACTGGTGTGGGTTGCGCATCAACTGCATTTGCATATCTGACTGAGCCAAGCCATGTGGTTAGCTTTTATAGCACTGGTACCATGTTCAAAAATATATATGAAGGAATGGATGGGAGTGGGGATTCATTCATGCCTTTCTTATCTACCCAGGTAACACATGTTCATCACTGTTAAAAAATTGTTAATGCTGACTATTTATTCAGGGTGGCATGCATAGGACCCTTTTGTCCACAGCCAGGCATCCAGTCCAGAAAGTGTGCTTTGAAACTTGCTTCATCATGCACATAAGAGGGACAAATGTGGCAGATGCTAATGAACATCAAGGGTAATCATAATTAGGCTGATCGTAATTAGGTTGATTTGGAAGCAACCTGTCTGAAACACCCAAACCGGGGGGGGGGGGGGGGGAGAAACAGTCTACTAAATATACCAAGTATAGCTATGAAAGTGTGTGATTAATCATAGTTTCAGTGCTCTACTCCTTAAAACTGTGAAATAATATTGGTATTACCTCAATAATATGTTGCCATTAAATAAGAAGGCGAGCTTTTTATATCCACATCCAGAGCTATCCTGCAGAGAAAACCCATGGTAAAAATTCTGAAACAGTACAACACAATCCTACTCTGCATGTCTACTCAGAAGGAGGTCCCTTTGAGTTAAATGAGACTTACTCCCTGGTAAGCAAGCACACGATAACAGCTTTAGACAAGGATTGCTTTCCCCTCACCCACTTATATCCAAATATTAGCTAGGGATTTGTAAATCAATGGTATATTTCTTTGTTTCCACATATAATGTTGGGAGTAGAGAAAAAAGGAATACAAGTGATCTGCTTCGGCAGAGGAAATTGTTGCAAATCATAGTGGGTGCCTGGAATATACAATACTGTCTTTATTTCACTGTTCGTTATCTTTATAGTTTTACAACCTTTCAATTTGGGTACAACAAATACTGTCCCGGCTCTGCTTCTTCCTTACAAGAGCCTAACTTGTGAAAATGTATGGTACATGGTTGTCAAAGTTCACAATTGTGATATTTTTTATTCTTGGTTGGGAAGAAGGGGGGGAATGTGGAGAAATGAAGGACTTTTCATGTCTCTCAGATATATTGGCCTATTCTCCAAATGACAGGTTCCTGGCTGATCAACTATACCACCTGCTACTAAAGCTCAGTAATATTAGTCTGTGGAATGGTTTCATTCTCATCTCGCACCTCAGAGATCTTGAGTTCAACCCCAGGCATCCCTTGTGTGTTTAAATCAGCTTAACGGCTCATACAGTGTGCTGATTTCCTTGTAGGCCTCTGTTTTCTCAAAAAGTGATCACCTTTTGCCAATGCCCTCAGGATTAAACAGGGCAGTCTGGGCTTTCCTTTTCTGCATTGGCTCTACCTTTGTAGTCAATAAAAGACTAACTAGAAAAGAATCAGCTGATGAGAGAATCAATCTTCTGGAAGCCTCCCCACAGTTTTCTCATCATTTTTTTGTGCCGTCTGTCATCTCGGATTGTAAAATGGAAACCAAAACTCAGTATGTGGGAAGACTTTTAGTGCTCCTTGTTAACAAAAACAGTAAGACCAGGGGTTTTGATCTTACGAGTGTATAGGTAAACAGTAAGCTGTAAGTGTGCACTCTTGAAGTGGCTTTTCCATGTTCCTAATGGAGACTTGCAAGGAATTATCAAAGAAGTCTTACAAAGGGTCTCATAGCATACTGGTGCCTAGATATACACATTCTGAGCAGGTCAGGCTAAATCTGAACTTCGTCAGTATAACAGTGCAGTACAGTTGAACCGTTTGCCACTGTGCAAAAGCCATATAAATAAGGACGGGGTGGGGGAATGAAGAGATGTACAGCACACAAGGACACGAAACTTTGGGCAGCTGAGCATATTTATAAAAAGAGGCATACTGTTATAGAAACTCATTCTGGCATAGATTTCAACAGAATGAAATTCTCATTTCCTTCAAATGTGATAGTATGTGAATTTAGGCAACCCCAGCACCTCTTCTTTACATGGAAGTCTCAGAGCATTTTACAGATGTAGATGTACCCCCCATAACCATCTAAACTGGGAGGACAGATACATTTTAAGGTAGGCACTCATCAGTGTAACTGCAACGCATGCCAAATGATCTGTAGACCCTAACTGAAATTTGGCTGCCATTTATTTGCTAGCAAAGGTCACAATTGCACCATACCTTTAATATACCACTTTAACAGCCACAGCTATCCCCAAAGAAATACTGGGAACTGTAGTTTGCTAAGGGTAATGACTTCAAGGTACTACAATTCTCAGCACTCTTAACTAACCACAGTTCCCAGGAGTCTCCATGGCTGTCAAAGTGATATAAAAGTGCTTTTAAATGGTGTGGATGTGACCTAACTCTTAGGCTACAATCTTGTACAGACTTACATGCAAGTAAATTCAATGGGACTTGCCTCCCACTGAGTAGACCTAGATAGCATTGCATGGTCTTGGTTTTCTACACTTTGTCCTGTCTACGTTTCCAGTACGTTTCCAAGCACAATTCAAAGTGTTGGTGCTGACCTTTAAAGCTCTAAATGGCCTTTGCCCAGTATACCTGAAAGAGCGTCTCCACTCCCACCATTCTACCCGGACACTGAGATCCAGCGCCGAGGGCCTTCTGGCGGTTCCCTCGCTGCGAGAAGCCAAGTTACAGGGAACCAGGCAGAGGGCCTTCTCGGTAGTGGCACCTGCTCTGTGGAACAACAACTACCAGACTTTTAGAAGACATCTGAAGGCAGCCCTGTTTAGGGAAGCTTTTAATGTTTGACAGACAATTGTATTTTAGTATTTTGTTGGAAGCTGCTCAGAGTGGCTGGGGAAACCCAGCCAGATGGGTGGGATATAAATAATAAATTATTATTATAAATTATTATTACTTGCTTGCTTTTTTGTTCACATGTTCTTATCTACTATTTATATCAGTTCCTCACAAACACTCATTCACAAGTTTGAAATAGGTTTGCAGGCATTGGACACTAAGTAGAAGGAAGGACCAAGCTGAGATTCATGATTTGAGGTTTCTTGAGTCTTTCTTCAATAAACCAGAGTGGGAGAAAAAGGACTCATCTCCCCTCCACTACTGTACTAACCAGAGAATGAATGTCCACTCATTAGCTTTAAAGTAGTTACCTTTTCCTTTTCTATCTTGATGTCATTGGTTCCAGATAAAACTCAGTGGGGCGCCACTTGAACATTAGCAAGCTCTTCAGATGCTACTAACCAGATATTGCCAATCTAGTGCCTTCCAGCTGTTTTCATCTTCAACTCCTGTCAGCATGGCCAAAGGTCAAGGATGATGGGAGTTCCATTCCAGAACATCTGGAGGACACCGGGTTGCCGAAGACAGCTATCAACGCTGCCCAGTGTTTGTAGCACGACATCCAATGCCAGTTATACTTGGAGCACGCCCACTGAAGCCCATGGATAATAATTTCATGATAATTTATTATTTTAACCCCGCCCATCTGACTGGGTTTCCCCAGCTACTCTGGGCAGCTTCCAACAAAGATTAAAAATACATTAAAATACATGGACTTAAGTAATTGATTTCAGTGGGCCTAACCCTGACTTAGTTGGTTATTAGCCGCTATCAAGAATTTTAAAAAGAAAGGTACAATTGAAATTGAGGTTAATTTTAAATCTATGTAACTTTATATTTTTATGACTCGTGGTTTTCAGAAGCAGAAATGCAAACATCTTGAGCTGTATTCAACTAAACAACTGCATAAGTGGAATGGCTTCTCCTTGCTCAGTGGGACTTTTCTCTCTCTCCTTCTGGTGCACATGCCCTGTATCACCCCCAATTCTGCTCTGGAGGGTTGGAGAAAACACCAGAGTTTTTTGGGGGGGGCAATGTGGGGTGGGAGGAGGGAGGCAAGAGCTATTTAGTACTACTTTGAATGCAACCCCTTGCCCAGGACTGCAGCAGGACAGCAAATTATTGGGAGGTCTCCCTGAACCCTATTCATGGACACCATTAGGAAAGCCTAGCGCCTGTCACACTGCTTGGTTTTCCAGTCCTGCACAAGCCACGTCACCTGGTCACAAAACTGACCACAAGAGACACTGAAGGAGCTCTGCACCTAGGACACTATTTCCTCTAGGCCTGGCCATGTCAGTCAGGCTGCTCTCAGATGACATGCATCCCTTCCTCAGCTGGGAAGCTGCAGCATTATGTTAGGCGACTGAAAAGCACAGGCCGTTGATGTGAGCTTAGGAAAGGCACAGATGCTAAAGTGTTGCTGATTCCTGAGCTGTAGGAGTCAGGGCCAACCCAAGACATTTTGGTGTTTGAGTTGAAGGACAAGATGACACCCTTCCATTCCACATGCAGAAGTTGACCAGGTTGACTGCTGAATCTTGCAAGGAAGTATCGTGTCTCCTCTAACACCAGCAGGCACCAAGATGGCTGCAGGGTGTAGGATGGGCTGGATGATTGAGCTAGCTCTATTCTCCAACACCTCACAATCAGTTTGTGCCTCTCAGAATCTGTTGTCTGAGATGGCAGACTCACTTCGCCCAACAATAGTGCTGGCCCTGGTAGAATCCCAGAGATGCCAAAGAAAAGTAGTTACGTCTGTGAGCTTCTCCTTCCTGCCGCTTGCTATTCTATGTGCAATTGATATGGCTGTGTGCAACTTATTGGCCTGACTCTGATTGCTTTGCTTCCTGAAGCTTCCTGTCTTGCATGCATGCTCTTGGGACCCGGATATAATGGCCATTCATTGTTCCTCATGAAAACAGGGGAGGGGAAAGAAGAGGGTAGGTCTAAGAAGGGTACCCCAACCCAGTCATTTATGTGCACCAGTGTAGAAAGAAAGGCAGAATCCTACTTTCAGTATTAGGTGACTGAGATGGAATTATTATCACAGGACCACAGAAAACGCCCCAGCACTGACTCTAGCTCTGTTTTGGCAGCTGTCTTCCCTGGTTTCAAACAGGGGTGTCTCCCCAACGTGGAGGTGCCAGGGACTGAACATGGGGGTGTACTGCATGCAAAACAGATGTTCTAAGCCTGAGCCCTTCTCCCAAGTTTCCTAGTGTTGCCGCATTAAATATGAGGGTCAACCTTCACTGCTGCTTCTTTTTTTTACTGCAGTTGGTAACTGCAACTTGTTAAAGTTTGCTCTGCAAAACTCAAAATGCCAATATGTCCAGGCCAGAATCTAAGTTGCGTGGGGGGTGGGATTCTTGCCAGATTCCTTTTTGTCGGTCCCATGTTAATATTTTTAGATACAATATGCTAGATTGCTAATCCAATACAATATGTTATGGCATCAAAGGGGTGTGTGTGTGTGTTATTTTTACTATTCACTCCTTGGAATTTTTCAGGACCTAGCATCCAATTATTTGATGGGGTGGAGTGGGGAGGGAGAATCTTCCGTCTCTTGAGCATATAGACCAAGTTGTGATTAAATTAAAACTGAATATAGAGTAGGTTTATACTGTGGGGTGGCTTTTGTGCATGCAAAGCACTTCTGGTAGGAAAAAAGACAGAGCTATCTGCATATGCATACGGAATCTCTTGGTACAGCTCAATTAGTCTAAATTAGATGACTCATTTATTGGCATCTAATGAGTCATGTACCACAGTGTGTACTAGTGGGTATTTACAAATACAGCTATCATGCCATGAGCCCCATCAGAGAGTAGCTGTCCAGGTGTTTTAATTCCAGCCCGGTTTCCACTGACAAAGGAGCATGGAGTGGGGGATGCTCCAAACAGGTCATTTCTACACTGGTGGGAAAAAGAATGAATAATGGGGTGGTAGTGGTGGAGCTGGTGGGGGAAAGCACATACCCAGAATGGAATAGGTAAAGATTAGCATTTACTCTGTGTAGCAATCAGTCCAGATTGTGGAAATAATGGTGTACCTGTCAATCAGATGTCTCCGCTGAACAACTGTATGCATCAACATCATAGCATTGTCATGTGGAACTTTTCAGAACATTGTGGGGGGGTTTTTTAAAAAAAAGGGGAAAAAGAAACAATTGCTTAAAAGTGTGCCTCTTTCCCCTTTTTTATTATGTCTCTCCATTTAGAATGAAAATACAAAGGTGGCTTTTCTTTTCTTTTCTGTTTAAGGGACAGGAGGCAGTGAGAGATAGAAAGTAGAATGCTACAGAATCAGGGCCAGGTTCAGGTTTGATGAGGCCCTAAGCTACTGAAGGTAATGGGGCGCTTTATATGTACAGCTGTCCTTTGTCAACAACAAATTGCCGCTTTTTTGTGTTGAATATACACAACGCAAAACACTGTTGCTGCATGTAGGTTTTATTTTATTTGTTTTTTATCTTATATTTTGGAAAAAAATATATATATCCAGGGGGTTTTTCCCCTTAAATTTTTTTTGGGGGCCCCAAGAGAGTGGGGCCCTAAGCTTTAGCTTCTTTAGCTTATATGTAAATCTGGCACTGTACAGAATACTAGAGAATGGAGAGACTGAACAATGCAAAATGGCTGACAGATTATCCGCTGATTGTAAACATCGGAAGAAGAAATGAACCATCAATGGCGGTTGTAGCAGTGGCCACAGACATTTATTCACCTGAGGCAAAATCTTTTTTTAAAAAAGCATGTACAGGTGCTTCCTACATACCCCATTTCCTAGCCATAATCAGGAGGCCAAAGGACCCTTTATGCTCTTGGGTTCTGCCCAGCTCTGTAGTGATAGATCATCTCCTTTGCATGCAGAAGGGCTCAGGTTCAATCCCTGGCCATTTCCAGAGGTTCCCTGGGAAGGTGGACTGGTTGTTAAACCACTCTGGGAATTGTACCTCCCTGAGGAGGTCTCCTAACCACTCTCAACCCTTAACAAACTGAGACTCCCAGGATTCTTTGAGGAAAGCATGACTGTTTCGAGTGCTTTAAATAGTGCTTAAAATGTACAGTGGTACCTCAGGTTAAGTACTTAATTCATTCTGGAGGTCCGTTCTTAACCTGAAACTGTTCTTAACCTGAAGCACCGCTTTAGCTAATGGGGCCTCCTGCTGCTGCTGCCACGCCACCGCCACTCGATTTCTGTTCTCATCCTGAAGCAAAGTTCTTAACCCAAGGTACTATTTCTGGGTTAGCGGAGTCTGTAACCCAAAGCGTCTGTAACCTGAAGCGTATGTAACCCGAGGTACCACTGTATAGTACAGATGGAGCTAAACATTTTGGGGAGGGGGGGCAGAAGAGATGAATACTCTAGCTCCACCCCATCATGATTCCTACCACCCTCCAATCCATGTAAACAATCTTCAGAAGCAGGGAGCCCTCGTACATGTGGAGAGGAAAACCGGGATTCTGAAATGCATTGGGAGCCTCCACAATTACATCAATTGGAGTTCATTTTTTAAAATTTTGTTTTGCTCCTTTCTTAAAAACAAAACAAAACAATAAAGTAATATTTCCTTCTACAATATATTGGAGGTAGAATTAAATATAATTATTTTTAAAAGGCATTTTTAGTGTGGTCAGGACCTATTTTTGAATAGTTTTAACTGCACATGTTTTTAGCTTCCAGATAGTGCATTGAGCGCCTTTTCTGAAGGTAGGAAGCAGGATTTGTATTTGAGACTGGGATTTATCCAGAGAGCACAGAATCACCTCTTTGTTTCGCCCACAACACTGTCAAGTGACTTAAAGCCAGGCTGCATGAATCCCCTCTCTTGTGCCCATTAGATCCTTACCAAAGACTGAAGAGAAAACGCTGCAAACAATATGGCTTGCTATTCTCCAGTGCTAATTTCCACACACCAGTTAATTAACCCGCAGAAGCAATTTTATGACAAGCCATCTTCATGCATAGACTAACTGGGGCTACCATACTTTTATTGATGAGAACAAATTCAAATGTATGCTTATTTTTAGTGTATGAGCGAGCAGGTGATTAGAAGTGAAAGTTATAATGAATTTTTTATCTAGCCATCATAAAATATTTATTTAATAAAATGTGGTCATCTGCAATTAAATATTTTTTTTCCTCTGGTCTCTCTCCCCTCTCTCTACATATTTGGAATCTGCTGATACTTACTGGAAGCTGTTTGGGATTGGAAAACTCAGCACTATTGTATTGTGATCAATAATTAAATTTAGTGCTGACATGCATCTCGTTTATGCAGCAATCTCTGACAATCCCATCTTGCAAAATTAATCCTTTCCAATTTATTTAATAGAAGACCCAAACAATAAAATAATTTCAATGAGTACCAATGCTGGATTATTTTTTGGTCAATATTACTTTATTATGAATTGGGTGCACATACTCATTAGTAAATTAGCTGTCAGATATGAAAACAGCTTCTTCTTTTTGGTTTAAAGGTAATTATTGGTACTGAAGACAAGGAGGCACTTAACCTTGCTGTGCAGTTGTCCTTACCACAGTGGGGTTTTTTTTAAATAAAAAAAATCCAAGCTATATCTAGCAGATAGATTCTAGCCCATCAAAACGCCAGAGGAAATATAATTAGTGATATTAAATGTATAGAGTGTTAACTGTTACAAAGCCATGTTTACCTAAATGCATCTAAAGAGACAAGCTAATAATCAGGCTTGTCATCATTTTAGGAATTATTTATGTGTCCACAGTTTCTTTCTAAGGCTATATTTTAACGTTTAAAATTTGATACCCATCTGCAAGATCTTTCTTTAAAAAAACAAACATATTAAATGTGTAAATATGTACCCTACAAATAGTTTTGTTTCCACTTAGGAAATCTCTTTTAAAAAGAAATTCCTCTGACTCTTTCTTTATGTCTTTAATTCCATGCTTAGCAACTATTTCATTCTGATTAACTGAGCCACAAAACACAAACCCCTCGAGTATCCACAGCAGCTGAGAATCAGTATTATGGTAGGATATCAGTATGATGTTTGTGGTTATTCCAGGTCCTAAAATGGACCTTGGATGAACCTCTTTTTTAAAAATAGACATCACTGGGACTGTAGATAACAAACCGGTATCATTAGTGGTAGTGACCGGAGTGGAGGGACACTGTCACGGTGCAGCATGGCCAGAGGCAAGCAAGATGTGGCCCCAACAGGCCAGTGGTTAGGTTTTGCAGTAGGCAAATAGACTAGCAAAAATGTCAAAATCAACTGCTGGAAATGCAAGTTAGCAAAGGGAACTTTTCACCACATGTGGTGGTCGTGCAGCATAATTGAAAATTATTGGGAAATGATCCATAACAAACTTTAAAAAAATGTTTTAAAAATCCTTTTCTAAAAATCCAGTAGCATTTTTGCTGCTACTGATAACAACAGAAGTTACTAAAAGAGAGAAATTTATTCCTATCTGCGACAACTGCCACACGTGTGTTATTAGCGCAAAAATGGAAAACAAATAAGGTACCAACAAAGGAAGAATGACATATTAAACTGTTAGAATATGCGGAACTAACAGGGATGATCACCAGAATAAGAAATCAAAATGATAAAAGATAGAAGGAAGACTGAATATTCTCTATTGAATATATGAAAAAGTATTATAAGCAGAGAATTAACCTAGCAGGATGGTTAGACTCTCAGCAGTGTAAGAGATAACTAGAGTTCATATAAGGAGTTACGATAGATGGGGTGATCCAAAAAAACGGGTGGGGGAGATAAAAGGAATCATCAAAGGAGAGGATGGGAAGTCAGTCACAGAATGTTTTTTGGTTTTCGGTTCTTTTAAGCTATTTCAAAATTTTATTTGATATTATTTCAGAGACCTTTTCCTTATTTTTGTACTATTTCTGTTTATGCTTTGCCGATAATGACATGTATCAGAAACACACACACACACGGTACAAAAGGAACCTCAACCCCTAGGAGCTGGCTCCTATGTACCCAGGTGAGGGATGGTGAGAGATTGAGAGACAGAGTACAGTAACATCTGGAAGACCACACATTACCCATCTCTGGTTTATACCAGCTGGCAGTGGCTCTCCAGGAGGGGTCTCCCTCAAACCCACCTGGACAAATATGCAAAGCAGATGCAAAGGGGTGTTGCTTGCCCCACAATCTGATGACTCCCTCCTTCAAAGTACTCATGAAAGAATTATCAGGGGATCAATTCTTACTTTGTGGATGAGCCATCTACCAATAATTCCAAAACCAAAAAGCACTTTCGCCATTGACCATAACTGTCCATTAAATAGTCCCCCCAAGAGGGAAAAAAAGTTTATAGAGTTTTGCTGTAATTAATTTCCATAATTTGCCGATCCAAACTTTGGTTTTCAAAATGTTTTGTTTGTGTGTGTGTTTATACAGCATAAACAGGATGTGTGGAATAAGAAATGCTAAGGAAGAGGGCATGCAGTCAGTACTGTTAAATGCTGCATGAATAATAGGGGGTTGCCTTTTAAGAGTAACACAGACATATTAATACTTTATTGTCACTATACCACTTCTTTACAGTAAGATTAAATGAGCCTCCCTCCCCCCAATCTCTCAGGGTATACAAAAGGTAGAATGGTGGCAACAAACATATTTGCCCTATACATCTGGACCTTCCCTTTCCCCTGCATGGCTCCCCGGTAGATATCAGTGCATTTTATGTACCTAATTGATCACATTTGTGGAGATGAGGGATGCTGGTGTCCAAAGAGACAGTAATGATTATCTCTTCAGAGGAAGAGAGGCAAGGATCTCTTTCTTGCATCTCATTCTTTTGTTTTGACGTCTTTACTTGGACTGGTTTGTATTCAGGATTGGAACCTTCATCTTTTGATGTCTTTATTTAGACAAGTTTGTTCCTCAATATGATGTCTAATGTAATGCTAGCATAACTGTATCAAGTGTGAAAGACATTGCTGGGTGTATTTTGATGGCACGGTGTCATCAATAATCAGTGGCCTATGAAAACTCAGTGTCATATTTACTTATGGATGGAAATGCATAGTAAAGCATTTAGCATGTCACTCACAAAGTAATATTTACTGTGTTTTTTAATAGTCGACACCCCGACATATTTATAATTCAAAGTGACAGGAGCCAGAGACATGCTTCAACATGGAAATTAAGCTACTTAAATCATGCATGATTGAATGAAAAATTGAAAATCCACCTTAGGTTTACTGTTTAATCAGCCCTCCTACTCATCTGCAGAAACACTCTGGAAGTTAAATACTTACTTATAAATGGCATGTTATCTTGCATTCAGCCAACTGATTTAAGAGCAAAATAATATTTAAATACTTTATTTGCTTCATAGCTTATGGCACACCTATTTACCAATGCACTCTAGAAGGCTGCATAAAACAGAAAGAATTCAGAGCAAATAAACTGAAAGAATCAGGACAATAATGAAAACTAAACATAGTAAAAGGGGAGGGGAGGGGAGGGAGAGATTAATAGCTGCTGACAAGAAATGAGTAACATTTTTATACAGATGTTTAAAAGATGTTCACATTAGGTTGTGTATGACTAAGCTATACTCAAAGCCAACCCATTGAAATTAACAGACTTCGCTTAGCCATGCCCTTGGATTTCATTAATATGACTTAAGCTAGATACAAACTGTTATTGCGACTCAGTACATGGTCTTTGCCATCCAGAGGAAACATTTGCTAGAATCACATCTGCAGATATTAATGGAGAATTAATGGGTGTGTGTGTTATGGGTAGGGATGTTGGAGAATACCGATGAAAATGGGAATGGGAATTGCTGGTATTTGCTTATTCATTTGATGTCTAGAACAGAAATCAATCCAGAAAATACAATTGGTATTCACTGTTATTGTTTATGATGCTTTCAGTATGCAAACAATTGATAACTGATTACATGTGCATTGCAGTTCATTTGCACTGAAATGAAAGGTGTGGAATAAGGTAACTATGCAACCTGCCCGGGTGCTCAGATCCTCAGGTGAGCACTTCCTCTCAGTCCATCAACATCAGGAGCACAGTTGGTAGTGACACAAGAGAGTCTTTTCTGTTGCTGCTCCGACATTGCGGAATTCCCTCACTGAAGAGGTTGGATTGGCTCCCTCTTTGTTATGTTTCCTCCAGTGGGCTAAGACCTTCTTGTTCAGTCAGACATTTGGAAACTAAAGTACAGACAATGCTGGTAACTGGGCAGCCACCAAGGCAAACTGTATTGTAAGGACACTGTAGGGTGTGCCCTGGGGAGAATCCAAGGATCAGATAGAGAGACCCGGATGGCCACATTAGGCCCTGGGTGGGCCTGGGGCTCCATAGTCCCATTGTAATCTTTCACATGATGAGAGAGAGAGAAGTTGCATAGATAACCTCTGAAGCAGATGCTCTTCAGATGTTACAAAACTACAACTCCCATCATCCCTTGCCACTGGTCAGGCTTGGTAGCAATATCTGGAGAGCCAAAAGTTCCCCAATCCAGCTTTTGATCATATCATATTCTTCATGGACAAGCTCTTACTGAAGCAATCTAAGTTCTATTGGGGGTCCCATGTTCCAACCTGAAGCTCAGACCACGGTTTCCCACTAGGAAGCATGAAATCTCAGCTTGGAAGGACTGTGCAGCGACCCTCTTCTCCACAATTTCCAAAAGTTGTTCAGGACCATGAGGCAGCATATCCAGTTGTTGATTTCATTAGTCTCCAATCTTTTTTTGTTTTGCAGTTTCCTCAAACCTCCTGAATCTTTGGATCGCTTCTCTTCAAAAGCCCACGTTCAGTCCTCATACCGGAAATGGGAAATGGTTAATTTTAGGGTCAAGCCCTTCCTCATTTGCAATACTGAGGCTCAGCTAATCATCGGGGACACCTTAGAAAAGGATTCTCTTGTATAAGAAGTGACAATGCTTTTACTGTAACTTGTCTTTCGGGGGAAGTTCCCCTGAGTTATCTGTCACCGCATATTTTGAGGAAGAGCATTTTAGACAAGTTATATTCTCCCCCCACTCCCCCAATATGGCGCCTGCAAGCATATGCCAGTCACACCACGAAGTTGCCCTTTTTTATGGATCTGAGATGTCCACCAGAAGGTCATTTCAAAGAGGCTAATGAAGAGCACAACTCTGCTCCCAATAATAAAGTTAACTGGGAATAGGAGTGCACTCTGTGTAAGTAAAGGCTTCCTCCTATTGAACTGTATTATTTCCAGACAAGAATCGAATATCATTAAACAGCCCTTTGTTCCTAACTACAGTATCTTAGCAGTCAGGAAGAAGAGTAATCATAATTGCCACCTGTTTTTAAGGATTAAAAAGCTCCCTGCTTCCTCCAAGAACACCGCAAGGTTGCACACTTGTTTCTGGCAACCTGGCGTTTGAAACGCATAAGCTTTGAGGACATGCTCGGTAGGTTGTCAGATTTCCCCTTATTATTAAGAATGCACTTTCAGGTTTGCAATTGTCATGCCATGTCAGGGGCGATATCAGCTGCATATTGGATCTTTTCCATTACCTACCTAAGCTTATGGCAATCAATAAAATGAAAATGAATCTGAACTCATTAGCAGGCCGGCTGTTTGCTATTTGCAAGGAGGGCTGTGTGCAGACTTTTTCCTGAAGTATACGAAGCGTGTATTTATTATTTACAAGTTAGCGTGGCAGAGTGCATTAAAATATTGTAAAAAGCATTACAAATAGATTATGGGTGAGCAAGAGAAATGTATCTTAATTGGAAATCTGTTACTGTGCCTTGGATGTACTTTTGAAAATAGCAACACCACCTCTGCTATTCCTCAGTTTTTAAACAGAGGGGGAAATCACACCGTTTGGGAAGATCCAGGCTCTCCCCCCCCCCCTAATTTTTTTTATAAGAACAAGTCTTAATGTAGTTGGAAAAATCAAGATGTGAATGCTTGAACATGCTCCTCCAAAGGTGGGCTCTTTCGATTATTACTGGGAAAGCAATTTATTCAAGCCCAAACCCCCTTCCCACACATTGTTAACAGTGGTCTGCACTCCAACTCATTTAACAGCTTTTTAATTCAGTAGCTATTCAGTTTTAATAGAGCCATTTCTTCATCATTCTGCATTTAGTGATAAATGGTGCCAGGACACGTGATAAATTAAACCAAAAGGAAGCTTGTAAAGTCATGTCAAGGCATTAACTTAAATGAAAGATGCACCTGTATGGCTTGCTCAATGGCAGCCATCCAAAGGTTTGTGGGGTGGCAGGACCCTTCATGCCAAAAAAATAAGAGGAAGCAATGGCTACTTATCCTAAGTCCTGGGAGCAGTTGTTTGCGGCCCAGTGTGACTCAAACTGAGTGCCTTCTTCCTGTCCCACGCAGCCATTGGGGGACAAAACCCTCCTCCTGTTGCTGCATGAGTTGGCAGGAGCATTCCTGTTGGAATGGGCCAATGACAAGCAGGCTAGTGGGCATGGCTGCGTCATTCAAAAAGGGAGCCACAATTGCCACTCCCCCTCAACAATCAGCTGCTGAGTTGGTTGATTCAAGATGCATGCCCAGTGCCAACGCCCAAACCAATTTAACATCTGCTATCAATAAAGCTGTGGCCTATTCAAACCCAAGATCTTGTCCTGTGTTCCTCTTTCTCTCTCCTGGGTTGGTGGGTACACCCTGCACCTGGGCCTGCAAAGGGAAAGCTTAAAAGACACTGATGCCTTCAAAGTTTGTTGCCACTATGCCATTTGCTGGGTGGCCAAAGGTCACAGCTGAAGCCTAAGTAGAAGCAACACATCATCTATGAATTAGACCAGGGAGAGAGTTGTTGGTGCTGATGAGAGTTGGAGTCCACAAGTTCTCCCCCTCCTCATTGTAAACACACAGAAAAATGAAGCTCACCCTTTCAGAGAACAGTAGTGAAAACCTTCTGCCTATCTGGGCTTTAATATTCATTCAACCGTTCTCTTATCAATACAGTTGATGTTGGCTGTGCTGTGGCTAGCCTTTGTCTTTATGTGTGTGGGTGGAATTATACTTAGATGTGTGTGGTGAAAAGAAGTAGGCTGATGGAGAGGATCTGCTCGCCACCCCCCACCTCTAGCAATGAAAGAAGCACATTCCTTCTCAAAGCTCTTTGTATTGAACACAGAAAAAATGAAATTGACTGCCCTCGCAGTGCAAGGGGCCAGACAGTATACGCCAGAGAGGCAGTGAAGGCAGCCAAACAAAACAATCCTTCTGCCATATGGAGGCTTGAAAACAAAGTATATGAAGCAAAAATTAAAATCAGTAATGTCCACAGTCAGCAATGCCTGATGTGACAGCTAAGCTAAAGCAGTTTCTGTTTGGGCAGGTGCTTGAAAGGAACCAATGAATCCCTTCCTCCTCATTTGAGATGTGAGGAATCAATATTATACAATGATTGTGGTCTGTTTTCCTTTGTCTAAAAGATCCCTTCTTGATTAATCTTACTATGGTGACAGCAACCCCAGCCAGACCCCTCCAAGATGAGCAGAGTGAGCGATGCATTAAGTCATTTATATTCTTTGTGCTGAATTGGGTTTTCTTCTTCTTCTCCCTTCTTCCTCTTCTTTTCCCTTTTCCCTTCTCCCTCTTAACTCTGTCATAGTGGCATAGCCTTCTATTGACCAGACAGGAAAGCAGCGATTATTGCCTTTTTCTGACTGTTTCCTGATTCTCCCACCACCCACACTTTCTATTATGTCTTGGTTTGCTTCATTGTCCAGTTAAGAACCTGGAAGTAAGGCACCTTAGATCAAGTTAGGCCATTGTTCTACCTAGTTCAGCACTGTCTACTCTGATTGATGGGATTTCAGACACGGAAGCCTTGTCTGGACCTACCTGGAGGTACCAGGATTGAACCTGGGACCTTCGGCATGGAAAACACCTGCTCTACCACTGAGTTACAGCACTTTCAAAAGTCCTGTAATGGTACAATACATCCAGATTGTCATGTTTACATGCTCTACTACTGTTACCCAAGAAGGTGGTCCTTCCCCCCCCCCTAAACTACATCCTGTGATCTGCCTCATTTTGTCCATTTCCTGGTTGTCTCCTCTGCTTGCCTCCCAACTAAAAAAATCTTGCATCTAATGAAAAATGGTGCAATTTTATTCAGGCAATTTTAGTGACTGGCCTCACCTGATGTCTCCTGCAATCGTCTCATGTATTATCAAAGCTGTTTTTCTAAAGCATTTAGCAAATGTGTGCCTCTGCAGCCCTTCCACTCCTTTCACTGGATGGGTGGAATATATCTAAGCTTTCCTCAGAGCAGACTCAGTGGTCCTAACTTGACTATGTTCATTAATTTCAATGGGTCTAATCTGATCGTTGCATTTTTAGTTTTTAATTGTTGTAATCTGCTTTATGAGCTAATGATGAAAGGCAGGTAAGAACTCTAACAATATCAACAATTATAAAATAATAGTAATATATTTCACTGGTGTGTTTTTTTCCAGGCAGAAGCTAAAGCCAGATACATTATGGTTCTGGAACCCAAGCATGCAAAGTTTCTCCTCCTTATTTGAGGCAAGTTGTTTTGGGTAGGGGGATAAAATTTGATGGACATTTAGGTGCCTGGGTGCAACTGCACAAATTCAAGACTGCCAAAGCCTGAAATTCCACAAGATGGAAATAAGGGTAGCTTGGAAGCATGTGAAGAAAATAAACCATGAGACTGGGAATGATCAAGCGGAATTGAAACCCGGGATAAAGATCTTCTGAAACTGGCATAGCTTAAGAAATTCTGCCCGCAAATAGATGCCCCAAAGCTGGCTTTCTAAGTCACCTGGTGACAGAAGTGAAGTTATCCCCATGCCCCTAAGGCCACCTGAGCCTCAAGTGACAGCAAAGAATCCAGAAGTATGCCCAAGCTATGTACCCACTCCTTCAGAGGAAGTGTAACACCAAGAGCAGGCAACCTCTCACTACATAATCAGTTTGCGGAGAAAACTTTGGTCTTTTTGTTAGGAAGTACAGTGGTACCTCCGGTTATAAACTTAATTCATTCCGGAGGTCCATTTGTAACCCGAAACCATTCTTAACATGAGGCACGCTTTCGCTAATGGCGCCTCCTGCTGCTGGCGCACGACTTCTGCTCACATCCCGGGGCAAAGTTCACAACTGGGAACATCTATTTCTGGGTTAGCGGAGCTCCTAACCCGAAGCATTCGTAAGGAGAGCGGTACGCAACACACGATTCTACTGTATGATACAAGTATTGTTAATATGAATGATATAATGCATTTTCCTTGTCCTTGGGAGCAATATATTTGTCTTGATATATTTCAGAATCACATATTAACCTCGAAGTGCAAACCACTACGCAGTTTTGCATATTCTGAGTCCCTTCTTCTTGTGCCTCCTCCACGTGAGGTCCAGAGGGTGGCAACATGAGAATGGGCCTTTTCTGCAGTGGCTCCTCATTTCTGGGATGTTCTCCCCAGGAAGGCTTGCCTGGCACCTTCCTTATACACCTTTAGGCGCCAGGCGAAAACGTTCCTCTTCAACCAGACCTTTGGCTGATTGACACCTGATGCACTTTTAAATGTGGTCTGGGAGGGGGAGATTATTGGTTTGCTATTGTACTTATTTTCACTATGCATTTTGTGGTTTTTATATTGTAATTTTATGTTGTGAACCGCTCAGATCTGTGGATGAAGGGCAGTATACAAATTCATACACACACACACACACACAGAGAGAGAGAGAGAGAGAGAGAGAGAGAGAGAAAGTGTGTTATTTTTTATTTATTTTAAAGTTATAAACCACACCTCTCAAAAATATATATTCCACGGGCAGTTTACAAAGAAATTTTAAACTACAGAATTAACGACCTTGTGAACCATGTCTTTTTTTTGACAGTTGCACCCTACAGATTTATTTGCCCCTTTTGGGCCTCCTCCTCCCCTTTCCAAAGCTCTGTGTTGCTGTATCCTATTCTTCATAGTTTCGTGTAAGAAAATCCTGGCTAACTTTTTTAAACTGTCCAAATCAGCGGAAGTTCATGGCCCTTCGTTCCCTCTACTTAACAGAGACTCAGATAGCCTCCAGCACTGTTGCACTCCATCCCCCTCAGGGCTGTGTCCACCTTAATAGAGTTTCCTGTTAATCACCGGCTCCTTCCAACAAAACACAAAACTGTCCCTTACAACGAGGATCCCAGTTGGTCCGTCTCTGTTGCAGCCCTTCTTCAGACTCGCTTTGTCTAACAAGGTTACTAGAAAGCTCAGCTATTTGCTATCCTGTCTGGTGGGGAAACACAATCAGTTTGCTACTGTCACCGTTTTAATCAGTCGCTAATGTTACGCTTACTGCCTCAGAACTTGTTGCTCCCCCCCCCCCGCTGGACACCCAATTTGATACCTCCCAAATTGTATCTCATTATGTGACGAGTACCTGACCTTTCCCTCTTGATCTCTGTCCTGTTGCAGTTTGAACAGGCACAGCTGCATTTTCAAATCTGACGGGGGTGGGGACGTCGCAGTGTGCCACCTTCACCACACAACAATCTGCATAAAATGACTTTCATCGTGGTCAGCATGCAACCCTATTCCCACTGAGGCTGCGTCTCCTTAATATCTTTCCCTGTGATCAAGTCCCGGTCCGGAAAATAGCAGAGCAGATGTGTTTAGGAAGCTCAGGGCGACTTTCATTTATTTCCGTAGGGTTAGAATTGCACCCTCAGGCTCTCAGTTTGTCCTAAGCCACACTTGACTTCTAGCACTTTTCACCTTTCTATTGACTTCTTCCTCCCTCCATTCCATTTTCACATCAGAGAAAGGAAAAAAAAGAGCATCTTCCATTCTGTTCATTCCTTCAATCAGGCCATTAGAACACAAGGGGGGGGGGGAACACTCTAGCCTAAACCCTGATGCTTACGGCATCATTCTACCTGCCTTTGCTTTCTGTTATGCACCCCCACAAGTGACCTCTGTCTAAAGTATCCAAGCCAGTTCTCTAGCCACCTTAGTGGCATTCTTCCTGACCTTTCCGAGTTTGATCAGAGTCTGTAGCTCTGCTGGTATTACAGAGAAGGGGGGAAAGTTTCTCTCCCCACCCCGCAACCCACTTAGCCCCGTATCAAAAGCATGCCAAAGTTGCAATGAATTTTGTCTAGAAATTTCTCCCCCAGAAACTTTTTATTACTTCTGCAAGAGAAAGAACTGCACAAACTTTCCCCCTTGATACAGCATCATCATTCTGGTGCCTCAACTTAGAAATTATATATATATATATTTATTTCCTGGTCCTTGACATTATAACCACCACATACTGCTTGTACACTTATTTGATCAAATGAGAATTACTAGAAAGACTCGATTTAAATTGTGTACGTGATTTCAGTCAACTTTCCCTCGGTCTCCACACCCTCATTGTTCACAAAGGTAGGATCTGAAGGCACAGAGGCCTTCACCCTGCTGCAGCTAAGGAGGTCTGGATCAGGTCACTGCCTAGATGGAACCAAATGTTTGCTGCCTTGGGTTCAGCAAAAGAAGAAAAGTGGGATATATATAGAGGTGGGGTTTTTTTGGGAGCACAGTTTACTACTTCTATAATGACGAATATTGTCATGTCTTAAACATGGGCCCATCAAGCCCAGTCTAGCCTGACTGGCAAGAGCTCTCCATCACCTCCTATCTTAGTGGTGGGATATCTATGTCCCCCTTCATGTTGCTAAACTCCATCACCCCAGGCATTGGTCATGCAGGCTGGGGATTATGGGAGCTGTACAACAATATCGGGGGGGGGGCATTCATTTTCCCATCTCCGTCCTTCTAATCAGAAATGCCAGGAATTGAACCTGTGACTTTCTGCGTGCTAAAGAGTGCATCCTCCACTCTTTATTTCTGTATCCCTAGCACGAGTCTCCTATGTGCCTTGTTGCTGCCTCAGAGTCACTTTGAGCAGTGTTTTGAAGGTTTTGAATATCAAGATTTTGAATATACCATACATAACAGAATGGGGGGGGGGTGTACTTTGCTTTTCATAAAGCACAACATAATACAGATGCAAATCTAGAACCTTCCATGCAGATGGAGCTTTTGAGAACATTTGGATGGCGGTGTTGGTGTTTGAAGATAACCTTGTAATTACAAAATAAAAAAAGTCCTTCCAGAAGCACCTTAGAGACCAACTAAGTTTGTTATTGGTATGAGCTTTCGTGTGCATGCACACTTCTTCAGATAATGAGAGAGCAATCTTTGTATGGGAGGGCTGCATCGCTGGATTCTAGCTCCTCTCCCCCGCCTTTAAAAAGAGTCAAAACAAGAACTTTCTTTTCTGCATCTACAGAATTACAATTCATGTTCCAATAGGAATTAAACAGAACTATTTTTTCTATTGTTGAAACAGCTGTTTTTAACTTCTCTGTCTACCTCAGTGATTTCAAGTGCTTTAATCAGCCATTTTTTAAAAAAAACTGTAGGGATCCAGTTGTCAGCTTCCAGTGCCAAGTCTAGATGATTTTAGCAACAGCAAATGAATTTAAACAGAGCTGACAGAAAATAGAAAAATGACAATTGTCCTCAGTGTGACTTAGCAAGGCAGACACACAGCAGTTGGTTCAGTCTCCGAACTACACCCATCAGTTGACTATTAAGTGTAGTTCCATCCAAGATAAATAAAAGAAGCATGGCTTACCAAGCACTTTCAACACCAAAACCTCTTTGTGTGGGACCTTTTATTTAGTTTAACTAGATTCAGATATCGCCAACCATCTCGCGCTATGATTCCCATAAACTATCGCTAGCTGACATCAGTGTTATTAAATTGTGTCGTATTGGTCCAAATATTGGTGGGGATGACCCTTAAATACATTTCCTATAATCCTATACAGTGGTACCTCGGGTTAAGTACTTAATTCGTTCCAGAGGTCCATACTTAACCTGAAACTGTTCTCAACCTGAAGCACCACTTTAGCTAATGGGGTCTCCTGCTGCTGCCGTGCCGCTGGAGCACAATTTCTGATCTCACCCTGAAGCAAAGTTCTTAACCTGACATACTATTTCTGGGTTAGCGGAGTCTGTAACCTGAAGTGTATGTAACCTCAGGCGTATGTAACCCGAGGTACCACTGTATAGGGCTCTTACTTGAGTTGGAGTATAGTTCGTTCTCTCTCTCTCTCTCTCTCTCCTCTTTTCCATAAATCATCACAAATCAGTCAGGTTTCCCATACTGTCAATCAACACAAGTGTCTGCTAACCTTCTAAAGCAGGCCACATTCTCTTCTGGGAGCCACATGCCAGGGGGTAGGTTGGGCCAGAGGCAACAGAGTGTGGAGGAACAAATATAAACTTAACCTTTGCACAGCAGGCTAGTTTATTTACACACACACTCATACACCTGCTCTGCATTCTCTATCCAGCCAAGGAAGAAGCATCATCATAGTCTGAGGACGCTTCCAGGCAAAAATATCTGGGGTGCAAATCAGGGCCAGCGAGGGGTGTAGCCTAGGGAAAGTTCCAACAATCAGAAAGGAAGGTCTGGAGGGCTGTATCTGAGTCTCAGGCCTGAGGTTCTCAACCCCTGCTCTAGAGTTATGTAAAATTCATTGCACACACGTTGGAAACTGGTTGTTCCCTGCCACAACATGGCTGCCTTTCTAAAGGAAGTATGCCTTGTTAATGCTTTTAAATGGGATACGGTGGAAAATTTTATGTTTTGAGAATTTTTTTTACTAGAATTGTAGGTTTGGGTTTTTCTGAGTCAAATGAAGAATTGTCAAGCAGACTTAGATGCATTAAAAAGTAGCTTTTAGTTGAGGTGGTTTCAAAAAGGGGCTGCCAGTTTTGAATGCTGTGCACAGCTTAAATATTCTTCCTCTTTCCTTTGACCATCTGTTCTAATGGTGAGCGATTCCACCCATGTTTTAAAATGCTGTTAGCATTATCATTAGTTGAAGTGGCTTCCAAAGGCAACGTCAAAGCATTACTGTGGTGTAAGTCTGCCCCAAAACCTAAAGCACTTTCTGAGCACTATTTTCATATTGTTGTCATCCCATGCAAGAGTCTGGTGTTTTATTTCTTAAATGTATTTTCTACTTCCTCAGCACTTTCACAAATGATCCTACAGCAAAAGAGGAATATGTTGAGCAAGATCTTCCTTTAAAAAAATAAAAGAAATAAACTTTTTTATTCTTTCAAGGCAGATTTTCTACTTTCTAAATGATTGTTGAATGTAAAGACCCATCACTTAAAATGACATGCAGCGAATATATTCTTTCAACATTTTCTTCGGCATCAATTTTTCATAAGTAGGGTCCGGAGCATTAAAAGTTGGACAGAGAAACTCCAGTCAAGTGACTGCATGGAAATTTTTGTGGAGCAGGTTTCCCTCTAAAATAAGACATTGATATTCAAACTATTCTTTGTTCATTTGACTAATGAGCCTTTTGTTAGCTTCATGTGCTAAAGACAGTGGCTCTTCAACTGCTTATTAAAAAGGTCTGGCTGGCTGACTGACTTATGCATTAATGATTGAAAGTCTTCTTTAAAGAGACATGGCTATGAAGAAGTGACTAGACATCAAATCCTTATTCTGGTGTTAAAGCATCTTTTTTTTAAGGTATTCAGGTGGCGTGGAGATGGCGATGGTCTTTAAAAAACACACAAATCTAACATCTGCAAGGCTGAATTTATTTCTAGCTGTCACAATTTTTCCCCCTAAAGATTTTTTCCCAAAGGAGAGCACAGCAGAGGCTGGGGTTGAAATGTATCAATAGACACAGTGTAGTAAAATACATATACCTCACTGCTCTCTGTAGCCTTTTGAAAGGGTCAAAAACAGAACTTTCTCTCCTTTATGCAAACATGCAAAAATTATTTCCCATGCAGTTTTATCATCTATCACTAATTTGCTGCAAAGTTTCGCAAAACCATTTTAGCTTGTTCCATATATATATATATATATATATATATATATACACACACACACACACACACACTCTGTACACAAAAGAGGGATTTTGTAATTGTATGACACAGCAAATCAGTGTGCTTTATTGGATATAACTTACTTTAGTTCTGGTTATTAGGTCCTTTAATGTCAAGACAAGCTTTATTTAGGAGCCTCTGATAAAAGGATAACATGCATTAAATTGTTAAATCATGTGAATACACCCTTAATGGCACAAATAGTGATTTATTATTATAATCATTATCAGTTTCTTTACTGTTGTTATGTGAAAAATCTCTACAATTACACATTCTGCTCATATAAACATTGGGAAATCTAGAGGAATTAGGCACTCTCAAACATAGGAAACTGCCTTATACTGATAATGATATGGAGTCAGAATATTGGCCCATCTAACTCAGTATTAGGGACGCGGGTGGCGCTGTGGGTTAAACCACAGAACCTAGGACTTGCCGATCAGAAGGTTGGCGCTTCAAATCCCCGTGACGGGGTGAGCTCCCGTTGCTCGGTCCATGCTCCTGTCAGCCTAGCAGTTTGAAAGCACGAAGTGCAAGTAGATAAATAGGTACCACTCCGGCGGGAAGGAAAATGGCGTTTCCGTGCGCTGTGCTGGTTTGCCAGAAGTGGCTTAGTCATGCTGGCCACATGACCAGGAAGCTGTATGCCGGCTCCCTCGGCCAATAAAGCGAAATGAGCACCGCAACCCCAGAGTCGGTCACGACTGGACCTAATGGTCAGGGGTCCCTTCACCTTAACTCAGTATTAACTACGATGACTGGCAGCAGCAGCAGCTGTCCAGGATTTCAGGCAAGAGTCCTGCCAAGCCCTACCTGGAGAAGCTCTACCTATTCACCACTACCTTTCCCCTACAAAGTTATTTCTGTCAATTGAAGTCTGCATATTTCCAAAATATTGTTTCTATAGATCTTCCTTCTTTGATAGTTCAATGCTCACTGTATGCTGCACCTATCAAGGATCAATTTCTGTCAGTTGCCTCCCCATATCAAAGTCCTTTCACTAACCGAGACAATACTGAAATGGAGAGACAACTTCTGTCTTCCTTGGAATTATCCTGTTTTTCTTTTCGCAAATTTCTATCCTGCTGGTCTAGCAGGAAACTCAGGGCACTGTCTTCATGGAGGTTAAGATAGAGAGCCTGTGGCTGGCACAAGCTCACTCATTGAGATTCAAGGCTGAATAAGAAACACTTGTTTGGATATGGGCCAGGGTCCGATAGTGACTGTCTTCATGCGGTGATAAAGCATCTCCCCTCTTCCATGCAACAGCTGAGGCAATATACTCTGCACAGAAACCCATGTGTGTAAAACCTGATTCCAAGGTCTGCTCCTATCATTTTTATGTAAAAGAATTGTGCATAGGGTTCTCGGTGGAGCACCTGTAACCTTTTATGTGTGTACTGAAGAAGAAGAGCTTGCACCCCTTTTTCTGTGGATACCATAATAAATATCTGAACTGGGCCCACTGCTCACAAAAACACATTGTGCCATATGGATCAAATAGATCCTGGCTACAGCCTGAGTCTATTCAGCTTCTCCTAAATATAATTCTCCCAAGTGTATAACAGGAGGCACCTGGGCTGCACTGCTGTCCCCACAAGACATCATGGGTGGCACTGGCACCATTCTCTGGAGAGCAGCACATGTGCAGGCTTCCACATGGTTGGGATCAGAGGCAGATTTAGGGGAGCGCAACTGGTTCTTCTGCACTGGGCACTGAGCTGAGAGCGCAACAGGGGACACTGCAACAATGACGTAGAACAAGAGGCACTGAACACAAGGAGGGCACTGAATTTTGGCATTGCACAGGGCTCCGCTGTAATTTGAAAGCCCAAAGTCCGCCACTGTTGGGATCCATAATCATGCAGGGACCCCAATTGTGCTGAAGGCTTACATGTGAGCCGCTGCTGATGTGAAGGTTTCTCAGGGTAGGCACCTGCCCCAGTGCCATGCATGGCATCAAGGTAGGGCTAGCAATGTTGTTTCCCCACTGCTTCTCTCTATGTAGCTTCTGCGTATTGAGATTGTCTGAATAGGGATCCTGACACCCAGACACCAAAACTGAGGTGGTGCATTTCCACACAACTTCCTAACCATGCTAGGAATTCACAGACCATAGACTATTTTTCATTTGGCAATCTGATGAAGGTGTTATGGCCCTGTAGCTAATATGGCCTGCAGCACAGCATAGTAAGAAGATAAGAGAAAGAGCACCCTTGTCTTTAAGAAACTATTGCATGGACACCCCTCTTGGAACCACATGAAGCTAGTCTCCTCTGCTTACCATGTAAGCTTGATCCAGATTTCAGCCTTTGTGTGCTGTATCACAGCACTTTCCTTCCATTATTAAGTTGCAATTTGGATTTCCTGACCACGAGAAAACTGTTTGGCAAGAACCTGATTGTTTAGGCTTTAATTTTCACTGGTAAGCAAATGGATCAACTATCAAGCTCATTGTTCTCTGTGGAATACAACTCTCTCATTGGTGACACTGAAGAAGCAGCTTGAAATGGTTTTGTTTTACAGTATCTTAGGATATATTCTTGATTGCTGGTATTCCACAGAGTAGGATTTAATAGATTTGAGCATCCTACTCGTTCTGTTTGCCATCTCTAATGCACTGATACAATGAAATAATACTGATAAAAGTATAGATACAGATGATGGAAAAATAGGCAGAGTAGATGTGAAGAAGCAGCAAGTTCGTGTTGGGGTGAGGAATCCACTGGACATAGAATTATAGCAAGTTGCTGGAGGGTTGCCTCTCCACACTTTGATTTTGTCACTAAAGTAATACTGTTTACATAATATTTAAACGGAGCTTGCATAGCTATCCTATCTCTCTCTTAATGAGCCTTCTTTATACAGATTCATTTCTGTCCCTCTGCCCTTCTTTCTGCAAACACTATGACAGAAATGTACCGTAAACTGGCAACATTAATTTATTTCCAATCTCACATGCATAAAAGATTCTGAAAAACCCATGAAGGAAATGCAAAGTGAAATGCGGGCTGAGCTATATGCTTAAACTGAGATAGAAGCGCACATAAAAAATCCTGGGACCAACCATGTAGGTTGTTCCTCACTACAATTCTGCATCTTCTTGGAAAGTAATCTATATTGCAATACCTGCTGCAATACTCGCACAATGTATAAATACTGAGGATGTGTCAGCCAGCATATTATATCAGGAGGTGCTGCATAAATATATTCAGCATTGACTTTAATAGGAAAAGGATCAATCTGGTGAGGTCCTGAGTGCCCGGTGCTCACCTAGATGAGCACCGAGAGCACTGGGCGCTCAGTAGGCCTTGGCTGTAAAGTCAGGATTTGGACCCGGACAGTCTGGCATCATTGTCAGTCCTGTTTATTGACAGGACACTATTCTTTGTTGGCAGCAGAGTCTCTCTCAGTCTCCCTCCTTTATAATTTTCCGCTTTTGATAGCGGTTTGGAGACTCCTCTATGCTGTACGTGCACAAGTCCTTCAACGCTTTGTGTGCTTTAGATTTGAGATGTCACTGCCTTTTACCCATTAGGCAGCAGTAAAGGGCAAATCAAAGATTGTACTGCTAACTGCTCCTAAGATGGAGGCTAAAAGGGTGCTGAGGTTTCACGGTACCTGTCACTGTTTCATTCTGCACTGTGGAAGTGCACTTTTTTTTTTTTAATGAAGAAGCTCTGTGTGTGTGTTTGTGTATAATCGAAGCCTTCAGCATGACAGAGACAGCAATGAGGGAAGCTTCAAAAGACTCCTTTTAAGAGCCCCAAAGAGCAAGGATTGGTGTGTCTGTTTTATCTCTAAGCATCAGAAAGACTTTAATTAAGCTCTCTCTGGGTTCATGCAAGTGCAACAGAGCTTACACACCAGGTGGATTTTCTAAGCTCTCGAAACTCATTTTGTAATGATACTATTCCCAGAGAGTTGCCTTGAGTGGGTCCCTTGAAAATATAACCCTGCACTGTGCATAGTTTGCATCATTTGAACGTATGGTAAACGACCTGTTTGAGATGAAAACAATACCAGGAGTATATAGTTGTAAGGAAGGGAGTGTTGGCCACCTTGCTTCTAAATAATGATTTATTCTGAATTTTCTCTGAAGTTTTGGGGAAATGGCTGCAGCAGAGTGACCCAACTTGCATGACCACTCCTGACATAAAGACAACTACAAATATGTAGGGTATTTATGGTCCACTAACCACAGATAGAAAACTGCAGAATGTAAAATATTTAAGACCATTAAAAAAGAGAAACCAGAAAAGCAACCATCAATTGTCTAAGCAAAGTTTAGAAACATTGCACCTTGCTTAGTAATTAGAGCTCTCCAATGAAAATAGCAGCGGAGGAAGGATTCTGTAATGAAGTAGATCAGAATTTATCTTGTCACCTGATTAAAAATACTACCCCTGCATTTAAAAAGAACTTGTGACACTGAGTCCATCTGTTCATGATTATAAGGGCAGTTTCTGTTATTTACAAGAACTTTGTTACACCTGCCCTTGAAACATTTCGAGGTTAAAGTGTTAAAAATTCCAGGAAAGCTTTTTCTCTTTAACAGATAGCCAGTTCAGATAAGGCATCCTTATGCTCCCACATCCTCAAGGGAGAGTGGTGTTGTCTTTGGGGCCTGTTTGTGGGCTTCCCATAGACATCTGCTTGGCCACTGTGAGAAGAGGATGTTGGACTAGATGGGCCACTGGCCTGGCCTAGTAAGGGTCTTCTTATGTTCTGACCCTATTCTTAGGACTGGAACCTGGTAAATACAACAACCTAGGGGAACCACCCCAGAATCTGCTATGCACACTGCTGCATGGTGATAGGTGCATCACACACAGAGGTGCTGTCCACTTTTCATACAATGTGGCATGAGACAGACATGTTCCAAGCAGGGCCGGATTTAGGTTTGATGAGGCCCTAAGCTACTGAAGGTAATGGGGCCCTTTATATGGCCAGTTGTCTTTGTCAACAATAAATTGTCACATTTTTTGTGTTGAATATATGCTATATGGTAATTTATGGACCTAATAGGTATCTAAAGCCATTTGCACATGCAGAATGTAGGCACCCTATATATAGAAATGAGCAAACCAGTGATATTTTAGGGAGCAAGCTAGCAGGCAGGACCCATTACTTACATCATAGGAGCCTACACAACACAAAACACTGTTGCTGTATGCAGGTTTTATTTTATTTGTTTTTTATCTTATATTTTGGAAATGTACATCCAGGTTTTTTCCCTTTAAATTTTTTTTTTTGGGGGGGGGGGGCCAAGAGAGTGGAGCCCCAAGCTATAGCTTATTTAGCTTATATGTAAATCTGGCACTGGTTCCAAGGACTCACAGTGGCACACAGAAACTCCTGCCAGAATCCTGCGCATGATGTTGGCTTTCATAACAACTGCTATCTGAAATCAGCATGCGCAGCACATACCAAAAGAGTGACGGTTAGAATTAGTCCTTTACAGGATTAATTGCATATCTGTCTCACACTTCCTCAAGGGATGTCGGAGCAGCACACATGGCTATCCCTCCCACACAATTCCATCCTCTTAACAACCCTGTGAGGCAGGTTAGATTGAGAAGTAGTGACAGGCAACTTAGCTCCATAGCTTAACAGGGATGTGAACCCAGGCTATGTAAACACAGGAAGCACAGCTTCCTTATAACAAACCAGATTATGGGTCCATTTGTAGTCCTGTGCTGTCTACCCTAACTGGGAAAGGCTGAAGTTTTCAGCTGGATATGCTGTGGATTGAATCTGGGGGTCTGCTGTACGCAAGTCACATGCTTTAAACACTACATCTCATTGGCTTTCAGTGGATCTGTTATTTACAGCACAAACCTAGGCATGTGCAGGCTTAGATATGTGCTTCCTGGTAGGGAACATGATGCCATTTTATGCCAATAATTATGGAATTGCAATAGATGAATAAATGTGACCCAATATTCATTTTTCTTTTACAGTGGGCTACCCAAAACCAGAAATCCTGCTTAAATAAAAATATTGAAGTGCATATGGAAAATGCCCAGGCTACATTTTGATGGTTCTTTCTCCAAAAGGTAAACATTGCTGAACCAGCAGCCAACCATCGAGAATCCCCTATATCTTTTCCTTTTGTGCTAATAAAGCAGTAGCTTTTGATTGAAATGCCCCATTCAATTTGAAAACATTGTTTGACTTGTAAAGTTATAGCTAAATGAGGGTCTATGAAATGGCAGGTGTGTAAGTAAATAGATACATGCATGCGTGCGTGTAATGGCTTCTTGAAATACTGGATTACTTTGTCAACGATTTACTTCCATGGATATTGCTAATGTTTTTTTCTTAATACTGCCTCATTATAGTTTAATGACATGGATTGTGATATCTCACTTGTATCTCAAAGCTGACGATAGCCCAAAGGTTTTATACAAATATATACACCTCTCGCTGATATAGACTTTGCCACTAGATATTGTACTTGAGTAGCGGCTTTACAAATCCCTCCTCACAAAAAAAGATTAAAAACATCCTCCTATTACATCTGGAGATTTCTTTTTGTTAGTCAAAGGCATGAATATATTTAGGAAAAAAATAATGTATATCATTTTTATGCCTTAAACCAGAAAAGCTACCTTGATTCCTATTAAAAACTGGAATATTTAATGTTGTCGCTTCTTCTGTAGCACTTTTTTTTTGATACTGTGGAGAAGAACAAAAAAGGGTTTCAGAGAACATATAAAACAAAAAAACTGTGTTTGAAGTATTATAATAAAACAACCTTCTTCTTTTAATGCTAAGTCCCTTTTTAATGAAGATCCTCTGGCAGCTCTTGAATGTATAACTAGTTTATATCATGGGATGAAGCTGTCTGTTCTGATGATTGACATGAGCCCACATTACAATGTGATTCTGGAAATTAGTCCATAGAGGTCCTTTTCAGGTACTTCTCAGACTGAGAGCTGCCCTCCAACTACAGTAAAGCCTTTTTAACCCCACTCATTGGTATTCTAATCTGGAAGTGCTGTCCTGCTTTTTAAATAAATCAGGCATTCAGGCTAGTACCCCCCTTGACACATTACTTAGCCAAAGGATTCAAATGAGATTCAGGAAACATGCGGTAGAGCACAAAGGGATTGGAATATGCACAATTAATAATCACACAGTTAATTCATTTTTAATGCAGGGAGGTTTACCAAAAAATTCACATTCACATTTGTAACGCAAAGCAGTTGCTATCTATCCCTGCTATTCAGCCAAAAATAATACGATCTCTTTCCATAAATATCTGTCTTATCCAGTGTTGTCGAGTAATCACCCATCTATCATATGTATGTGCGTGTGTATTCCATACACTGAAATAACATTATGACTTTAGCCTAGCCAGATAAAGAGAACTGAAATTGTCCTTATTCTGTGAAACAAAAGGAAGGAGATAAAATAAACCAATTGTGTCCAAAAACAGAAACTAGTGGAAATAATGGTGGCTATCCTTTTTGCGTCTTTCCAGACTTCTGCCTGTATTGCAAGAATAACATGTTGTCATGTAGCCCATTCTTCAGGTTTCAGGCGTGCTGGATTCCTTGAATATACTAATTTTCCACTGGGTTAAGAGGTTTGCTGAGGGCTGCACGGTATCTGTGTGCGTTTCCTTGCACTAGCTGGACAGCAACTTTGCCTGTAACAGCAGTGGGCGAGGAAGAGGAAAAGGATGCCCACACTCACCCCTTATTAGCTTCCGGAAGGGCTGTGCGTTGGTGTGATGGGCTGCTCAGCACGCTGCAAGGCAGTTACTACAGCTCCAAAATGAGGCTGCCATTCATTGTGTACTTTCTTCTCTGTTTTTATCAAGCTATCCAGTCTGAGAGAAATGCACATTTGTTTTCTTTTTAACCTTGCAATCATTTATACCTTTAACAAAAAAAAAAACACTACTACAACAACCTCATTCTCATACAATGTAGGTATATCAACAAAACACTTCCACCCCTGTGCTGGAGAGGCTGCAACAGGATAGGTACAACATTCTACATGTGGTGGGCATGTGACCATGCACAGCCCTTCTAGCAAAGCACATTTATGGAAATAAGCCATATTGTGGGTCAACATGAGTCTCATCTGGTACTTTCATGACTTTTGGTAATTGTATTTATATACTGAAAATCAATAAAACTTAAACACACACACACACACACACACACACACCCTGCTCTCAGTTAAGACACTCTAGTATTCCAAAGCAGCTGACTTATGGTCTCCTGTTGCAACCATGAGTGCCATGCAGTACATCAATGAGTACCACCATTATTACTACTAGCATGCCAGCAACATAATTTACTATCGGTATTGTTCCAGGCACTGAACAGAAGTAAGGATTCAGATACTTATTGTGTATGAGGATATACATTTGTATATGGAGGGAAGAGGTGTGCACCCTTCTCTCCATGCATACAACACTAATATGGGAAGGCACCCAAAAGGAGATCCAGATGTCTGTGATCTCTCTCCCACTCCATCTGGTTGGCCATTGCAAGAACGAGATGCTGGGCTAGATGAACCTCTCCTATGGATGCCTGGCACCTTCATTATGCACCTTTAGGCACCAGTCAAAAACGTTCCTCTTTAACCAGGCCTTTGGTTGATTGACAGTCTATGCCCTTTTAAAATGTATTGAGGGGGGTGTTATTGGGTGTTGTTGGGATACTGCCAGGGAGATAAAGTCCATCTTGACTCCACGTCGTCTCCGGACATCCATCAATCTCTCGTAGACACGCAGTATCAGCAATTAGCGACAGGAGCTCCAGAAATAGCTTGCCAAAGATCCAGAGCTCTTGCACACTCTATCAGCAGAGTTCACACAGCAAAAGTTGCACACAGGAGAGCATTATTTCTAAGTTTATTCAGCGTTGATCAGAACAAAGAAAAATCATGACTGCCTGCATGAGAGAGTTCCGGCAGTGAGAGAGAAACGAAAGCAAAAGACACAACAGAAACATCCTGTGAGACAGGAAATACGCAGGCTATGACACAAACATCCTGCTCCCTTTTAAGGTGGAACGGAAATATCCCAACAGTTTGGGGGTTGGGTTGTTTTTGTTTTTATTTTGGTTATGTATTTTGTGGTTTTACATTCTGGTTTTATCCTGTGAACTGCCCTGAGACCAGCTATGCAATCAAGCTGAAGTTATTTGCAGACATTGAATCTGGAGGGCTCCCATGCGCAAGCCATTTTTGGAGAGAATAGTAACATTTGAAGCAACCATCCTTTTCACAGGAAGAAACTCAGGTGCGGTTCCTTAGCAAATGGAAGGATACTGGATGAAGTGCAGTTCTGCCGTAAATGAGGACTTGTTTGTATCTGGAACTTCGGACGTTCTTGCTAAAGCTTTTGAAAAATGGCAATTTAAATCCCCAGGGATTTTTTTGCGGGGGGGGGGGGGGACCAGTGTAAAACAAAGAAGCAAAACCGTTTTCTGTTTTAAGACACATGCACACACTTTCCTACCATGGAAAGGTAGCAGCTTTTTGCTTGTAACGAGCAGCACTGAGAGAAAAGGCCAAGAATAGGTTGTGGTGCTGACTTTTTCTGTTGGCATTGGACCCATTCAGCACAGCTGCTCTCTGTGTCAAGCTGTAACTTCATCGCTATTCACAAGTAGGTAGTGTGTAGGGAATTTCAGAGGTTGGCATTGCACCAGCACTTTTTTCTCTTCCTGTTCAAGCTACGGTTGGTATAATCTGGCCATTTCTTCACAGCCCCAGATAGCTCAGTCTCCAGAAGATTCGCTCCCCCGCAATGGCGGTCTTCATGCACCCTTTTTCCGCCTCAGCCTGTTCCGTAGTCTTTAGCTGTTGATCTTTGCCAGGCTAATGCTTCTTTCCTGAACCGCCCCTCCTGATGTCATGTTTCCATTGAACTGTGTGAGCAACTTCCTAGCTCTTACTTGCTTGGCAGGGGAAAGGAAAAAGAAAAGGTCTTGAGTATGTTTTGCCTGACAAGCATATGTGCGATCAAAAAGGTCCTGTTCCTCCCCTGTGCTCATTTGCGTCCATCCTATAAATCTGTGCGCTGGCCAGAGAGCTGATCTCATCAAGAGTAAATCCAGACCATCAACTTTTCAGACAGTTATATGGAGAGCGTAACCCTGGGTGTGTATTAGCCTCTCTTCCTTTGTGAGGCAAGGTTTAAATGCTACATCAACAGATTTAAATAGACAGTTATAGAAATCAGCAAGATAGTCTTATGCAGGGCACCCATAAATCTCCCCCATTTAAAAGGTTTAAACTGTGTGCCTGCTTTCTGTAAGATTAATCTATTGCTGTGGGGAATGTTATTTTAGGCCCTGCTGGCTTTCCCCTTAGCTTTACAATGGAGGATGCAGCGATGTCTATGGGACAAAACCACCACAGCTGGTGACTTCCTTCTCTGCCTCTGCAATTGGCATTGCAAGCCGGTGTACAAGTTTAATGTTGCATGTTCTGTCATCCAAAGGAATTCAGGTAGCCCTTGTCACGTTCTGCTAGCATGCACTTCTAACCAAACCACTCTTGGTTTCCAGGAGGAGAATTTTAACCAGTTGCAAATATGCCTCCATATTTTCCTGATTATGGAGTTGTTAGGGCTTTAATCCCTAAGTATTCACATCCCTTTTGCACTCCTGTGCCTTTGGTTAAGTAGAGACAGTAACTATCGGTCCCTTGATGACTAAAATGCCAAACCACACATGACACCCTCTCTGCACTCCCTATTAAAATTTTACAGGTCAAAAATCCAAATTACCCACTTAATAAAAATTGTTCTTCATCCTAACTGACAAGAGAGTACAGGTCAATCTTTGGAATAATGGCGCAGTAATTAGAACCTTTGTAGTTGATAATGTGTGACTGTTAATCAATGTTTGGCTAATTAATCAATATTTTAATCATTAGACCTTTTAAATTTGTTTTAATGAGCATTTCCTCTAATTCCCTTGATTCTGTTGCTTCTACTGAGCCTGTTATTGCTATTAAATTGCAAAGCAAGCATTCATATGTGCAGAACATACTGCAGCTTGGAAGCCTTGTAGTATATTTCTGGGATACAAGAGCGTAATTCAGAACATAAGGAGATATTCCAGTTATTTGGTTGTAATGGCACCTTTGTGGCAGGAGCCCCGTACAGCATTCGATACAGCATGTGATTCCACATGTTTGGACTGAATGTTCTAGAACTGTTAAAAGCTGGTGTTGGGGGGTTTTTGGGGGGGCGGTGGTCCTTTACGGAACTTAAAGATATGAAACAGAGATCAGGTCCAGCATCCTATCCAAGAACCAGAGGCCAAGGAAGGGCTTCATAACAGATGTTTGTCTTTGTCACAATACATATGAGGGGGTTAAACAGCTATTCATCTTTAATAAAAACTTCACCAAGTGGATAGCTCTTAGAAAACAAGGAAGAAGAGGGTTTTAAAAGCAGTATCTTTAAGATAGGTAAATAATTCCAAAAGGGCAATGTGCAGGAATAAAGCAGGACTGTGAAAGGAGAAACTAATGAAATAAGGAAAGAAAAAAAAAGTCACTAATATTCCACCACCACCCCATCTTAGTATCATTATCGACAGTTTGGAGGACCTGCTGCTTCTGTGTAGACAGTCTGTACAGACTGCACATGTACAAATGAACCAGGCTGAAGATCATTGTCTCAATTTGCGAAGCCCTCCACAACTTAAGGCACCCTGTGTCCCTAAGGACTGCCACAACCCTTATGTTCCAACTTCATCACCAAGATCATCTGTGGGATTGTCATTGGTAATTTCTAATCATTCTTTTTCATCCCTAGATGTCGTGACTGGGCATTCTGGTCCATTGAAAGAGAATTGTAATGCACTTACTTTGTCATATCTTTGTGGCTATATTCATTTTCACTAAGAACATGGTGTGCTGCGCACTTAAAAATAATGCTGTGTTTACAAGTTATGCTGGGTCAGATCAAAGAGCTTAGTACCTCAAAAAGCCAAAGCCTTGGGTCAGTTCCATAGTTGCACTTTTGTTTAAAAGTCAGTTTTAGAGCATATCACTTGCTTTTCTAACATGGAGTTATATTTTCTATTGTTTATGGATGCTTCTACCTGCAATTTTCTGTTCACGTCTTTCTACTGCCCTATGAAAGACACGGGTTTTACTGCATTTCCAGGTTGGCTAGCCTACTGCCGTCACTGAGATTTCTTTCTAGTCTCCTAAACTCCGGCTTTTATTTCTCCTGCTGTTTGTCAATCTTCTCCACATCCTTGGATAGAAGTCAGTGAGGGATCGGGAAATAACTTGTTCCAGGCATTTAGAAATCCATGTTTACAGGACTCAGGCTGATCCGCTGCTTTAGCTTAATCCAAGAAACTCTCTAAATCATGCCATTCAAGGAGAACCAATTCATTTGCTCTGTACAAAATCTAACTCTCTCAATAATCTTAAATGCTGTGGAGGTGCAGCCTGCTTTCCTTCAGACCCGCAAAGACTGTTAAGTGAAACTGTGCTATCACACTCTAAAATTGGGCTGAAAATCACAATGTATCGGTTATTCTTATTTATTTATTCTACTAAAACTATGGCTCAGCATCCCAGATCAGCAGTTCTGGGGTGCACAGAACTCTCTGCTAGCAGACGCTTCTCCATTCTGTTTTATGTCTTGGACACAGGTGTTGTGGGAGACTATTCACCATGCTGACTGGAGATAATGTGAGTCCAGCAACACGATTGGCTTCAATCCTCCAAGCTATTTATATCCAGATCCTCAGGCTGAACAAGTTGATGCCCATAGAACAAAATTGGGAGCCACCTCAGTCACCGCTATAGATCCTATTCTCAATGGAGAGTGTAAGTCACAACAGAAATGATAGAAAAGTATGGGGAACAAATAGCTGGATTCAGTTGCACTTTCTCTTCTGCCTGCTTACTCTTGCATCTGAAGAAAGACTGAGATTGGGAAAAGAAATACATCCTGAAGTATGGAACAGTCACCAGAAGTTGAAAGTGATGTGAGATCAGGGATGGGTGAACAATTTGATTCAGTCCACATTTAAAGGCAAACCTACCTAATCTGCAATTTCCCAAACAATCTGCAAACCAAAACAGAGCCGTCCATTGAAATTCACACATCTCGAAACTTTCATTGTAGTTCTCCAGCCAAGTAAATGTGTACAAAAATGAAGACATTTGTGCAAAATGTGCGTTAAAATACATGCATTGGTGAGAATAACACAGGACATGCATTACAGTAAGGATTATTGTTTCATACAAAAATGTACAGGTTAGGAGAAATTCATCCTGAAATGCTGGTGAATTTTGCAAAATGTGAATGTGGAAATGAGGAGACCTGACCTTAACATTGGCAAAATGAGAAACAGAGAATCTGAAATAGACAGCTTGGCCCATCCCGCTTTGTGGTGGGTTGATGCTGGTTTTGGGATGCCCTCTGCAGACAGTCTTACCTGGAGCAAAGTCTGTGACCGTACCATGTCAGGGGAAGACCTTTTTATTTGGTCAGGCCTTTCATGAACTGGTAGAGCCTTTGATTCAGTTTTTAGGCTGATATTGCTGCTGTAATTTTAGTGTTTTCATCCATTTTGGTTTTATTTTAAATTGTTGTAAGGCAAACAGGGAGCCTTAGGGTCAAAGAGTGGGCTGTTGCATTTCTGAAGCAAGCAAGCAAGCAAGCAAGCAAGCAAGCAAGCAAACAAACAGTAAATAAAAGACTAGAGTGAAAGAAGTGTTAAAACTGGAACAGCAAGGAAATCTTCAGTGAGATTAAAAAAAAAATTACAAGCACAGTTGCACTGAGCATTAAAATACCATTAGCAAATTGTTTTCTGTATAAACGTTTAATTAAGTTTTTTTATAAGATATATAAAAAGTGTAAAATCTGAACACAGCTATTACATCTTTGTCTTTTCTTTTTCAATCTGATGTAATTAGTCAATTTTGACAACGGAATATATTCCTGCATTTTGTTCTTCCATTTTTACTATTGGACAAAAGGATTGAAATGTTGTGTTTTTTTTAATGAGACTAATTCACTCAGTAAATTTCTTAATTCATTACATTTCATTAGTTCAGTAGTAATGAACCAAAACAATATCATTTATTTTTATTACTGCTAGGAGCTAAATCACAGTGATTTATTCAACCAGATTGAAGCAATGACTATGTAACCATTCTTATTGTCAGTGATCTATATTTTTTCTTAAATAGGACACTTAAATCACACAACAAGGATTTTAACTTCTAAGTTTAAGGCATCTGACTTAAAAGCATTTGATTGTGATGCTCAGTGGATTTCTGTTTCAGAGCATAATCCAGTCACTTTTTAAGTTTCATTTATTTCCATAGGGGAGCTATTAAGCATGTGCTTAAATCTCTTGTTTTAAGCAGCCGGAGAAAATGGCCCATATTGTGTCTTTAAGCAAGGGGTTTAGCCATGGTTCCAGTCCCACATTTTTAGCAACACATAACTGGGATAAAGCACAGTCCTCAAGTATTTTCCCCACCTAAAAACGTTCATGAAACAGGTATGGGACAGAGCAAAGAAAAGAGGAAGCTTCTCTTCTCTTTGAATACTAAAACTTGTTCTGTACAAGCACTCCTGCATGGAAGATATACAACCAGGAAAGACAGGCCTTAATATGAACTGGGGAGCAAAATTCCTACTGGAGTAGGGGTGAGCAACCGTTCCCAGCCATGGGCCATGTGGTGGGCCAGACTATATTTTGGAGAGAGAAAAAAGATTTTTTTTGGAGGCCCCATTGGCAAAAGCTCGCCTTGGGTTACAACCTGTTTTGGTTTACAAATGGACCTCCAGAATGGATTATGGTTGTAAACCAAGGTACCACTGTATTTATTTTGGCTGAGGCTTGGTATTTTATTTTATTATTTTAAAAAACCAACGAAACAATGGAGGATCAAGCTACCCAAATCTATTTGGTCAAGGTATTGAAAAGGACAGCAAAGCTGTCACAAATGTCCCAAGCTGTATCAAATGCTAACCTGAACTTTTATGTGTCCTGCCCTACCTGTCCTAATTCTCCAGCTTCTCTCCTCATCGTAGTTGGAATTCAATAAGGGAGCTGGAAGACCTTCACACTGATAGGAACAAAGAAGGGGTAGAGTGAAGGAAAGGACATGTTGAGGAACCACTCCTGATTTCATCTTGCATAGAATCCTGGGTGAAGCAACATCCAGTAAGTTCCCCACTATTGAAAGAATGAAGCTTTAATCGATCTTCAGACTTTTTCTTCACTATAATGGCTTAGCTATCCTGTTCTGGCAATGCTTATTGCGAACAACTATAGGAAGAAGCTCTTCTGATACCCATGGCATCTAGCGAGTCCTAGAATAACAGTACCTTTAGTGTCAGTGTTCAAATAGCACAAGGAGCGCTTTCAATTTTCATGAAAACAGAGTGATCTTAAGGGGCACTCAGCTTCTTGAAGGATTGAGTGTGCTTCTGTGATTGCTCTACGTTTTGTTTGTTTTTTAACTCTATAGTGACCTTGAGAGCAGGTCGGAAAAACCACTAAGTAATATAGTTCAGGCCAGATTCATATGTAAATTTCTTTTGAATTCTTGTGGTTAATGTTCTCTGAAAAGAAACAAAAAACTACACAACAATGCCTTTAGAGACAATGTCTCCTTTATAAAATACATTTGAAGTGGAAAGTTCCTCTCCTAGAAAAACCTTTGAGAATCGAAGGTGCTTTAAAAAGCCCCCCAACTTCATTATGAATATATCTTTTTTCTTCTTCTTTTCAGATTGAAAATAATACTCAAGCTATTCTTGAACTTCCATTGTTTCCATATCGTAAAGACAGAGGATTTCCCAGGTAGGGTTGGGAATGTCCCCTGTCCGAAACCCTGGAGAGCCACAGCTAATCAGTGCGGGCAATATTGAGCTTAGGTGGACCACTAGTTTCTCTCTCCGTGGCAATTTCTTATATTCCTATGAATGCATGTCTCTGGGCCCCATCCTGCTGTCAGGAACCACTGTGACCTTTACTTACTCCATTCTTTTTCTAAGTTACTACTCAGGGTGGAGGGTGGCGAGTGAGAAATCCTCTGTGTGAACAACAGATTATTTCAAAAACTTCCCTGAATTATAATGATTGGAAGCAGCATCCAGATTTCTCTCTTCTTTCTAAGGCTTTAGCATAAAGAGACTGACAAAGCCTTGTTCTACAGTGTACTGCTTCGATATTACGGTGCTAAGGTCTCTGCACAAATCTCAAGTAGAGTTGAGTTTTTGTGAGCTTCAATTTTTCATGTTGAAATTGGTGTTTTCAACTGGGGAGAAGGTTTCATCAAAGGGGTAGGCGAGTCACACAGTAAAAGCATGTCTGTATTTTTTCATCTGAGCTCCTGGATGTGAAAGGACCAAGCACTGCTCAAGGGAGCTGCACTGTTAAGGAGAAGTGCAGTGCCTGAGCCACAAGCTAAGACTCATGGAAGTTCTCCAGACTTGGGTGGAAGGGATCCTTGTCATCCTTCCACTAGTCCAGAAGGTCAAGGGGGTGAATTGACTGCACAAAAACTCAGGTCAAATCCTTTTTCTAAAATCTTTTTACCGTAATTCCTTTACCCAGTCCAAATGAAGGGACACCCAAAAACAATTTTAATAGCTATGTGTTTCGGACAATGGAAAAACTAAATGGCAGTTCTGTTCCAAAATCTCAAGCAAGAGATCTTAAGATGCATATTGTGAGAATGGTCTTTGTGATTCTGGTTTATATGACTCAAATGGCATCAAGGTTATCAACCAGTGGCTTAGGCCAGAGGTTTTCATACACTGGTCTGTGGATCTCTCTGTCCATGAGCTCCATTTAATTCCTCTGTGAAAAGGTTGCCGAAATATCTGTATTTTGCCCTGCATTCAGCTGCTTTTGTGTGTGATGGAGATCAAAGTGATGTTGGAATTACTGAACAGGCTAACAAGGCTGTGATTTACATAATACAGTTCTGGTGCAATCCATTTATTTTATTTTGTTTTACCTAACAAAATGTGTATACTGTTTAACTGTAAATAAAAATCTCCAAGCTCTTTACAAAGACCGCAAAATATACATAAATTTGTCAATATCAATGTTAAAAATGTGTTTTTAACAAAGCAAAATCAATAAAATCAATAAATATATACATTATAAACTAAAATGAGAGATTATAATTTTGCACCTGGAAAATCCATCAATTAAAGGATCCCTTCTCAGCAGCCTGATCATGATCTTTCATTATATATGGCACTGGTTTTAACAATGATGTTGGCACTGGGGTGGGGAATGCTGTTGTATTTTTCTTCATAGCTGATCCACAAACACGCTCAAGCACATTAGAAAGGCAAGACTATGCTCACTGAAATACATTATCTATGTGCTTTAATTCGTAGGAAAACGAAAAAAGTTGTCTACCAAGACTCCCAAAAACTTTCAAGCATTCTGCTTGCAAAAAAATATGAAATTGAGAAGCATTCAGGTTCGGAATCCTTGTTCTTCCTCCTTCACTGCTCAACTACTCCGTGTTTGCCTGCTGTTTGAACCTAGTATGATAAAGTCCCCCAAGACCTACCAAAGGAGGGTGAGGAATTTCAGGCCTGGGGGCTGACTGCCACCCTTCATGCCTTTCTTTTAGGCCTTTGGGATTCTCCCTGGAGGACACTCCCCTCACCAGCCCTGCTCCACACCTTGAGTGTTTTTGCCAGGCTGAAATATGCCTTTAAACTCCAATAATGCTTCTAGTTTGTCTGTCTGGAGGAAAGAGAGGAATGCAAGAGCATATTTAGAAACTTAGCCTACTGTTAAAAGGTAAAATTCATAACTGGCATGTGGCCCCCATAAGGTTGCTGAAAAGGAAAAGTGGCCCTCAGTCTGAAAAGCTTCCTCACTCTTGATCTACCAGGTTAGTCTGGTTGGAAGCGTGGAAGAAAAATATAAATATATTTTTACATTCATATTCCAAAAATGGCTAGCATTCTTCCAGATCCCCCAGGAAGGATTAGCCTAAGATGTGTATTTTAAAAAGAAATATCAATATTATGAGCTGTTAGTTTTCACACTGAAAGGCATTCCAAAATTATCAAGGTTCTACAAAGTTATCACTTAGGGAATCGGCATAAAGGATTATTCCTTCAAGAGTCTACCTTTGAGTGACATTTTTCACAGCTTTTTGCAAATACGCACACCTATTTTAGAATCCACTACCTTTTGAATATATAAGCAGAAGAATTTAAGTCCTTCTGAGAATAATTTGATACCTATTTAAATAAAACTTTTCTGTTATCCAGTTCCTCCATTAAGGGAAATAATAAAAAAGTTGCCATGAGTCTGTATGAACACCTAACTGAATATGGAACAATTCTCACCTTAAGGCTTGAACATCGCCTATCTATGCATGTAGATGATACGTTGGGATGATGATGAACCCTGATCTAGGATGCGGTGAAGATGAATCACAAAATAAATTGATCAGGTAGCACTCTCAACATGTTTAGCTGTTCCACTGTGGTGGAAGGGTGGTTTTCTTCCAGAAACTGGTTGGATTTAGTATGGAATTGGTAAGAACTGATGTCAATATATACATAGCTTAGAAGGCTTATAATAACGCCCATGAACTGTAAGACTGCATCTTTTACGGGAGGGTCATGTTTTTTTCTAGTAAGATCCCTTTGCGCATGCTCTGGGGAAAAGTACAGAACAAAAGAAACACTTTGAGCGTGTGCATGTTGGGTTGGTTTTTTGTGCTCAGATTTTCCTACATGTGTCACCCAAAAACATTTTCCATTTTAATCTCTATGTACTCTACTTTTTAGTCTCCTGAGATGTTCTTGGGGAGATACCTGTGTTTTACTCACCTCTTTACTATTTTACTGTTTTACTCACTACTAATGTACACTGCTTAGAATTTTTCCTGCCTAAGTGGTCTATACATTTTTCTATACAAACAGGTAAAAATCTAACAAGCATCCCAAAGGATCTTGCAATGAATATGCTGAAAACTCCCTATGATATTTTATTACATTGTTCTAGGCCAGGGTTAGGGGACCTGTAGACTTCCAGATATTGTTACAGTTCCCATCATTCTTGACCATTGGCCATGCTGGCTGGGGACCAACAACATCTGAGAGGCCACTGAGTCCCCTTCCCTGCTCTAGGCTTTTATTTTATTTTGAAATTAGAAGCCTGCATTGGTTTTATGGATCCAAGTTCTAACTTCTAACTTTAACTTCTGATGAAGATATATGATACCTACACTGTATGGATGTGATAGCACCTCACATTATGGGAAGCAATAAATATCTTTCTAATCACTGGTCAATCTTCTTACAATATAGGACCATTGCACCATTATGAGAAATGGTCTTAAGCAACTCCAGGCCCATAATGATGGGAAAGGTTACGTTGTTCCACAATTATCCTTTTAATCAATCTCACATGATAATCATTTTTGCCTAAAAATCTGTTTCTCAATACCAGTTCCATTACCTAGGTGATTTTTATCACTAATCATTAGACTGTGATTCACTATACCCTTAACACCTCTTGTTTTAACTATAAATGGGTGATTAGTCTCGATATACAGGATATTACCTGCATGACAGACCTCATAATATAATCTCCTTCCCAACTGTCAAGACTTTTCTCCTAATTTTTTTTAAAATTAAAAGCCTTTTTTCTTATTAGCATCTCTTCCAGACTAAATCATAGCTTCAAATGCATCTGTAATAGAAAAGAAAGGAAAGGGACCAAAGCTTTCTCTCTAGGGTTCAACCAAGCAAAGCAATTCCTTCCGCAAGTGGAGCTTGCGCTCATGGAAGGGCAGACTACCAAACTGAAGGTGTGCTGCTGAAATGGAGCCCTAGGCAGGCCCATTGAAACAAATGGAGGCTGCAGTGCATTGTGGAGCAGACCGCTGTGTTCATGAACCCCTTTGCTTATATACAGTAGCTGTGCTGTGGCAAGCAGTGGGCTAGAAATCAAAGAGTTGAAAGGGACCATAAGGGCCATCTAGTCCAACCCCCCGACATTGAGATTAAGAGTCTCAGGCTCTTCTGAGCTATTGACAAGTTCGAAGCAGCCTCCTTTGTTTTATCAAGTTCTAATTTCCTCAATGCAATGAAGGTGGTGGAGTCTCCTTCTTTGGAGGTCTTTAAGCAGAGGCTTGACAACCATATGTCAGGAGTGCTTTGATGGTGTTTCCTGCTTGGCAGGGGGTTGGACTCGATGGCCCTTGCGGTCTATTCCAACTCTATGATTCTATGATTCTATTCTATGATTCTAAGGTATCTCAGAGGCTGAGCAATTATAACAGGGCATTCAACACTCCTATTGTGTCCCGTCTTACTCGCATTTTCTCTAAACTAAAAAGCCCCAAATGTTGTAACCTGTCCTCATACAGAAGCTGCTCCACGTGCTTAACTATTTGGGTCGCCTGCTGCCCTTTCCCCTCTTTGATGGGCCCCGCCTCTCCCACCTTGAATCTCTGAGAATTTGGCGCAGTGGTCCATGGACAGATTTTTACCACTTGAATTTGGCCACCCCCTGCTCATCTCATGCATCTAGTGCATTTGCCTCAGTGAGCTGTCAGCAATTCATCTTCTGAAGCCTTTTACAAGTATGAAGAGAATTTTGGAATCAAGGGTAACGCCATCAAACTTGTCATCTGCACCTGGGTGAATTTTTGCTCTGCAGCTCATTGTGTGCCACCTAGTGGCATACTAAGGATCTGTTATTTCTGTACTTCAGCTATATCAGTGAAGGCAGGATTCCCACCCACCCCGCCGCCACCCCACACAATATTTCCAGTATTCACACAGAGTTCTAAAAGAATCTGCATACAGAACTCTTCCATATCTGCACACAAGTTTCCATGTGCCTTAAAGTTCGCTCCCCACTGTGGGCGCTTCGCGGTTGCACGCTGCTTGGCCTCATCGGCGGATTAGCGATACCTCACACAGTGCAAGATTCCATAAGATGGTTTGCTCAGCATAAAGCTTTGACTTTACCCAGATCCTGTGAAACTCTGACCCTTCCAAGGTTCCTGTTGTGAGAATTAAATAATAATAATAAAAAAAATCCAAACCCTGTCTCTGGAGATTATGGCCCCTTGACACATTGCCTGCTACTTTGAGCTCAGATTTATGAACTATATGTGTTTTCATTGAGCACTTAACCCTGAGTTTTTAAATGAGGCTGGGCACAGAATACTCCTTTCACCTTAAAAACAAACCATTACAATTCTTCCCTTGCCTGGGTTTCCAAGTACATAAAAGAAAGGCGGGGTAGGCAGAATGAGCAAAGGGCTCGTTATATTCTGTTTCTCCCATATAGGAAAAAAATGGTATGAATGAAATATATATATGTATGCAATCTACAAGCATTATGCCTGTGACACTTTTGCACAACGATGCTCTATTTTTCATCCCTTTGAAAGGCTTATGTTAATTTATCGGAGCAGCTTTGGCCAGTGTTATTCTTCTAAAATTGTACCGGTGATCGTGCAGTGGAGAGGGGAAAGGAAGAACACCACCAGGGAAAGGCTCTCACCAATAAATCATAGAAATATGATCTACAGCATTTCTGATACCTCGCTGCCCATGAGATTAAACACACAGTGTATTGTTTCATTTAAAACAAGACTCTGCCCAGTTGTTGCTAACGGGCACAATAGTTTGCAGGCATGCGCGCACACGCACACACACACACACGCCATCTTCTGTCACAATGACTTATACAAGCTTAAGTAGCAGACTTCCTAAACTAAGACTTATCACTTCGGGGTTATTTCCATGTGACCTGTGGAGGATGTCCATGAATAGCGGTGGAAGGTATGCCATTTTCTTTGCTGTAGGGCTGAACCGTTCCGTGCAAGACTCGGAGGCCGTTCTGAGTGTTGTGGAGTAATCATTAAGTTACACACTTGTCATTTCTTGTACATTCACTCAGAACTAATGCACATCACTTTTTCCAATTATAATCATTCCACCATTTAACAAGCACAAAAGGCCTTGGATTCCAATTTGCCACTGATGCTTCTTTCTCTCTCTCTCTCTTCCTTGCTTATTTCTTGCCATTTAGGGACAGCTCGGGCTGTGCACAGTTCCAATAATGGGAATATATATATATTAACCCGGCTTCCAAGCAGACTCACACATGATGAAGGCCACAGCAGCTTGTCTGGAAATACAAGAGCAAACTGTTTCCACCGGTATGATAATTGTTCCTCCCTGTAGCTTCCCCCTGCCCATTTCTGCGATTGTAAATATAAGTTTATTTCTTGGCTCATTTATTGCCCATGCCAAAGCAAAAAGTGCACAGTCACATAGCAAATACCCTTCCTATCACTCTTCTGCGCTCGCTAAATCAAAGTTACACCCCACCCCCACTACTCTGAATTTCTCATTTTATTCAGCCCCCCCCCCAACTCTCCTCTCTCCACAGAGAAAAACATAGCTCAAATATCTAGTCTTTAATCTTGGTTAGCTCCTTACTAATGACAAGAAGCTGGAATGCACAAGGAAATGTTGAAAGCAACCTTTGCCTATAGGGTAACCAAGAAACTGAGAACCTAAGACTCCATCTCAAATAAATGTGGCTTATTTTTGCTGTTGTTAAGAAATGGATTTTAACGCCTCTTTTGTCATTGCAGGCTTTAGACTTGTTCATGCTTAGTAAGAACTTTGCAGAAAAATACTACTTGTTTTGTCTCCATGTATGTTTTAGTCCTTAAACCAGATGTTGCTGCACTACAACTCCCATTATCCCTGGCCATTGGCCACGCTGGCTGGGACTGATGGGAGATGAAGTCCAACAACATATGGAGGGCCACAGGTTCCCCCCTGCACAAGAATAGATCCTACAGGGAATAATAATGGGAATTAATAATAATAATAATAATAATAATAATAATTTATTATTTATACCCCGCCCATCTGGCTGGGTTTCCCCAGCCACTCTGGGCGGCTTCCAAAAGAATATTAAAATACTGTGATACATCAAACATTAAAAGCTTCCCTAAACAGGGCTGCCTTCAGATGTCTTCTAAAAGTCTGGTAGTTGTTGTTGTCTTTGACATCTGGTGGGAGGGTGTTCCACAGGGCGGGCGCCACTACCGAGAAGGCCCTCTGCCTGGTTCCCTGTAACTTGGCTTCTCCCAGTGAGGGAACCGCCAGAAGGCCCTCGGTGCTGGACCTCAGTGTCCGGGTAGAACGATGGGGGTGGAGACGCTCCTTCAGGTATACTGGACCGAGGCCGTTTAGGGCTTTAAAGGTCAGCACCAACACTTTGAATTGTGCTCAGAAACGTACTGGGAGCCAATGTAGGTCTTTCAAGACCGGTGTTATATGGTCCCGGCGGCCGCTCCCAGTCACCAGTCTGGCTGCTGCATTCTGGATTAGTTGTAGTTTCCGGGTCACCTTCAAAGGTAGCCCCACGTAGAGTGCATTGCAGTAGTCCAAGCGGGAGATAACCAGAGCATGCACCACTCTGGCGAGGCAGTCCACAGGCAGATAGGGTCTCAGCCTACGTACCAGATGGAGCTGGTACACACCTGCCCTGGACAAACCACTGGTAGATAATTGCCCTGCCCACTGGGTTTCTCTTCTATGCTACAAGGTGCTATATATAACGTTTTCTACTGAAGGGTGGGGTACATACCCAGAAAATAAATGAACAGGTTTTGCCATCTTATTTGTCGTTTTATAGTAGTTCATAGTTATTTTATTTACTTTTTATTTTGATAGAGTTTTACTGTAAACCAAGAATATTATGAAAGGGTGGTATACAAATACCTCAAATAATAATAAAAAAGAAATAAAATAATCTCGGGCAGCTTCTAGGCTATGATATCTACAGCATCAGGTATCTCCAATGGCATGTTTCCCAGAGTGGCTCTGGACATTCTTAAGGAATAAAAGCAGATGTTCCTCTCTCTTTCTGCCGCTGTCTCTCTGCATCTTTCTGAAGTAATAAAGTACTTCCGTGAAAACAATATGACTAAGACACAGGGTGAAGATACACATACATGCTAGAGCAAGGATGGGAAAACGGTACCTTTCCAGAAGTTGTTGGACACCAACTCCTGTCAACTGTGGGAGGCACATTGAGTCTCGGCCTTTACCTGCCTTTTGCTAAGAAACATCTTTCTACCACATCAGACAACTGGGGAAGAGAGAACTGTATGCCAGTTCAAGAAATGCTGCATTAAGGTATACAATTCTCCAGGGATCCAGTAAAATATAGGGCATTTATAGACAATTGCTGTTTTCATGTGAGAGTCAATCGCATACAGGCCCAGGTTGCAGAATGAAAGCTGATTTGGTATGTCCCCCCCCCCCCGGACTATTTGCTGTAAGGAAACTGACAGGAAAATGCACTGGAAAATGTGGGGTAAAGGTAAAGGTTAGGTCCAGTCGCGGATGACTCTGGGGTTGTACAGCTTCCAGATCATGTGGCCAGCATGACTAAGCCACTTCTGGCGAACCAGAGCAGCGCACGGAAACGCCATTTACCTTCCTGCTGGAGCTGTACCTATTTATCTACTTGCACTTCGTGCTTTCGAACTGCTAGGTTGGCAGGAGCAACAGGAGCTTACCCTGTTGTGGGGATTCAAACTGCCGACCTTCTGATCGGCAAGCCCTAGGCTCTGGGATAACAGTTGCTTAATGCATCATTGTATAACCTCCACACAAACAAATCAAGATGAATGTTCAATAAGCATGTAGTCTGGAAATGACCACAGTGAAGTGGTCCAAGCAGAGTGTTGTTGTTTTTATTAAACCAACTTAAGTACTAACAATTAGTTACAATGAGGACTATCAGAATCTTTCATGGCTGCCTGACGAGGTTTAGCTTTCAAAGAGAAAGAAGATTGGATTGGAACTGCTGAATCCAGTATGGTAGAACTACTGGGGGGAAATGGAGTGGACTATTAAATGCTATGTAAAGGTGTCCAAAAGGAAAAGGGAAAAAAATCTCCTCTTGATCTATGTAAGGAACATTGCAGGGGCTATAATGAAAGTCTATAGTATTGAGCTTTTAAAGTGTTCAATTGATTGAAGAATCAGTTAAAGCATCGTAGCTAATTGACTTGGAGAAGCAAGAAAAAATAAAATAGAAATTTTGGTCACTTGACAAACCTACTTTTTATTTGTTTCTCAGCAGGGACATAATCCATCATCCCCACCCAATGGGTCTGAAAAGTTGCTTAGCTTCAACTCTCTCCTGCTCAAATGGGTAGGAGCCTGCAGCCACTGAAATTGTGGGAAGAGATGGCCATGTGACTGATACTTAACACTACAAAGTTATGCACTGACGCCATAGTAGCGGCTAGACCACGAAATGTGGGATTTCGCAAGATCGACTTCATCGTTTCTTGTTGGTGAGGTCGACAAGGAAATAGAGACCTTTCATTGTATGAAGATTTACTCCTCTGAAATAGAGGAAAGGCAGACCTGCTCTAGAATGCAGCGTTCCAGAGTTGCAATAACTCTGTTAGTCAGCTGAAAATGCATTTGGTCTCTCAGAAAGAAGGAAAAATAGGAAGAAAAATGTACGGTTGTGTTTGAATTTTTATAAAGAACAGCAATCACTTTCTTTTTACTCCTATGCTTTATCAAGCACATTTCCCCCCCTTTCTACATTTGTTGTAATCTATCATAGTGGCTTATTTCATGACTGCTGTAATCTGGTCTTCTCTACCTATGATCTATTCTTCTCTTAGAACCCACAGAGTGTTTCTCTTATTTATTTATTTATATTCCCTTTTTAAAAGCCTCTGGTGTGGCTTACATTTCAAGCAGTGGGAGCAAGAAGAGAGGAGGGGAAGCTATCGGGGTATTTGGCACATCAGTTTTCCAGTGGGTACAGAAGACTGCAGGTATATGGGGGGGTATATAAAAGTGACAACACCCCCCTCACCCTTGTCTTTGGACCTGAGCCTTCATTTCATGTTTCCTCACAACAAACTTAGGGTGTGTGTCACAGCAGAGATTTTGACTCCTATCCAAACGCAACACGTTGTTCACTGGAATATGTGCAAATTCTACAACTGCTCTGGGAGAGTGTTTATTTTTGCAAGTTGATTGAGGAGGATGAGAGACAAACTTTGCCCACCTATCATAAGAGGTGTGAAATTCTGACACAACCACGCAAACTATTTGGAGCGGGGTGAAAAGTAAACAGCGATGAGATACAAAGCCAGGGACAGAGCAATTGATGAATGGCTGATATGCTGCTATGGTCTGTAAACCAAAACAATATAATACATAAGAGGGATACCCTACAGTGCAGACACAGCCTGAGTTGTCATGCAGATTGAATTGACTTTGCAGTCCTACAAGAAATAACACTGTATCTCTGAGATAATAAATAACGAAAACGCAAACATTCTAATGGAATGTCACATACACTCCCCAGAGCCTGAAAGAGAGAAAACCTTCTTGCTGGCGATGGGCTTACCTCACATGTGGTCCTTCATGCCTAAGTGTTGCTGAGAACACCAATGAAATTCTTCTCTTTAAATTTTCTATCAGCTCTATTTCAATCTAGCCTGTGATGTATGGGGGACTTGAAAAACATGAGAGTGCCATATAAAAATCTAGTTTCAGTGTGAGATCATTTCCCCCCACTAAATAATTCTTGGTTTAAACATTGTATTACCGGTATTTAGAATAAATAACTTATGCAACCTAATTCTACGCTGGTAAATCCCATTGCATTCAATGGGGCTTTCTCTTAGCAAGTGTGTTTAAGGTTGCGGCTTTAAACAAGGAAAGGAGAGGTCAAAATTTTACCCATGAATCTATTTTTTTCTTTTAAGTCTGAAATGATTATTTCCCGCCATGTTTGAGTATGTTAGATTTTGGCAAGCGAACAAATCTATTAAAACTGGAACATACATAGGATTGCACTGTTAATTCACAGAGTTTTGAAATCCACTTTAGAGGGCTGCTAACCTCTCCCACTGCATATTACACTGGAACCAGGAAAGCTATATTTTTAGAAAGATAAAATGTTCCTTATATATTTCTCTCTATAGCCAATGTTTAATGCCAGCAATTTTTTTCTGTCTTCACTTAAACCTGCCCCATATATCTGATTTCTTTTCATAATTCATTTGTGGGGGGGGGGGAGGGGGAGAATGACTGCATTTATTTTTCTATTGATCTATTTTCCTTATTTACAAGATTTTCATATGTTAAAAGTATAGTATGAAAACACAAAAACAATCACCATGGAGATAACCTTTGTATGTAGTTCTTTCCCCCTCCAGCATTAATGCAGTTCTGAGGTTAAAATATCAAGCACTTAGAAAAGGCTTGAAAAGTTAGAATTAAACCTGCTCTTATTATTGTCTTAGGGGCAAACCAGATGTTACACAGAAATGCATGTAACAAAGCTCAGGTTGTTTCTTTAGAAAAAATAAATAAATGGAAAGGAGCCTTAGGCTACAATTCTATACTCACTTGCCTAAGAGTAAGCCAAGGACTTACTTCTGGGCAGACAGGTAGACAATTGGGTTGGCACTAAGCAACAATTCTAAGCTGTGGTGGGAAGAGGGGCGCTTAACTCTTTCCCTGCTGATAATTTTTCTGCTCAAAATCACTCCCCCCGGAAAGCTGCTCTTCATTGCACCGGGTTCCAGATGCTTGTTTTGCAGGGTACATTACACTTCTGGAACACCAGCAGGAGAAAAGCAGCTTGAGGGTATTTTGAGTTGGAAGCTGACCAGCAGCAGAAATATTTAAGCACCCTTTGCTTTCCTACTTTGTGCACCTTCACAAGGCTTCTCTCCATTTTCTTAATAAACAACCCTGTTTGAGCTTTGATACATTTGTATCAAAGTCTCTGACCCTTACTTTCAAGTCTCTGAATTGGTTTTCAAATGCAAAAAAACCAAGCAAACATATGGTTTGTCTTCACTACATATATCCTGTTGCCTGTTGGGTTCAAGGTTTATGAAAAAGGATGTACAGTGGTAACTCAGGTTAGATACGCTTCAGGTTACATACGCTTCAGGTTACAGACTCCGCTAACCCAGAAATAGCACCTCGGGTTAAGAGCTTTACTTCAGGATGAGAACAGAAATTGTGTGGCAGCAGCAGGAGGCCCCATTAGCTAAAGTGGTGCTTCAGGTTAAGAACAGTTTCAGGTTAAGAATGGACCTCCAGAACAAATTAAGTTCTTAACCCAAGGTACCACTGTACTTGATAACGGGTCCAGGGTCCCTGGGAATGCAGCCTGGAATTGCAGGCATGTTGGTGCATAGGACAAACGTTCCTCTTCTTACTTACTCACTTACCTTATTTATAAGCTGTCCTTTGTCCTACTGCAATTCCAAGATGGTTTCCAATAAAATGGTGAAAACAAAATAGCACATGAAAATGGATCATCTCTAAGGGAAGTCCCCTGTACAGGGCATTGTAGTAACCAAGGCATGAGCATGCATCACTGTGGAAAGGCTATCCCAGTGATCAGAGGAGCATAGCCTGTGGTTATGAACAAGTACAGTAATTGGGAATTTAAGGATCAAGCTTTCAAGGAAATTTGTAAAAGATTTCCTTAGGTATAGTTGTTTTTAAAACAGTTGATTTTATCTATATTTTGATAAAAACAGGAAGACATGACATCATTTAAGTATGTTTTCATTGGCATTTTATTACAAATATTACATATAATATGTAAGCTGCTTAGAGGGTCTTTTTAATGTATTTTTTTTTTAAGAGAGGATGTGCACCTTGTTCCCATTCATGGTTGGCTATTGTATTTTATCTATTTAAGTTCTAAAATGCACTTTGTACCACATAGAGTGCAAAACTATAGAAGCAATAAGGCTGCAGCCGTGTAGATACTTATCAATGAGTAAGTCTCACCAAACTCAGTGGAGCTTACCTCTGAGTAGATATGGGTAGGACTACATAATAATGGACCTACCTTGCCCTTAGGCACTGGCGCTACATTTAAAAGTAAACACTAGTTTATGTGTGCAGCTGAGAGCTAATTCAGGCAATCACATATGAGACTCATTGCTCATCTCAGGTGACCCCCAATCACCTTTCTTAATAAATGCAGAGGTGGAGGAAACAGTCATCTGAATCTTCGGCAATGTAGCAATCATACCACAAGCACTTCAAATTAGATCATCTGCAGTGAAGCTGTTATAGGATTAGATAACCCTACATATAGAATTGAGCCAGAAAAGCATGGTTAGCTTCCTTTTTCTTGGGAACATTGCCATAGGATATTTAATTACCATAAGGGGTCACAACCTTCATTTTTATATCCAATCTAGCAATTAACACCTTTAAGCAATGCTGGGCATTGGTTCAATTTTGACTCAGAAAAGAAAAATGTCATATACTGAACAACTAGCTCCGGATCTTGCTGCAGACAAAGTTGTTGTTTTTATTTTATTTTTTAAAAACACAACCCATACTTTTTTTTTAATGCAGGTTTCCAATGCAAGAATCAAGCAGAAGTGACCTTGCCTTTCCTGCAGCCAACATGGTGCCATGCTAAAGATGACATGCAATCTGTTAAATACTACTGTTTACTATTAACAAGGAAGATTAAAGTCAACTGTTAAGATAATGTACATGCCCATTCTTTGGATTTGGGGTGGGTGGGGAAGCAAACTTAATTCTTTTTCCAAATATTGTTAAATGTGCATATGGGGTTGAATGTGCTGGTGTCGGGGAAAGAAACAGTTTGAAAAAGCCAGTGGTCATGCAGGATTGTGAATCACAAAGGAGTGGGCAAACTTTTGAGTACTCCAGAAACTTTTTATAAGGCCTAATGTCAAAGCAGGGAGGGGAGAAAAAAAACAACAACCTAGCCTGAAGTTAAAACCACAAAGTCTGCAATTGTAATAGTCCAAGATGGAGACTTGGGGTGCTTCCCGATTCAGGTTCATACTATAGGGGTGTTCCTGATACATGCAGGGTTTTTTGTTTTGCAATTTCCACACAATGTCATTGGCATTAAAATGCTATCCTGTATTTCTGGATTTACCCTTTCAATGGAAAATTCAGTAAGTTAAAAAATACGCAAACCCAAAACCGGTTTCCAATGACCTGTTAGGAATACAAAGCTCCCAGTCTGGAATACAGTTTCAGTTAAAATGAGATCAGCCTCTGTTAGGTATTAATGAGTTGCACCAAGGCTGCTGGGACAAATCAACAATCATGGGTTATGTAGTGTGTGTGTGTGCGTGCGCCCATCCCTATGGACCAATGTGGCCATCTATGCTTTTTTTATTTGACGAATGGGAAAACTCCAATTGAGGAAAGGTGTCTCAGAGGACAAAATGGAAGAACAGACTCAGACTGTGCAAGCTACTCACAGTTTTGGCTAGGACGATTCATACAGCAAGCAGTCATTGCAACTGCAACTCAACAATGAGAAGAGCCTGGTCACTGAAACACATGGACCCTCATGCCAGATAGAGTAGGACAAGTGAGGAAAATTCAGGGCACATGGAACTGAAAAGGAGATGTGGTAGGCCTACTGCCACCTCATCTTCCTGCATTAAGAGTTCTGATTGAATGCAGTAAATCTCTCTCTCTCTCTCTCTCTCTCTCTCTCTCACACACACACACACACACACACACACCTCTTCTTGAAAAAAGCTATTTCAGGGAACATGATAAAGAGACAGCCTTTACCGTTAGATTTGAGGCCATTCCCAAAGCTGCTGCGACGCAAGAATTTAGTTTCACTCCCCTAAAATGACACGCCCTAAGCTGCCTGCTGAGGCAACCCTTGCCATGACATTGACGGGAAGCTTGATACATTTCCAAAGAATCTAATCCCCCATGGATAGGCTCAGAAATTTTTGATCTTTAACTTAAGGATCCGTCTTGGAACCATGGATCCTGTCACTCACAGAGATGCCATGTTCTTGGCTGCCTACCTTGGAGCCATATGGTACTAAACAGCAGATTTGGTTTCTTGTACATGGGCTGTTATCTAAATTGTTACAATCACAGACTTAAGATATTAATGTCTTTTAAAAATTGTAATGAATAGTAATGAATGCACTGGAGCAATAAATGATGTTCTGAAACAGTTGGGAGAGAGTCTCTCCCCCCCCCCCAACTCTTTATTAGGAGGCTTTGTCTAAAATAGATTTCATCGCAGGCCATACATTTCCCCACCTAATTCTGAGCTTCAGTTTAACATGGGAAATGTCCTGTGCATCACTGAGATTTGTTTGGTTTCAGATCAGCTGCTTTAACGGGGAGAAATTATAAAGGGAACACACAGAGATAGTTCAAACAAGTTTTAATGAGTCTTCCAAATAAAATACTTGTTAAGCTTATAAATCTCAGAACTTCAGATTCTTCCCTAAGGATGACAGTTTTCTTTTAAACAAGAAAATTTAGTTCCATTAATGCCCTTTGAAAATTTCACATGCTCATCCAAGGGTCAGATTTGGCCCTTATTTTCTTGCCATTTTTTCCAATGGTTCCACCCATTAAAAAAAACTATTTCGAGGAGAATAGCCAAGGTCAAATAAATGTCTCTATGCTTACTGTATAACATAATGCTCCTGGACCTGCTAGAAACAATTTCATAGTTATTAGTATGACTGGATAGAGACTAAACTTGAAAACAAAAGTCATGAACTTAAAAACCAATTCCATTATTAGGTGGATATAGAGACATGGAAGTGACATCAAATCAAACAAAAGTATCTCCAAACTGTTCCGTCAAGTTTATAAAAGCATCTTTTTCATGGAACAATGAGGATACAATATGAACGTGGGTAAAATAGGTGTTATTTTATTCAATTATAAAACTGTTCAGAGATGCTCATTACTGAATCTAAGTGTGCAATCCTATACTCACTTTGCTGAGCATAAGCGCCATCTGGTATGTCAATTTAAGGCAAGCAATGATTCTCGACCTCACTCTCAATTGACTTTGTAATAACATAATGTAGTCAACACTGTGTGATATCATCCAGGTCCAGGGCCGTGTGGCACTGTGATATCATCTTGCTTATGTCATGTTCCCAAATCGGCTGGGACCACTTTACAAGAATCCAAGAGTGGGGTGGGATGGGGGGCAAAGCAGCAAAACATGGAAATGGCAACTGTAAACACAGGAGGCACAAACACTGTGACCAGGGCTTGGACAGCTTGGGGGGCAAAGCCCTTTTGCACAGAACATGTTCAAATGTGAACATTTGGCGCAGCATAGCTTTGGGTTTTATACATGGACGTTAAAACATGAGAATATAGGACATAAACTCCTATTAACTGATATAGAATCTTGGCAGTTGCTATATTACTTCATCTTATGGTTTACTTATCTCTATTTTGAAAGGTGTTTCAGTAATACAATTGGGGGCCCCAATTCATTCCCATGCCATGCCAGCCTCCCATGCCTGGAGAGATCAGCATAGGACTCAATAGCACCGTCTTCCCATCAACTAGCATGCTTGGAGCATCCTGAGCTATTACCAGGCTAAGCTGGCTCATACATGCCTCCCATGTATCTATACAGTCCTTCTTAGACACAGACAAAGATCATCCAGGATAGTGCTGCTGATGTAAACCATTAAATTGAAGCTTGGGTGCTCCTGGAGAGGTTTTATTCCTTCACTAAAAATGTAACACACTGTTCTCCCGGATTCCAAAACTGAATTTACACAGCTCAAATTTGCATGCTCCAACAATAATCAAATCGATTCATCAGTGTTTTCTTCAGGGGTTTCTATGAAATATTTGTAGCATAGATCAATCTGAAAAGCAAAGTTTCCCCTTTCTAAAATATTTTTGCTTACCTACACAAGTGAAGTGTTTGCTTATGACAAGGGCTTCCCCCCCCCCAGCTGAAACTCAGTTCCAGCACCTCTCAGGTGGGCACCATTGCCATTCAAAGAGAATGAGGAATGTGCTCATGGTGGGTTCTGGCACCTCTTTTTCTAGAGAAATAGCATTGCTTATGATAGATATCCAGAAAATGGAACAGCAAAATACAACAAGAAATAATGTGTGGCCCCTTCCCTTCAGGGAAAAGCTGGACACCCCATTAGATCTACTGACACTTTGTTCTTTATCAACATTGTGAGCAATTCTTTATGTACTTTCTCTTACAATGGTACCTCGGGTTACAAATGCTTTGGGCTACAAATGCTTCAGGTTACAGACTCCGCTAACCCGGATGTAGAACCTCGGGTTAAGAACTTTACCTCAGGATGAGAACAGAAATCGCGTGCCGGTGGCGTGGCAGCAGCAGCAGCGAGAGGCCCCATTAGCTAAAGTGGTCAGGTTAAGAACAGTTTCAGGTTAAGAATGGACCTCCCGAACAAATTAAGTTCTCAACCAGAGGTACCACTATACTCTCTTTTTGCAAGAATAGGTCTCTTGCTGATCATTTTAACCTACATAATTGAAAGACAACAACAACAAGATTATCCCTGTCTTTGTAATTTAAGTATTTATCTCTGTGTGAAGTGTTGAGGACTGGAATGTTAAATATACATTGTCACCTGTGTACTGCCACTTACCACACACCATATTCTAACAAATTAAATGAGTTTATTGCTAATAATCTTATAAAATTAACATGTTCCAAGGTGCTAGAAATATTTGAATTCCTTTTAAGGTTGTGTTCTTTGCAAAGCCAATATTGTTCTAATGGGATTTTCAATTTGTATGAATCTGAATAAAGTTGGGGAAATGAATATAAATAAAACGAGATGCTGATTTCTATCATGAGAAAAGAAATCCTCCAAAGTTGCAATGAGTATCAAATAGCATTTAAAAGCCTGAATATATAATGGAGCTGAGCCGAATCAGAGTCTGTGGCAGCGATATAGAGAGTTGACCCACAAACCCTCTGGTTGTCTTCCATTGACGGGGAGAGTGTCAGAGGAAGCAGCCCTGTGTCTGGTTTTTTCATGGGGATGGGGAAGCAGAAAGGAAAGGTTGGATTTTATTTTTAAATATCCAGTACGTTTTAGACCTCCTGGGTCCTTCATAAATGGGTTTCAAATACAGAAGTTCTATTTTTTGTCACACCATCTTCTCTTTACTTCTGCTGCCTATTTAGTATTGTTGCAGAAGGGAAGAGGAGACAGTGTAAAAAAAAAAAAAAGATTGAACTTCTGCATTTGAAACTCCACGATGAAGGACTCAAGAGGTCTGAAACTCATTGGATAATAAACCATTTTTCCTTCTTCAACCCCTTTGCATCACCTGCATTTTGCCTGGGCTTTCCTTTTTCTGCTGCACCTATTCGCTGTGGCTTATCACGGGGCATCGAGTTCAGGAGTAGTGAAGAATACCTTCTGAAGCCCACAAGAACACACAAAAGCTTTCGCTTTTAAATTGTGCACATTCTGCAAGAGAATGGACTCGAGGTGCATACTGCAGGTGTATGAATGTGAAGAAACGGGTGCGGGAAGAACAGAGGAATCACAGAGGTTGGGTAGTGCAATCACGTATTGTCTTCATCACCCTCCCAAATCCTTGTAGTTTAAAAGTGGGGAGGGGCAGGGCCACACATGCAAACTCCACTTCCAACATCCCCCCTTCACTTAATGCATTCACCCACTGAGAGAGCAGGATGGAAGCAGGATTCTAAGTGAGTTTGGGTGAAGATGTTTAGAGTCCTCCTGGTGCATTTGGGGACATTTGAGCAGGGCTTACCTGCACACCTCTGCACCCTCCCCACTCACACAGATTTAGGCAAATTCCAGAATCAGGCTTATGTATGGTTGTAGGAAGAAACTACAGTACAGATCTACAGTATGTGGTGTAACAAACTATTGATTTAGAACTAGTTTGTGGGAGGTTTGCTGGTAGAACCTCTAAGGGTCCTAGAGAGAATACAATACAAAAGGCAAAGACCAGTTTGGGTATTTCATTAATAAACAGGTCTCACAGGCAGGGCCATATGTAAAGAAAAAAAGCACCTTTGAACGACCATTTTAACAAAAAGAGCCAATACTCTAGAGAAGTCAATTTCTCTGTATGCTGTGTCAAAAGAATCCACCTAGAAGCAGCATATTTTAATTTCCCACCCATCAGGCCATTTCCTTTCTTATTCAAAAGTACATTTCATACTATACTTCAATTTGTTGCATTAAATATGTTGCTTGTTAGGTTGTTCATTTTCAACAGTAACGCTAAGGCACCACTCCCCCAATGCACATTGATATAGTGAGGTTTAATCTGTCCCCTGCTGCCACAATCCTGAAAAAATCACTGTATATAGTGATAGGGGGGAAATCAACTTGTAAATCAAATGGAAATTATTGTTCTATCATTATTTGTGATATGGGATGAGGCATTTTTTAAAGGGTTGTGGCATGGGATGGAAGGGTTAATGCACAGTGGTGCTTGTCTTTAACAAAACCCTGACTTCACTGCAAGCAACGCATTAACCACCACCTCTGTCATGATACAATTAGACCAGAATCCTGAGGAGATTGAAATTGCTCTGTAAGAAACACCTCCGTGCTCATGGGGACACAGAAAGGGCTCCCCTACAGCAGGGATCCCATGCTTCTTGGAAAACCACTCTCAAAAGTCAGGAGACCAACCCTAGTGGTCTGTGATGTTCAGGTTCCTCACTATGTTACTTTGAGCATCTCTTCATTTGTGTGAAGGAAATTAATAGCTAAATTTGTGGTTCAGTTCGGGTGGTGTGTGTTTTTGCCTTCTCTTCTGTTTTGGCTTCTAACTAAACAAATAAATTGAAACCTAACTATCTCATATACATTCTGAAGTACTACACTCTCAGGGTATGATTGGGGGGTTGGTTGGTCGGTTGGCTGTTTATACATTTACTACCACAGCATGGGGCAAATAGGGATGGGTTAATCTGTCAATTTTGGTTTCTCTTAGTTTCTCATTTTTCTAATCTTCTTTTTGGTTTGCCACATTTCTACTTCAGTTTGCCAAATTCTTTTTTTTTTTTTAAGTTTTCACAAGAATTCCCTAGCATTTTAGTGTTTCTTTCTCCTGATATACAAATATTTGTGTGCAATTTTTCTCTCTCTCTCTGTCTCTCAATCTTACCCCTTTTTCACCATCTAGGTCTCAGAGCAGCAGGAAACAGCCCAGTTTTCAAGATCCGGCTTGCGTTTTCCTCCTGAAGCATACAGTTATGTGTAAGTGACTCACAGGTTGCTGCTAACTACGGCAATGAAATATTTGATCGCTAGCCCACTAGCCTAACAAATTTTTGCTTCGGTGTTGTGCTGTGCCTTAACACTTTTAAATAAGATCCTGACATCTGTGCAGTTCCATCAACAGTACAAATCCCCCACCTTAATTCAAACACACTACTCTTCCCCCCCCCCCCGCAACCCTGCATCGCCTTCCCATGACAAGCATATCTTATGGGCTCTCCATTTTAACCAAGGCACTAAAGGCTATTTCAATTTGACTACAGCAGTTTTCTGCCAAATGGCTACTCTAAGTTATATTGTGCACATTACCCACCAGAAAGCACAGAGATGATGAGAGTGCACTGTCAACTACCCTGCACATCGATATGGAGGTTATTTGATTTGAAATTGGATTCTAGCCTTCCTTGATCTGTTGTATAAATGGAGAAGCATGTTTTGAGGAAACGCTCCCAAAGTTTATGAAGAATCTTATGGACTTTTTCTCTCTTTCCTCCCTGAACCAAAAGTTTGCTTTCTGCTTTGTTAAGAACCCCCCATTCCAAGGCTATATCTTTGTGATAAATATTCAGAGGGGAAAAAAATCTATGACTTTTTGTTTAAATGGAAAGAAAAACTTACTCAAATTATTCTCTGCATGATTTTATTCTCTGATATTAGTCAGGTGTGAGTTGCACACTTTTGTAGCAGGCTGCCTTTTTGACCTTTCTTTAAACATTTAAGACTTAGTTCAGGAGTTCACCGAGTATGATGAGATATGCTTCTTAAGTACAAAGCAGCATTCTTCCCCCCCCCCCCCAGCAAAAGGAGAACCTTTCTAAACTTCTAAATATATAATATTCTTGGAGAGCCACATCAGTCATTGTCATGATGAAAGCAGTATAAATGATAAGTTCCTACTATAGTGTGTCCCCCCATCTGAAGACCCTTTTCACGGGGAGCAATAGCTTACTGCATACCTGGCAAATGTGGAGGGGAAAACACACACACACAATTTCATTGTGGGGCAGATTGAATTGCAGACATTGTGATTCAGAGAGGAAGGAAAACTTGCTGTGCAAGTTACATGCATATCGCCAGCATGTGGATGGCCCTAAGGGCAGCACACAGAACTTCACAGACAACATATTAAATGGGCATGGGGGAAACATCCCTTTGACCCACATAAAAGGGCCCTTTGTGCCGATCTCATGAGCACAAGGAGTTATTTTGAAACAGATCAAGATGTTCGGTTTTCTTCAGAAATCAAAGGTAAATTGGCAAACACACTGCCAGCCCAGTTGCAAATGGCAATTTCAAATCTCCCTGACATTCGTTTTCAGACATTTTGCCATTTGCAGAATATTTTCTACGCATTTATTTATTTATTGCATTAAGGAAAGATGCTGTGCAAGACCCCACAAGAAAGAGCAGGTTTTTATCTGGCATTAATTAAGCCTCGCCTTTTGTAAAAATGCTTCCAGTATATTAAAAGGAGCAGAACAGAAAATGGAAAACATAGTGCCGCAGCAAGTTCCTCGTAGGCTGCTGGCCATGTGGTGGATTAAAAGATAGTTCTAACGTGATCAGTTCCAAGGGTCTAAGAATTTTGCCATGGAATGGGGTACATGAGGCAGTGGAAAAAGACAAATCTTGGAAGAGTTGGCATCTGGGGTCAAATTGTACCATTCACAGCTCATTTTATCACACTCTTTTGAAAGTTATTGTACTAGTGCTTGGTGCCTAGCTTTTGACAAATTCAGCAATTGGGAACATGTTTTTTTTTAAAAAGAGATTTTGAACGAGTTCGGGGATATGATCTGAATCTGAACTATTGTGTGTTCATTTCTAAAGATGTAAGGGTAATATCTCCAAAAGAGGAAGTTTGCCTTTTGGGGAGACTTATTTCAGGGGGGAAATGGTTTATAGATGATTTTTTAAAAAGAAGTCTTGAAGTTATGTATGTTTAAAGTACCTCTATATCAAACTAATCTTGTAGACTATCCTGTGGAAATCAGAAATACAAAGGAAGGTATGCTTGATATATTAATATATCACATTTTTAATGTAAACCTTCTTCTAGATTCTGATGATTTGAACCCTATTGTGTGCCTGCATTAAAAAGGCTTCCATTAGCTTGGTGAGAAATAACAGGGATTATATTTCCATTTTCTTGCATTTTTTTTTGCTGTGCTAGCTAATCTGCGCAATACACACCATAATCTTGCAGTATTGAAGTTAGTGTTTATGTCAACAAGACACAAATAATTTCTGAAAAGCAAAGCTTGTTAAGAATTTACCAGAGTGACAAGAAAACAAGAAAATAAGCAATCGATCATCTGCTGCAGCTCATTTGTGCTAATAACCACTAAGCCTATCATACCACAGAATTAAGCTTTCTGTTAAGACCTAACCATGACGCTATACATTGAGTTATGACTAATGTTGGGTATCACCTGCAAGGTGCAGTCAAGGAAAATGATGGGTCTATTCTGGGTGGGATATTACCCAGTGCTTATATGCATTTTGTGTTCAATTCCCCCTAATGCTTACAATTTTGCATATATTGTTTGCTTGCAGAACTGCATTACAATACTTGGAGAAGTACAAATTTAGAAGCATACCTTGCTTTGGGTCCACACACTGGTTCAAGAACTGCAAATTAGGCCACTTCTCATTAAAATGCAAACAAAAACTGCCCTGCCCATTTCTGCCATGCGCACAGAGAGATGCGCCATACATTTAAACATACAAGAAGTTAAAATATTAAAACAGTTTAAAATTCACAACAGCTTTTCCAAGCATCTGGGTAAGCTTGATTAAACAAGAATGTTTTTTATCAGGTGCCAAAAGGAATACAGTGAAGATGCCTGTTTGATATCAATAGGCAGGGAATTCCAATGTGTAGGCGCTGCCACACAAAATGATCAAGTTATTACAAATGTGTAAAGAGTATTCTATATTGGTGTGGCAGTGAGGAGGCCAGATAGGAAGGGAAGGGAAGGAGGTTTAGAAAAATACGGCTAACGCTCCCTATTCAGTATGAAGATCGGGGGTGGGGGGGGAGGAACATGGAGAAAATAACCCCCAAGTCTGAGCCCAAGACTTGCCCTATTCCTTTCATATGCATAGATATATCAGGGTTTCTCCCTCACCCTTTATCACTAATGAAAAGTAAACTTTAAAAGCAGGTTGTGTCATCAGAAGATTTGACAAGCAACACAAGCTATTTAAGAAAAAAACAACCCCAAGTAACAAAAGCAGAAAGTCTTTGTTATCTGTCTTACAGTCTCATATTTTTTCAGTCCACTATCCTCACTTAACACATATTCCCTGGTCTCAGGTGCTGTGATGGTGACAGTTCTCTGCCCTCTTTTCACCTTCCGTTGCTTCCCTCCATTGCCAGAAACATTTTTTAAAGCTCTCTTTTTCCTCATTCAAAATACATGCAGTAAAACACGGGTTCTGTTTTAGCAGTCAAAAAGATGCTTGGAGCAGCATTAAATAACCAGCCATCTGTGCTCTCACTTAGTGAGAGACTTTGCTTTCCACCATATATTGTATCACGAGATGTGAATTGCAACCTCCAATTAACCCCTCCAATATAAAAATTAAAAATGTATGGATGTCCATACGTACATAAACGTTAGAAAAAGACAAAGCACAAATAACCATCAGTACAACTCTTCGTAGTTCTTCAAAATGATGAATTGGACTTATGTACATATGCACACATGCGTGTCTGCATTTATATCCCATCTTTCTATGCCATATGCATACCCAAGGCGGCATGTAGAATAAAATAACAACAATAGCAATAAAATAAGCTAAAAAGCAATTCTTAAAACAACAAAGAAACCCAACAACAAGAAAACATCACAATGCAAGACACCAGCAACATCAATTAAAGGCACATAATCTAAGGACTCTAGTTTAGAAATATGGACCATAATAAAGGATCAGTCTTAAACTCCTGCTTGAAAGCACACAAAATAGGCAGTAGGCAAATCACCCTTGTGTTGTAGTCTCATGCTGAGCAACAACTTGCAGAGCTCAGTGGAGTGGGAGGCCAGCAAACCAGAAGAGTTTCTGAGGTGTACTTACCTGGAGGCAGTCAGCGTCCAAAGTCAGGTCCAGTCCTAGGGTTGGGTGAACAGCAATCTGTGGGGTCAGACAGTCCAGGGGTCAAGGAATCTGATGATCATGGGTTCAAGGCAAGCAGGAGGCAGCAAGGCAGGGCCAGGAACTGCAAGCATTTTTAACAGCATCTGACTACTGCTGGAAGCTCTGCTTCAGAAGGCTGAAGCCAGCTGGTTCTCATCAGCATCTTCTCCTCTGTGCCCTTAATGGCTGATCAGCTGCAGGTGGAGTCACTCTGCCTTCTCCCCCTTCAGGCTGCTGTTCAGTGGGTGAAGCTGACTCCTGGCCCATGACACCTTAGGACACCGCAATTCACAGTGCAATCCTAGGCATGTTTACTCAGAAAGAAGCCCCCTTGTAGTTGGAGGGACATACTCCTAGGTAAGTACAACCAAACCCTTGCTTCAAGAGGTGGCAAAGCAACCCCCAGCCCTCACTTGTTAAAGGAAAGGGTTCACCCATGAAAACACCACCAATCACTGGTCCACTTTATTCAGTTCAGCAGTAGCCCTTTGACACTCAAGAACTAACTGGCTGTTTTGTGACTTTTAGTTGATCCTAACAAAGTTTTTGTGATACTTTTAAGATTCTTCCAACGTGGAACCCAAGGATGTGTATATATGGTTTCCAGTCGGTCACCTATCCAGGCACTGACCAGAAACCACACCTGCTCAACTTCAGCAAGCTGATGACCTCTTGTGCCTTCTTTTTCATTGCTGTGGAAAAGGTTTCATGGGTTCTGACTGACAACATGTTTTCAGGACGAGTGAAGAACAGGAGCTGTCTCACATCATTAATAATCAGGACATCAAGGGCTACCAAGAGTTCACACATCTTGCTGGTTTTCTCAAATGACACAGCTGCATCAGGTGTGTTGCTTTTAAAAGCACTGGTAAATCAGATAGTAGCCTTAAGCTGAAATTCTGTACACACACATATCTTTGAGTAAGTTCCATTGAGCTCAGTAGGACTTACTTCTGAGGAAGTACATCCGATTGTGCTGTTCAGGTCTTATTTAGAATTGTGCATGGAGTTTGCAGGAAATCTGCAGCAGCAGGAGCACCCATAGTATAATGCTGATATTTGGATACAGTTGTAAGACGTTGTCTTCCATGGAGTCAGAGCTTTGGTCTGTCTAGCTCAGCATTGTCTACTCAGACTTTCTGGTATCCTTCATAGGTTTTGGACTACAACCCTTAATAATCCTGACAATTGGCCATGGTAGCCAAGGCTGATGAGGGGTGGAGTCCAATTTTTTTTGAGGGCACCATATCTCTGAGGTTATGTCCTTGTTCTGCTACTGGAGATGGCAGAAATGAATCTGTGATCCTATGCATGCTTTGCCACTGAGCTATGAACTCCCCCCCCCCTCCCATAGATGCACAGACTTTGAATGCAATGCCAGCAGCTGCATTCACTTTGCAATCTGACTTTATATTGTATAACCATAGTGGTATTATTATATCCCGTGTTGTGATCTTGCCTTTTTCATTACCGCACCATGCATTTTATGGCTATTGGCTACAAGACAGAGGAGATGAAACTTCAGTGTGCTAAAATGCTCACCAAAAGTGCGACAAATCGCAATGACAAGGTTGCGTTTGTAAAAGTAGCTACAGCCCCTTGTGATATGTTGCAGTGGAACGAAATAATCCTCCCCTTGCTGCTCCCGCAGTCAAGGCAGGCTGTGGTATGTCCTGGTGTCGGAGATGGCTCTTGCCTGCCTCTTCACAGCTAGAGACATCTAATCATTCCACTTCTTTTTTTAAATCCAATTTCTAATCAATTCCTTTTTCAGAGAGAGAATGAATTTAAAGTAAATCATTAATGAATAATTATGCTGAGATGATAATGTTCTCTGACTTTGGCTCTTGTGGCAACTTTCCACTGTAATCAAATAAAATAGCTCCTTTGATCATTTGAGGCGGTGGCATAACCTCTTGTTATGTTCCATGGATGGATTTAGCTAGCAAACACAATGCTTTTCTCTTTCTCTCTCCCTCTCTTTTCCACTTGTGAGATTGTTTATGAAGATTGCTGTTGGTTTGGTTAAAATTAAATTCTCCGGACCACTTAATGCTGTCTGTTTGAAGATAGCAAAGCACAACCCATCTCACTCCTCTCTGTTAGAGAACAGCATACAAAACAATCTGAGTGCCACATGGAAACTTATGACTAGAGGATGAGACTTGATATTACATGCAGATGCTGTTACATGCAGAAAGTGAAGGGTTCTTTACACGGGAGTAGCCAAAGGGGGAAGGGGAGCAACTGCACCCCCTAGATCAAGAAAAACAATAGAAATACTTAACTAACTGACCAATCAGGGCGGTTCTGCCCCCCCAACAAAGTCCTGCCCCCCCCCAACAAAAATCCTGGCTATGCCCATGATTCTTTCTGTCTTGTTCCCTCTGCAGAGTTCTAAATGTGTGTTTTCCCACACCTGGAACACAGCAAGGGGCAGAAGCATTGAACAGGGCAGTAGTGGGCAGCATGGTGGAAGCTGCCTCTGGCAGAGTTGCTGCTGCATACTAGGATGTAGGGGTAGGGGGAGAGGCAGCAGCAAGGCTGGCGTGGTGCAAACACACTAGTGAAGCTGTCTGGTGCCCCTGCTGGCACATTTGCACCGCACTGACCTTGCCACCTCCTTGCCTGTCCCTGTCTCCATCCCTGAATGCAGCAGTAGCTCAGCCAGATGGAGGACAGGTATATAGCACAGCCCCACCATGCCATGTGCTATGGGCCTGTGGAGGTAATGTAGAGAGGGGCTGTGGCATGCATGCAAAGGGGTAAGCAATGCTCCTTCGACGTTTGACTAGTCCTAGCTTTCCCTCCAGGAAATAGTGTTTCCAGTGGGATCAAATAGGTGGGTGCAGCATCTCATTTGTTCCCAAACCGTATGAGCTTAGCGGCCTATATTCAGGACGCAACAGTCCAGTATCCTGATGGAGAACACAATGCCAAATTTGTGAATTATGGGAGTGTGTGAGCGAGCAGCTGGTGATGATTGCAGAGACAGACAAAGGTGCCAGAAATGGAAGGCACTGAGTTTACTGATGTCAGAGGTTTCACTTTGCCCCATTGAATTCCTGTGCTTGTGTTGTAGGCAGCTGCTACTGCTACTGTGCTGCTGTTTTTGCTTCCCCTATGCAAAAAGTAGGAGCCCTGCGCCCCTTGAGGTGCTGCTTCCATTATCCCTGACCAGTGGCCATGCTGCCAGGGGCTGATGAGAGTGGGAATTCAATAATATCTGGAAGGCCTCAAGTTCCCCACCCCTGTGCTATGCCCTCATGGCACTGATGGCACATTTCAGATTATAAACACGCATACTTGCTAGCGCAGGCTGGTCACTACACTATATTCAGTGATGTCGGCCAACTTTGCCCGCAGCCGGGAAAGCACAAAAAGGATCAAAAGACTGTATTTCCAGACATCCCCAAACCAACACAGATTAGCCACATTTTTCACAGTTCGTTATAATCAGCGGCAGCTCTTGGCTGATTGTTATCAGCTAAAAGCATCTGGATAGCTGTCGATCAACAACCTGATACAGAAAAAAAACATAATAGCTTCCTCGCGGTTATCAAAGCACATGTAATAATTTGTGATTGTATGATGACTGATAGCGGCTGTCTAACTTATCTAAACGCATTGAATTAATTAAAGCCAGTGGGGGAAATGTGTACCATATATGTTAAAAGGTCTGATTATTCCTTGGTCACACGTGGCTTCTGTTGTGGTATACTCTTCCCCTGTTATGGGTACACACTACAGTGGAATCCCGGTGCAAAAGCTGATGCAGCGGCTACAAGGAGCAGATAAAATGTAAACATGGAGCACACGGAAGCACGTTACCTTCTCTCATCCCCCAAGGGTAGAAGGTGAAGGGTACTATAATATACTGCCACCTCTGCTGATCACTTGCTAGTTTTCAGGTATGGAGGCTGATCTGAAGGACAAGTTACATATTTTTGTTACATCCGCAATTTCATCTTTGAGAACTCCCGACTGTATTTTTAAACCCTATTTTAACTATATGTTTAAAAAGTGTGTTGTTGTTTTTTTAAAAAAGGCTTAGCAGCCCCTCTCCACCATTGCTTGGGGGATGGATCCAGAGTGAGCACTCCCCAGGTCAGAGAAGGTGGATCAGGTGGCTGTGCACAGTCCTACTGTTTGGGGGAACAGGTGTTTTGTTTTTGTCAGGGGAGCAGGCAATGGGTGGTGATCAAGTGGGGATTAAGGTGAGAACAGGAGCAGTTGAAGTCCTTCAGAGAATGCAAGAACTTGATTTCCTGTTGAAGTTCTAAAAATCGAAGTAGATTTTAACTTATTTTGAAACTAAACCTAAAGCTGAGCTTTTAACTTTGACAGTGGATTACCTTTAACTCTTTATATGTTGCATAATATATATAATGTTAGGTTATAGTATATACTGTATTTTATATATAATTACCTTACACCAAGCCCAGAGTGAGTTGTTTTTGTTTTGTTTATTAAGTGTAAGTCTCTAGCTTCCATTTGTAACTTGCCTCCTCCTTTTCCACAGGTCAAATGATGCCTTCATCTACAGTGAACTAACAAGATTATTTATGAATGGCTTAAATCTATTTGCATTAAAGACAGAGCTCTATGTATTAACAGAGAAGCAGAAGGGGGCTTTTTGCTCTAGCATCTGATTTTATTATAACAAACTTCTTCCGCATCTAAAGGAGCTGAGGTAGCTGTAAAATTTGGAAGAATGTTTACAGGGGGGAAATTTGGAGGAATGTTTACAGGAAAAATGTTTACAGGAGTTACATAGAGTTGCTTTTATGAAAGCATCCAAAGATATTTAAAATCAGCCTTGGTAACTGTCAATTAATTTGCAGCTGGAAGTTTGATTGGAACCCACCATGGTAAAAGAATGAACGCACAATAAGTAGGGCTTGTCCACATTTAACTCTGCCTTGCTACACTGTTTTGAACGGGTTTCCTGAGACATCTACAGAGCTCTCGCTCGCTCTCTTCTTGTCGCCCCACACCTTTCCTTAAAACACTGCTTTAACAGTTCGTGTTTTTGAAACTGGTTGTAAAGAAGACATTTCCTTGGCGCAATTGCAGTTTTTAACAACAGCTAAAACTCTTTGTAGCCAATCTCCACTGGGGTAGAACTAAAATCTGGAAGTAATCAGCAACCACTGAACATCAGAAATTCTCCTTCCCCCCCTCAAAAAAACAAAAACAAAAAAAGCACAAAAACACATTTAGACACAGCTGGAGTCTGCTAGCAGTTGGGATAGGATTCAGGTACCTAATCCCTGGAGGTTAGTTGCCATCCCCCATCTTCCTTATCTTGTATGTGGAACTAAAAAGCCCCAGGGTGTTGATGGTTGTAAAGAAACCACAGCATCTGACACCTGCTGGGAGCAATAAATAAAGAACTAGGTTACCATTGTCAGCCTGTGCTGCTTCTCCTAACCACTGCAGTGGAATTCTTTTCTTGCAGTACAGAGAGAGAGAGAGAGAGAGAGAGAGAGAGAGAGAGAGGAGCCCTAACTGTTTAGCCATGTAAACAAATCAGATAAGTTAACAGAAATAGCTGCGGTTAAAGCCAACAGTTTTTGACATACATGCTTGACCTGTAATACAAGCAAGACTGGTTAAGGAGTAAACAAAATTGCACCCTTCACTTCAAAGAGTTATTGTAGTAATTACTCAAGAAGCAACATCACCCACTGAGGTTCTTTGGAACCTGCTAAGTTCAGACTCCCTCCTATTTTTTCCCCTTCCCGCCCCCCCCCCCCTTTCGATATGTTTTGCATTTCCTAATTACGGCAAGTTAGGCTGGATGATCTGTGTGGGTAGAGTGACAGGATTTATTTCTAATCTTTGAATGCTTTTGCTAAACAATAAATTAGTGAGATTCTTTTGCTTCTTAATGACCAAAGGATGGCGATATCATTTCCCCTCCCCCCTCAAAAAAAGGAAAGATATGTTATATATCATTTGTGACTGGAGCTACTACAGAAGAGGAGTAGAAGAAAAAGTGTGAGGCTTGGTATCCGTCTACAAGCTACCAACTTAAGTGAAAGATAGATGCACTGTACAGTTTTTTTTAAAAGCTGATTTCACAATTTATTTATTTATTAAATTTGTGTGTGTGTGTGTGTGTGTGTGTGTGTGTGTGTGTGTGTGTTTATACTGTTGTAACAGGTCCTGGGACCTTATGGTGAAGGGTGGGTAAGAAATTATAACAAACACCAACACCGATGATGATGACAATGATGATGATAACAGGCTTAGTTTATCAGGTTCACCCAACAGGCAGCGGACAGTTTCTAATATTCTGGGCTGTATTCTGGGCTGGGCTCTGCTTGATAAGTGACTTAGTATCTTGCCCAGATTGGTATCTTGCACGTGGACACAAATTGATTTTTGGCATGGCACTGTTGTGATTTAAACTGACTTGAGTATGCTGAGATTAAAAAACAATTGTGATTAATTAAGGAGCAGAGCAATCTCACCCTGTGACCAGGGCCAGCCCTGGGGTATATCTCCCTGAGGCAAAGGCAGAGATAGCACCTAAGACCCTTGCCCACGCTGCTCCAGTTTCACGTACAGAACCCGATTGGACTGGCACCTAAAACTTACTGCAACATTGGCAATGGAATAGTCTAAGGGGGGGGGGGTGTCCCAGGAGTAATCATGTTGCATGCACAGTTCTGTCACCAAACCGAGGCGAATATCTAGGGGGGGGGGCTCAGGAGGTACAACCAGGATGAGCAAAAAAGCATATCAGTTATGCTTGCTATGGTTTGCCCTGCATGGGATGACTGGCTCTGTGGGTGTGCATGCAAGGTTCTAAGGGTACCAGGCACGCTTACCTAGGTTTGTATTTCTTTTTGGACAATGAGCCCTATTCAGTATGTGTATATGCTGCATTTCCTTTGTTTAATCCTGTCTGCCATACATAGCGAACGGCTTGTCACACATAAGGAGTTATGTATTCTGCCTAGTCTGCTTGCCCCTCCTGGGATTCTCAATTTAAATGTTAATAGGTTTTGTTACCTGGTCGAGATGCAGTTATCCAGCTCCCGTGCACGATGTCGTTTATGACTTGCCCAAACCTAATTGAAGGTTGATCTGGTTACCAGGGTAGATAAGTTCATTTCTTTGTTTGTTCTGCACATATTTCACGCCCCAGTCTTTAGTACAAAGACTTTTAGAGTGACTTACATAAGTTAAAAACACATTAATAATAAAGTCAGTAAAAGATGTCCAAAAACAGCAAGGACAAACATGACACCTCTCTCTCTCTCTCTCTCTCTCTCTATATATATATATATATAAAACCCTACACTGACCCACATTCCTAAAAAGGCTCTCTAGAGGGTGGAAGAGACCTACTGAACATTTTGGGCTGTATCATATAGGTCTGCAGTGGGGATCTGTTGGGACTGGGGTGGGGGAAATGAACAAATGTCCATCTAAAAGCCCAAGGCAAATAAAAAGGTCCTCGTCTAGCAAAGGGCATCAGACTCTGCACCAAGTAGGGATGTCAGAGAATTCTAACAAAAATAGAAGCAAAAGCAGAGATCACCGATGTTCGTTTATTCGTCCGATAGCCGGAACGGAAATCAATCAAGCAAATACCGATCGGAATTAGCTATGCGGTTTTTCTCCCCGCAGTCTGCAAAGATACAGAAATTGATGACTCCCCTTCCCCTTTAAATTACATTTCCTTTGCACTGGAATGAATGGCCCTTCCATTGAAATGAATGGTGCTGTGTCATTACGTTAAATTTGTAAGGACTCAGCTACAGAGCTGCAAAAAGTGTGTTTTAAGTGCAATATACAATGTGACATTAGATGGCGATGGTGAGCCTTATGGAAAATTCAATGTATTTTTTTTTTAAAAAAAAGCTTTAAAAAAGCATTTGCAGAACTTTTTTTAATATAAAAATATGTTTGTAGATTCCACCTAACTGACATAAATTTCATAGATAATTACGTAAACAGAGAGAAATAATTTAGTATTTAGTGGAAATGAAACTGCTGTGTAAATAGGTGCCTTCCTACATCTCTTGCTCCAGGTAAGTATTCCTGGAGAGGATGCCATAACCAGGGTACCAAAACAGAGAATACCCTATTCCTGGTCACCACTTGCTTCACCCATCACAAGTAATAGTAATAGTCACCAACTTGGATAGCTTTCAAAAGGGATTACACAATGTCATGGAGGAGGAGATCAATTTCTACTAGTAACGATGGCTGCCTTCAGTATCAGAGGTGGCCTGCCTCTATACACCAGTAGATGGAGATCCTGAGTGTTATGGCTCTCATACTTTGCTTGTGGTCTTCCCATAGGCATTGGATTGGCCACTATGGGAACAGAATGCATGACTCGATGGGCCTTTCCTTTGCATGGGCTCTTTTTAGGTTCTTCTAATGTTTTTGCCCTGGAAGGCAGGGGGTAATTGCATTTTATAAAAGTTTAAACTAAGCATTAAAAAAAAAGTGGAAAAAGAATAGGTTTCTGAAGATGACCTCTGCATTTGGAGTAAGTCACGCAGTAAAAGGTGGTCCTTCAGGTATCTGGCCCTATGCCATTCAGGTCTTATCAAGGTATGAACGAGCACTTTGAATTGTTGTTTAGTCGTGTCCGACTCTTTGTGACCCCATGAACCAGAGCACGCCAGGCACTCCTGTCTTCCACTGCCTCCTGCAGTTTGGTCAGACTCATGTTTGTAGCTTCGAGAACACTATCCAACCATCTTATCCTCTGTCGTCCCCTTCTCCTTCTGCCCTCCATCTTTCCCAACATCAGGGTCTTTTCCAGGGAGTCTTCTCTTCTCATGAGGTGGCCAAAGTATTGGAGCCTCAGCTTCAGGATCTGTCCTTCCAGTGAGCACTCAGGGCTGATTTCCTTCAGAATGGATCGGTTTGAACTTCTTGCGGTCCATGGGACTCTCAAGAGTCTCCTCCAGCACTTTGAATAGGCTTCTGAATTGGGCTGAGAACCAGCACAATCATTTCAATTAGTGAGATATATTTCATTTGACTGGTCCCAGTTAATGAAAGACCTATTGCCCTGCTTCTAAATATAAGCTGGCAAGTTTCAGCATGCATTACAGCAGACATTACCCTGAAAATGAGAGAAATGGTGCAAAATTTCACTGTATGTTAAAGGGGCTGTAAAATGTAGGTGTCAATTCATTGCATCCTTGCTACAGATCATACCCCATACATACAAACACACCCACGCCACGTTTGGAATCAAGTAGCAATAACATACTGTAAATCTGGACAAATCAAATCAAACATCAATCAATGTCTCCGATCCAAGTGAATAATAATGGTGTGGAAATTTACAGAGCATTTTAAATCTCATGATGTCATTTGACTGTCCAGATTTGTGTGACATTTGTGTATCCATTGTTAAGTTTATGGCTGGATCTGTAAATTCCAATCAGAAAAAAGGCAGTATTTTTGGCTGCATGTTATTTGCAGGGCTTTATAGTATTCGTGGGCATGGCAGAATCACAGACTGTGATGTTAGAATTAATGTGAAGCCACTTAAAGCATTTAAAATAGTCTACAGAACAGACCCTAAAGAAGGCTTTAAGCCTGCAATGATGATGATTATTTTTTATTATTTACATTTCGCTGGCTGAGACTATTTTCCATTTCTTCTTACATGATATTTGCTTAAAGTAATTATACCAACTGAGAACAGTGGCAGATTGAAATTAAATGTTTGGATTAAATATTTTGTCAGCAAACATGCAGCAACTGCTTTGCTGCTGCTTCTCTTCATCTCTGCATACTGATTACAGGAAAGATTAGCTTTTATCTTGGCAGGTTTTAAAGAGCTTAAATAAAATGTTATTGGATATGTGACTTTTTGAAATCACCAACAAAGAATCCAAATCTGGAAAATGAAACATTAACACAAATGGGAGTGGGAATAAGTGTTGTGGGTTTGATTGTTTGTTTAAAATATCTTCCATCTTTCTACATGCTTCTCCTAGAGACTTTTCACCACTGTGGGTTGCAATAAGGCAGTGGTTCCCATACTTGGACCACTTGAATATTGCTGTGGGTCTTAGCGGACCACTTAATGATTTTTTGCCTGCTATCACAGCACCACTGCAGTGTGCTGCGCTAGATGCTGCTAGATGCTTATTTGCTGTTGTTTTTTGCTTATTTTATTTCTTATATATTCCATTTTATCCCATTGCAATTTTAATTCCATACAGTTCAAATTGTAATGCAATACAAGAAATAGAAGCAATAAAAATACAATTACAAATCAATTTGCATATTTAATGAGATGGATGTGCCATCACCTGCCTTCAATCACAAATCCACAGACACAACATGGATCACCTGAATAAAGCTTGCAGATCACAGTTTGGGAATCCAAACCTGATCACTTGTAATCTTCCCAATTATGGCTGAATCAAATGCAGGCAATTTTCTCATAGCTGGAGATCGGTGCATACTTCATCCTAGTCCTACAAAATTTGGAGATGAGGCATCTAGAGTTGTGCTTTTCTAGAATATGTTGATTTTAGCAGAATGAGTTAAGTGAAGTGGAGCAGGAATGCGGGAGAATGCTGCTCCAATACCTTTTCATAATAGCACCAATGACATAATCTGCAGGAGTGGCATTTGCCTGTATTTTAAGCTTGGGGCATTGGAGAACAGGTCTGGCCTGGCAGACAATCCCTTTGATAGCCAGGCTAGGCTCAGGCAGGGACTGGCCCATGGTCACCCCATGAATCTCATGGCAATCCAGTTGAACCCTGCCAAAGTGAATCCAGCCAATGTCCAACATGCTAATCACTGCACCACTGTTTACTCACTCTTCTCTTAATGGCCTTCCAATCCTAACAATCCATTCTTAAGGAAATCAGCCCTGAGTGCTCACTGGAAGGACAGATCCTGAAGCTGAGGCTCCAATACTTTGGCCACCTCATGAGAAGAGAAGACTCCCTGGAAAAGATCCTGATGTTGGGTAAGACTGAGGGCAGAAGGAGAAGGTGAAGATAGAGGACGAGATGGTTGGGCAGTGTTCTCGAAGCTACCAACGTGAGTTTGACCAAACTGTGGGAGGCAGTGGAAGACAGGAGAGCCTGGTGTGCTCTGGTCCATGGGGTCACGAAGAGTCAGACACGACTAAACGACTAAACAACAATCCTAATAAATTGGGTGTTAAGCTATGGATCAACACATTTTCCAGCATTTTTGGACTTCTTTGGTGGTGTGGTTATGGAAGATGGTCATGATTAGCTCCCGCATTTCAGAATTTACTACTGCATAAATCTTTCGCATGGAAAATTATTGAGACTTAAAATTGGGTTGTCTTCTGATGGATTCTTTCTCCCTACACTGAGAAAGAAATCTTTGTTTACTAGCAAGGAGAAACCCCCCCCCCAAAAAAAAAACCCTACGATGGCATTTAGATTAAATTGTACTCATATTAAGAAATGTGTGCAGCCAAATAAATCCTTGAATTTATGAGCCCTTTGGCAGTAGCTCTTGAGAATTTACTGTAATTTTAGTTCTAATGCAATTATACAAATGGAGTCTAATACAATTATACTGCCTTTATATGTTAAGTCTAAGAAGAATTAGGGTAATTTGCCTACCCGAACCTGCGAGGTTTCCTGAACACACCCAAATTGCAGTGGATCCATCTCCTGAAAATCATCACCACACAGTGGGGAGAAAAATGGTTATGTGAATCTTCTTTTCCGGGGAATTGGTGACAGAGGCAATTCACGCTGTTATGACCCTTCAGGCAGATCAGAGATTCATGCATTAGCACACCTCCCAAAATGGCCAGAGAATTGTTTACAAAGTGGCATGCAGCCTTTATTATATTCATGTGGTGTAGAAACCATGGTGTTTCTGTCTATCCATCCCCCACAACCTCCACAGGGCAAGAATAAGAATTGGACTCACAATGTCACAAGGAGCTGCCTTATATCAAGCCAGACTAGGTACGGCTCCATCTATCTCAGCGCTGTCTACATTGGCTGTCAGAAACTCACCAGGTCTTTAGACTTGTGTCTTTGCCAGTTATAGCTAGAAGTGCCAAGGATTGAATCCGGAGCCTTTTGTGTACACAGCATATGAGCCACCACTGAGCTACAGCCTTTCCTGTGTAGATACTGTATATAGCAGACACAACGCGATATCTACGATTATTTTAAGGTGTGACTGGGTGGTATTCAACTTGCTGAAACTGATAGTCCTTACGTAGCCATGTTCATTCATTTCAGTGGGTCTACTCATAGTTGGAGACTATACACTATGTCTGATATGATGCACCAAACCCAGCATCCCTTTGTTCTGAAATGTGCAGGATATTCCAATTTATTAATTTAATTATTTGTTCTGCAGCATATGGGTCAAACCATTGTTCATGTTAAATGCATCTCTAGGCATTTATTATAGACCTTTTTTCATTTTGTAAGTAAGTCTAAGCCTCCCCTGCATTGCAGTTCTGCTGAAAATTCCCTGTGCCAGAAGTTGCCATTGGCCTTTGTGAAAACTTTCCTACTGGAACCAAAAACTATTTCTGAAGATGGATTTTTTGTTGTTGGGAGAAAACACTTAGTTGCCACACACACACACACACACAACACTCTGCATGCAGCGATTTCAACTCTGCTTCCCTCCCAATACTCTCCCAATTTCCGTATGTTGTATGTTTACCCACATTTAACATCACATCTAATTTGGCCCTAGGAATTTGTCAAAAAACTGTTGTTTTTTCTATACGCACATACGTATATACATACACAGCTGAATGCACATCTACATTAAGCATCAAAAGAAAACTACTATTTCCAGTACCAAGGTGCAACATAGACATCATGACCATATCAAAATACAATATATGTTGCAACACAGAAAATAAAAAAGTTGGGCTGCAACTCTCTAAAACAAACTTCTGGGATGGAAAAGGAATACAAAAGAGCAACAGAAGCACTTTGAGCAATATAAACCGCTGGACGGTGACCCACACAAACGTTTTGTAAAACAGACATGAAGGGATACTGAAACTACATTCTCTGAGAACGCTGACCCTGAGAACCATCTCTTGTGAAGGTCTTAGAGAGCTAAGTCACAGCCAAAAATCATTTTCTGCCTTGAAATTTATATGTTGCCGGCATAAATAGGGATGGGGAAGAAACTCAATTCCATTTTCATTTAGACCCACCTAATTTGCACTTTCTGAAATCATATGCAAGCCAAAACATAGCCATCCTCCAAAATTCTCACTTCTCTGAATTTTGCAATGCTATCCTTAAGCCAGGTAATGTGTACAAAAATGCATATACTAGGGTAAAGTGTGCATCGAAATGCATATATTAGAATTTATTTATTGATTTAAATCTATTTTTGCAAGGCAATCTTCCAGTAGACAGTTGGTATGGCCTAACCCTAAGGCAAAATTGCATGCAAACATGTGCTTACTAGGAGAAGTTCTCATTAAAGTGCTGATGAATTTTCAGGAGAACTTAACGAAAAAAGAATAACAAACCCACGTGAAAAAATAGAAACTGAGGGGGACCAAAACAAATAGATTCAACCAATCCCTAAATGTAAATAGGGGAACCTTTTTTGCTCATGCTTGCCTTTCCTTCTTTCCTTAGGGTTAAGCCATACCAGTGATGGAAGAATAGCCATACCAGTGATGGAAGAAAGTGATCATTCTAGGGACTCAGCTAGATGGGTGGAGAAAAAGCGTTTTATATGCATTGTATATGCATGATAACACCATGACCCCAGATGGCGTTCCATTTTTGCCAACACAATTTCTCATACCAAGTTTAAAACACATTTAACTGAAATGCTTCTTTGGTGTGCCTAGATGCAGCCTAGGTTGCACTTACATACTGGCAAAAAGCTCCACGTATGCAGTGATGTTGGAAGAATGCAAACCACCATCCCCACCATTGAAAGGTGGGTGTTGGTGTTGGGTGGATTGCAAAAGCAGCTGAAGCAAGGGGTGGATCTACTAGGAAACGAATGAAGCTTAAGCTTCAGGCCCCCTGATCCCGGAGGGGCCCCATAAGTGACTTTAGTCCACATTACTTTAAAAAAAACGTGTCTAGCAGATGCAACTTGAGTTGCATGTCTCAAATTTATTAATTTTGTTGTTGTATGTATTTCAACAACCCCAAAGCTTGAGAGTCAGTAGCTTAGATGTTGTAAAGGTTGTTGTAAACAACCCCATGGAAGAAGATAACAGTGGTTATGGAGACCTTGTAGCTGGTTGTGAAGGGGCTCCCATAATAGCTCAAGCTTCAAGGCCCCCAAAATGTAGGTCCACCACTGGCTGAAGCTGTTGTGCAGCAGCTAGTGCCAGTCTATACAACAGGCCCTGCTGTATACCCCATGTTAATATGCTGGAGGAGAAAACTATGATTGACAGGGAGGGACATGTTGCCTATTCCTGTCCTGCAGTCTGCTAAATGTATAGATTAGAAGGGTTAATGTGCTTCAGTCACCGATGCCATTGTAAAAGTTCCTCTTGGGCAAATTTCAAATGCAGAAGTTTGGGAAGCCATTAGCACAGCTGTGTTCGCCTTGTGCCAGTGCAAACAGCCCTCCCTTTTTATATTCTGCTGGCAGTTGTGTGAATTGTCAGGCAGCGGTGTGCTTGACCACATACAGTCATTTCCATTCTCATTTTAATTGCCTTTTAAGGAGCGCTGAGGAGGTCCAAATAAATATAACGAGCTTCATCAGCCACCTGTGAAATCTCCCACGGCAGCCACACAGAAATATCAAGACGTTGGGAAAAAAATTAATAATAATAAGCATGTACAAGAAGAGCAAATCGCAATTCCACCTGTGGAAGTAAACAGGAGGATTTGAGAAGGGCCTAAGAGAGCATCAAGGAGGTGGCGGGGGAGGGGGGAGAACAGGTCCCTGTTGCTGGGAGCATAGAACTAAATCCTTTATTGAGAGGAAAGCAAAAGGTGAATCACGTGGCTGCCTCATTCTGCAGGAGAGAGAATTTTGCAATTGCTCCAGAAAATCTATGAGGGATGAAAGGTTCCAATGCACACTTTACTCCTAGGCCAGTTCATGTTGTTCACATTTCTTTGCCCTCTGGGTGACTGCCCAAGAGCTATTCTCTGGCTGTTTCATCCCAACAAGCTTCTTTCTCTTTTTCATAAGGCTCAGGGGGTGGTTTAATGACACTGTGCAGTGGTTGCCTTCGGTCATTTCATGTGCTACCCTTTTGTTTTCAACAGGCCTTCTTGCCAGGCCTGGATCCAGGTTTGAGGGGCATCTCAGCAATGTGCAATCTGGCAGTCCCTCAACATCACTATCCCTCAGTATAACTTTATTAGTGGTGAACTGTGGGCACCACCAGCCCTGTGATCTGAGATGAGCGGATGCCTGCTACCCACAGCATTCCCATACAGCGTCACTCCATGGTAGGGATGGAATTCAATTCAGTTTGCATTCAAAGGTATTATTGTTTCAGAAACAATATGAGAACCGAAGCCAGTGGAGATGGTCCATTAGGGCAACCAGGGCTTAGACCTACCAAGTGAAATCCTCAGCAATTTATTTCTAAGTTTCCCCCAAATTCCCAAAGCCACACTTTTTTCTGTTTCTTCTGTAATCCATTTCAAAGTAGAGAGCATCTTGGATACTTTTCTGCTAAACATCTGTCAAGGAGAAATTGCTGACAAAACTGTGCACAAATCTGTAAATTTGTCAAAACTATAATACAAAAAAAAGGCTTCTTTGGAAGATATACACGCTAAAATTCTGAAGAATTTTCATGAGGATTATTATTATTATTATTATTTTAAAGAAAACGGATTCACAAATAGCTGCAGATAGGTGGGTAACAGAATTTGAGATTGGAAAAATGAGAAATCGAGAGAACCACAACTGACAGTTCCATTCATTGGGCATTGTAGAAAATTTACAGTCATACGTGACTTGCAGATGCCTATGTTGTTGTTGCTGCTGCTATAGGCAAGACAAAGCCCAGGGTATCTGGGCCTAGTTCTCAGAGTAAGTGTTGGCACTACTGAGGCCTGCCGGAAATCTGAGGCCCCAAGGAGGCTGGATGCTGTTTCCTGCAATGATATTTGTTACGTCCGCACATTGTGGAGAGTAATATTCCTGGATTCTAAACTACGATAAACCCTAGATCTCACTACTTTCAGAATAACAGTTCTTGTAGAAGTGAAAATAATGGAGGGGGGAAATCACATTGCAGTGTCTTTATCATGTCATGAACGAATGTGAGAATTTGAGCTGAATTTTACAGGGATTTCACTATGAGCTATTTTAAAATTGTTCTCCTGGTGGAATAAAATATTCTGGATCAGCCAATCGTTTGGACCAGAGTGTGGTAATACCATGGGAAAACAAAGTATGCAATCAGAACAACATGGGCCAGATGTTTTCATGTTCCTTACAGTATGCAGTTCTGAGCTGCGGTCCTGTGTGTGCCTCATGTACCTGTTGTTTGCGGGAGGGTAGCAAGGAGAGAAAATGACTAAAGGTGACTTAGAAGCAAATATATATTCCTTTGCATCCATAGACAGCCCTCCCGACTGAAGTCTGATTGTGGTGTGGGTGTGGAGGGGCGAAGAGGCTAACCATCCTCATGAATGGCTTTGAAGGAAATGAAAGTGAAATATGAGGGCAAGTGTAACATATGAAACCACTTTTAACACTTAGAAACGACAAGATTTCAAGTTGATGGTGTCTCTTTAAAAGCACTTCGTATACCAGCATGCCAGAGGTTGCTGCAATAAAAGTGACTTCTTCTGTGCGCTTTGCATATATGTTCCAAAGTCTTGTGGGCTAAAAAAAACAACCCACACACAAACACACAAGAGGAGGTAAGTGGTCCTTTAGCACTTATTATCCTGCCAACCAAGTATCACTTACTGTGTGGTGTATTCATGCAAACAGCCCTAGGTGTTTTCCTAGCACTTGCCTCATCGCCATCCTCTGTTGAGAAAGCAGAACAGAGGATGGGGTGGCCCAAGAGATTTGTTACTTGTGGTGAAGGACAAGAGGGCTGCTCCGCCACTTCCACATGCAGGCAGTGCCGGATTTATGTATAGGCTAAGTAGGCTGAAGCCTAGGGCCTCTAAATCTAGGGGGTCTCGCCAGCCCTCCCGCTCTCCCAAAATTGCAAACCAAGACTTCATGTGAGGGCAGGACAACTTGGGCCTCTAAATCGAGGGGGCCTCGCCAGCCTGCCCGCTCCCCAGCAGGCAGTCTCCCCTCTCCCAAATTGTAAATCCAAGACTTCTTGCAAGGGCAGGGCGACTCCAGCTATGTCTCTACCTTCAGGTGGGAGATGGGTGGGCATCATTGGGGTGTGTGTGAAGGACTTGCAAGCCAAATTGAGACCCATGTCAGGCTAAATTTGGCCTGTGGGCTAAAGATTCCTTACCCTATCTTATGTAGGGTGCATCTGACTGCATGCAAAGGAGCTAAAAGTGCTAGGTAGGCAGGTTGGGCAAGCAAACAGCTTCTAATTTTATGTAGCATTTTCTATGAACCATCTGTCATGGATGCTTTCCTTGAGATTCCTGCACTGCAGGGGGTTGGACTAGATGACCCTCAGAATCTCTCCCAACTCTAAAATTCTATGATTTTACGAAAATGCTTTTTATAAAAATAAAATAAGTAAAATAATTAGGTACCCCTCCATTTCATCCTCCATCGCTGGTTGGACATTTGTGGTTTGTTATTTGAAGGAAAGGTACTTTTCACATACAAATATAACAGAACCATGTATGGAAATTAAATTATTGACACAATCCTAAGCATGCTTACATGAAAGTTAACTCTCTCAAATACAATATGTCTTACTTAACAGAAAATATGTTTAGGATGGTCACCTTCATTCAATATACAGTTATTTTTTTCTTTTGGAAATTGAATATCCATTTATCCCTTTAAGAAGAGATGATTTTTAAAAAATATCCACAAAACTATGAATGCTCAAATGAGTATGTGCTTTTGAGAATCTTGTCAGTTAAACAAAATTAAACATTCAAATCAACAACAAAACATCCTTTTAATTCTCTTTGGTTCACTGATTTTATTTTATTTTTAGTAAAATAGACATCAGGCCTCCAAGTCTCCATGAAAACCAATGTGGAGAGACCACTAAGTAAAGTAAAAAAAAAAAAAAATCACCAAGAAGGAAAGAAGAGAATTCACATGGTTCCCGTTGCTAAGGAAACCATCATTTGTGCATGTTCCTTATTCCAACTTTGGCTCTCAGAGAGTGTCAATCATGTTAGGGCTTCAGGAGAAAGAAAGAGACAGAGAAAAGAGTAGATAAATGTATAGGTACAAATAGCATATGTGTGCATGCTGTGTAACTCAGCACAGCAAATTAAATATTGAAAATAATTCAACAATGGTGCCATGTCAGTGTATAGCATAATTCTTTTAACGGTGAGATGTATCATTAAGAACGACTCCAGACAGGGATGTGAGACGTTGTAGACGTGCTACTTTCTCTGTTGTGGGACAATATCTAGTGTTCACCCAACTGTTTAACACATTTCAGATCTTGACATGGGTATCTTGGACTGATAATGATGATTGTGTGTGTGTGTGTGTGCGCGCGCGCGCGCACGCACACACACACACACGATGAAACAAGCCACGTTTGAACCTTTTATCCCTGGTGCATGTGACTAAAGGCTAGCTTCTGAATAGATTCCAGATAGAGGGAGAAACAGGAGTCATTCATGGCTTCCAATGGCTTCCAGCATGAGTTGTGGTAGCATGAAAAGCAACTCAGAGGCTTATAATCAGGCTGCACTTGTGCCATGATGTACCAGGGCTGACCTACCCATGAAGAGGGCTGAGGTAGCCACCTCGGGTGGCAGAACCTTGGGGCAGAGCCCCTGCGGGCACCTTGCCTACTCTACCACCTTCGCTGCTGGTGGAGAAGCGGAGGCAGCTGCTTCTGGTGAGAACCTGTGAGATCTTGTGTGCTCCACAAGTTCTTGGCAAAGTCTCACAAGATCTCATGCACTCTGTGAGATTTGGCAAGATTCCAGCAAGAGCTCACTGGAACCTGCTGCCGCTTCTTTGCAGGCACTGTCGCACAACCATATAAGGGAGGCTTGGGTAGCAGCAGGGCAGCACTTTCCCATTTAGCCTTTTATGGGTCCCCCATGACTGGTACCTCCAGGTTGGGGCTGTGTTTAGGACCTCCATGATATCTCCGATTGTGGGGATTTTTTCTAACAGCTGTTGCTCCAGAAATTGCTGTGATGAGACAAATGCTGTCCCTTCAATTATATTTGCAGATCAATTTGCATATATATATATATATATATATATATATGCTTTCGTAGATTTTCACGGGTACAGGAATGCAGGTTTTGGTGTCCTCGGGTGTCTTCCCGTGTAAAAGTTGGGGTGTCTAGGCGACGTTTCGACGAGGTCTCACTCGTCATCTTCAGGCTGGTGCTTTCGGCTTCTTGTTACTGGAACAGAGCAGGATCTCAGTGTTTGAGTTCCTATAAATACTGTTGAGGAGGTGTGGTGTATAGCCTCCAATGTTCTGGGCAGAGAGGAGGTTCCCAGGCTAGTGTGCCTTTTCTTCTTTTGTTCCTTAATTACTTGAGGGATATCTTGAGTGATTTCTTGAGTGATTTCCTGAATCCCACTTAGGTGGGTCATTAGGTGTGGATTAGTTGCTAAAGCCTTCGTGTCTTGAACTCTTGAACTTTGTGAAGAGTTTTTCTGAGAAGATGGCTGTACTGCACTTGGTTGTGCTCTGGCTTGGCTTCGTGTATAGGGGCGAGCTGTGGTTTTGTGGCCTGTGCCAGCCAGATCTGTGTAGGGATTGCAGGGGGGTGCAGCATCCGGAGGTGCCACCCTGGTTTGGCTACTGGATGGTGTCTGTAATTTATCTGTGGAGAGGGTCTGGGTTTGGGTCTGGTGTGGTTGATTGGTGATGGCGTTCTGTGTGCCTCTGGATCTGGTGTCAGATTTTGTGGGGAGGGCTAATTTCCAGATGTCTGGCAAGCGGGATGTGTCGTCACGCTTGTTCATGTTGTGAGGGTGTTTCTCTATCTCGATGGCTTCCATGATTATTCTCTTGTGGTGATGTTCCATGTTAAAGAGCAATTTGGAATCTGCAAAATTAATTTCGTGTCCTGTTTCTTTCATGTGTTGGAAAAGAGAGGAAGTTTTTTCTTCTTTTTTGACGGCATTCTTGTGTTCTGCGATACGTGCATTTATTCGTCTGTTTGTTTGTCCAATGTACGTGGCTGGGCAGACTTTGCAGGGTATTTCATAGACCCCTTGGTTTTCCAACTGAATTTTATCCTTGGGGTTTCTGAGGATATTGGCTATTTTTTGGTTGGTGCAAAAGGCTGTTTTGATATTGTGTTTATGGAGGATTTTGCTAATTTTATCTGTAGTGCCCTTGATATAAGGAAGGAGGGCTATGCCATTGTTTTCTTCTGTGTCTTGGTTTTTGGGGGGTGTTTCTTTTTGGATTAGCTTCGTAACCCTGTTTTGCTGGTATCCATTGGCAATTAACACATTTGAGAGATTCTGTAACTCAGTTGTCAAGTGGTCTTCGTCAGCCAGGCGTTTGGTTCTGGAGATGAGAGTCTTGGCTACGGAGTTTATTTGTGCAGGGTGGTGGTGTGATTGTGCATGTAAGTAGCGGTTGGTGTGTGTTTTTTTCCGGTAGATAGTGTGTCCTAGGGAGCCATCAGGTTTTTTGTAGATTAGGACGTCAAGGAAGGGAAGTTGGTTGTTGGCTTCTATTTCCATAACCTTCCAGCTGACAAGAACCTACGAGAAACTAGAAATCCGAAGAGCCACCATCTTATGTGATCTCTTGTTCCTACGCAACTGCCGAGACAACAACTTAATTCCCACATGCTTCCAACTTAAATTCCACTCTAAAACCCCAGCTACCGAAAGGATCCTGAAACGAACTGAACTATCTCTAATCAGAAACGAACTACACAAGAAAAGATACCTACTAAACCAAACCAACAAAGATCTACTCACTCTTCACCTCAAACTCTGTAACAAAATCCACCCTGCACTCTGGGACAAATGCAAACAACTAGCCGTCTGGAGAGCTGAAACGGAGACCTCACACAAGACAGACACACACACCAACAAACTCCACAAACTAGAGAAACGCCAGAAGCCCAGCCACCCTCCACAACAACCCATGAAACAAACAGTACATAACATATCAGACAGGATCCTCACCTCAACTGAAACCAAAGTACTCTCCAAAGGTTTCAACTTTGCAGTCGCCCCGAGACGCATCCCCACGGAAAACATCATATGCGGAGTCGAAGCTAGCCTAACCAAAATCAATCCAGATGAAGCCAATAAAATCAGACTTGAAGTCACCAACATCCTCTGCTCCAGCAAACCACCCAGAAGCAATTTACACAAAGAAGAACAGAAAGCACTCACCAACCTGAGGAAAGACAACAACATAATCATTCTCCCAGCAGACAAAGGTAATGCCACTGTTGTGATGAACACATCGGACTACCAAGCAAAACTATCAAATCTACTCCAAGACCCTACCTACCAACCTATAAAAACAGATCCCACCACCTATCTGGAAAAAACCACCAAATCCAAAATAAAAGCCTCTCCTATCAGTGAAGAAATCCAGCTAAGAATCATCCCCAGAGAAAAATCATCCAGATGCCCCAAACTCTACGGCCTCCCCAAGATACACAAAGAAGGAACACCACTCAGACCAATAGTCAGCTCCATAGGCTCACCTCTACAAAATCTCGCTAAATTTCTCGCCAAGCAACTTCAGCCCTATGCAGAATCCATCTCTTCACACGTTCCAAACTCCTTCCAGTTCATAGAAACAATAAAGAAGCAAAACCTACAACCCAATGACCTACTTGTGAGCTTCGATGTTGTATCTCTCTTCACACAAGTGCCCATTAATGAAGCCTTGACAGCCATTCAAAACAAATACAATCCCCCCGAATACATCTTGGACCTGACCAACCACTGCCTAACCAACACGTACTTCATCCACAATGGACAAAGATACAAACAGATAGAAGGAGCACCTATGGGATCACCCCTCTCACCGGTCATCGCTAACCTGTACATGGAACACTTTGAAACCAATGCTTTAGACAAGTCAGAACACAAACCCAAACTTTGGCTCAGATATGTTGACGACACCTTTGTAATTTGGCCACACGGGAAGGAAAAACTGGATAGCTTCCTCACACATCTCAACAGCCTACACCCCAAAATACAATTCACTATGGAAATAGAAGCCAACAACCAACTTCCCTTCCTTGACGTCCTAATCTACAAAAAACCTGATGGCTCCCTAGGACACACTATCTACCGGAAAAAAACACACACCAACCGCTACTTACATGCACAATCACACCACCACCCTGCACAAATAAACTCCGTAGCCAAGACTCTCATCTCCAGAACCAAACGCCTGGCTGACGAAGACCACTTGACAACTGAGTTACAGAATCTCTCAAATGTGTTAATTGCCAATGGATACCAGCAAAACAGGGTTACGAAGCTAATCCAAAAAGAAACACCCCCCAAAAACCAAGACACAGAAGAAAACAATGGCATAGCCCTCCTTCCTTATATCAAGGGCACTACAGATAAAATTAGCAAAATCCTCCATAAACACAATATCAAAACAGCCTTTTGCACCAACCAAAAAATAGCCAATATCCTCAGAAACCCCAAGGATAAAATTCAGTTGGAAAACCAAGGGGTCTATGAAATACCCTGCAAAGTCTGCCCAGCCACGTACATTGGACAAACAAACAGACGAATAAATGCACGTATCGCAGAACACAAGAATGCCGTCAAAAAAGAAGAAAAAACTTCCTCTCTTTTCCAACACATGAAAGAAACAGGACACGAAATTAATTTTGCAGATTCCAAATTGCTCTTTAACATGGAACATCACCACAAGAGAATAATCATGGAAGCCATCGAGATAGAGAAACACCCTCACAACATGAACAAGCGTGACGACACATCCCGCTTGCCAGACATCTGGAAATTAGCCCTCCCCACAAAATCTGACACCAGATCCAGAGGCACACAGAACGCCATCACCAATCAACCACACCAGACCCAAACCCAGACCCTCTCCACAGATAAATTACAGACACCATCCAGTAGCCAAACCAGGGTGGCACCTCCGGATGCTGCACCCCCCTGCAATCCCTACACAGATCTGGCTGGCACAGGCCACAAAACCACAGCTCGCCCCTATACACGAAGCCAAGCCAGAGCACAACCAAGTGCAGTACAGCCATCTTCTCAGAAAAACTCTTCACAAAGTTCAAGAGTTCAAGACACGAAGGCTTTAGCAACTAATCCACACCTAATGACCCACCTAAGTGGGATTCAGGAAATCACTCAAGAAATCACTCAAGATATCCCTCAAGTAATTAAGGAACAAAAGAAGAAAAGGCACACTAGCCTGGGAACCTCCTCTCTGCCCAGAACATTGGAGGCTATACACCACACCTCCTCAACAGTATTTATAGGAACTCAAACACTGAGATCCTGCTCTGTTCCAGTAACAAGAAGCCGAAAGCACCAGCCTGAAGATGACGAGTGAGACCTCGTCGAAACGTCGCCTAGACACCCCAACTTTTACACGGGAAGACACCCGAGGACACCAAAACCTGCATATATATATATATATATATATATATTCATATTAAATATGTAATGATAGTTGTATTGATGAATTGCCTTCTATGTATAAGTCCCAATGTGATTTACAGACATAGCCTTTAAAATGTTTTCCAAAACAGTACAACTGGGAGGGCAGGTTTTAAAACACAAATCGAACACCTAAGGCAGAAAACTTTTCATTTAGCCTTTTTGTATAACCCACTCCCCTGCCTGGATGACATGCCTGTTCAAAATGTTGCCTCACATAGAGGCACTTGGGAAGCGTGAACATAGACAATGGAGCAATCAATCTTATTTTGCAATTCTGCAGTTCACATAGTTTTATTGAATACTTAGCAAACCTAGCCACCTGGTGAGGTAAGGTGGATGGCAATCAGACAAAAGAGGGGAGCCTTCTCAGTGGTGGCACCCAGTTGTGGAATACTCTGCTAGGGAGGTTAGGCTGGTGCCTCCTTCCAAATATTTCTGACAACAGGCAAATTCTTTCTTCTTCTTCTTTTTGCCTTTTAAATAATTTGAAACTTGGAGGAAATTAGTTATGCTGCTTTTAGCTGCTGTTTTTCTGTTTTTAGGGTTGTTGTTGTTTTTTTAAAAAATGTTTGCTTTTTATTAATCACATTCTGTTTTTAAGTATTTATAAAGCTATCCCCAAACGCAGGGGGCCTTTAAATGGGCAATCTGAAAAGCATCTATTTAACTATTTATGCATTCATTTATTTACTTAAACCGATGAGATAGTTGTTCCTTAGCAGGTGACATACAAGATCAGGATTAAGACCAAACTCATTTTCATGGGCTTTGTGGGACCTGAATAATGTTAGTGATCAGTGCCCTGGGATGTTCGTTTGGACAGAATTGGATCATAGGTAGGAAAACTATACCTTCCCAAAACTGCAACACCCAGAAGTGGACGCAATGATCCCATGAGCCTGACCCACCATGGTGATCAGTAGTCAACTGGAAGTCTTAAGGTCAAGGAACACAAATGAGAATATTCAGCCCTAGGTTAGCTTAAATGAAAGGCAGTAGGGTCAGCTGAGAACTGATTTGTGACACCATACTGCCCTAGAACCATAACTCATAATCTGGACAATGAGATTTTGTTTTGGAACCATAATTCATAATCTGGACAATGACAATGAGACTCTCTCTCTCTCTCTCTCTCTCTCTCTCTCTCTCTCTGTGTGTGTATTCCCCACAATTTTGATTGCAGTTTGAATAAGCTGCAATTTAGTAGTCATGTTGTTGTTGTTAATGAATTTATAATCCACATTTATGTAAAAAAACAGCAAGATGGAGTACAACACATGAATATAAAATCAACAAAAGTAATCCTTTAAAACATCACCAGCAACCAAAATGGGGAGACAAAAAATTTAGGTGGACAGACTTAGCATATAGATTTCATTTACCGTATTTCCTCTGGCTCAATAAAGCATTCTGCTTTGGGAGAAAAGCTGCAAATATTTGCCAAGGTTTTGGCTTATTGTTTATTTCAGTGGCTTATTTGTCAGCAAATCCAAGCTCTCTTTAAAGAGATGAATTAAATAAGTGATGTGTGCATATGCCACACACATATTTTAGGCGCCTTTTACAAGGAGTCCTGTTTTATAAGCCACTATTAATAAAAGAAATATTTTGAAGAGGAAACTAACAAAGATTGCTTCCTTCCCACCCCCTTTTGCCTCTCTGTGTGTTCTGCTTTTCTTTTTGTTTTGGTAATGCAGGGACTGCAGAGAACTGACCCTTAAAGTTATAATGTCAGATTGGTAATAAACTGACATCCAGGGGAAAAAAGAAACCCACAAACCCGTTACTTCATTCTACCTTTTTGTGTTTTATCCTGTAATTAGACCTGCCACCATCAGGGACAATCTCCGTTATTAACAGCATCTCCCTCATGTCAGCAAGAGGACCAAAAGTATCTAAGTGAAAACATTCCCCTTAAGTACCAGGCTAAGATATGGACAGAAACTGGCATTCATACAAGCCATTTCCCCCCTTTTATTAACCTTCCTGTCATTAGGGACCTTCACTCTTGTCTATACAATTCTTGCTTCAACCTCTTTTAGTTTTCTGCTATATTGCCATTGGGGACCAGCCTTAAAGTTTTGTTACAAACTTCCCCTTTGACATTACAATTCAGGCCTATCTAGACCAGTAAAAAGGCCCTGTAGAAGGATTCAAATATGTAAACTAAAGAACAGTAGTCCACTGAATTACATTCTCAGACAGATTGACTGGAACCAAGTTAATATTTAGAAAAGGTGATCATGAAGTGTTACGGGAGGTGTAGCACCTCTGGTGGGAGACACACCATGCTCCTTCTGGAGTAGTTCATCCAACTTTTGGTCCCCACCCTGCACTTTGCTGTCACCTGTGGCTCTTAGAAGCTGTTAGCCTGCAACAGCAGCCACGGCTTCAACTGGCTGGCTAAACTAGGCGAGGGTAGCCTATGGGTCTCCAAGCCTCGGTGCATTACAGATTTCCCCTTCATGCGAAGACGGGGTCAGGATTGAGCAGACAAGAGCAATAGCGGGTCCAAAAGTCAAGAAGATGGTTACTGCACATGCTGTAGAAGGAAGTGAGGGGTAGATGAGGCTCATCAACCTGGGAAGGTAGCCCATCCAGGGGAAGGAAAACTCTGATCTTAAACCTCTGCTGCCTTGTGGGACATCTTCAGGAGAAGAATGCCCATGGAGTAAACCCTACACAAATCTGGAGTGGAGTCCCTAAGAGGACTGGATGGCATCTTGTACGCCTCCTTCTGGCAACTCCTGCAGCCAAACTGGTGCCGCATGTACTGCTCTGCTTTCCTTTGACATCATCAGTGAGGCTGAGAAGTTCTTGTCATCTAGACAGCCCAGGACCTTCATACACACTGCCCAGGCTTGCGCCACAAAAAGGTCATTTTGGTGCTGCTAATGCAGCAAAAATAATGCAGGAGACAGCAATTATGGGTTCCTGGTATCTGCAGCCACAGCAGGCGCTGTGATTCTCCAGCGGTTTGACTTCACGCCATTGTCTTCGTAAGCAGCTAGAATTTATGCTTGGCACAATGCCCCTGCATAAGGAGGGAAAGGATCTTGTTTGGTGCCACACCATGCTCAAGGGGATGTGTAAGCCACCCCTGCCATATTCTCCAGGTCTGGGCTGGAGAATGGGTAGTGAGGGTTGTGCTGAGTCTCAGAAAGCTGCAAAAAGTCTCACTGCTTTCCAAGCACCTCCAAGTCTCAATATGCAGCTGGAGTCTTCATCTCCTCTTCAGGCTCAGGAGAAAAGACTTGTGAATGACTTTAATCCATCTTTATCACAGAGTTTTCTTTACTGCTGAGCTGAAATCAACAGTGCGTTTTCTCAGCATTTCTGTTCCTCATGACTGTGTCCCTTCCCTGGGGTGATTTTCTGAACCCTTGTGAAGAGGGTGTGAAACTGGGGGGTGGGGAGAGGGAGGGAGGGAGAGAGAGAGAGAGGGAGAGAGAGGGAGAGAGAGAGAGAGAGAGAGAGAGAGAGAGAGAACTTCAGGAGAAAGAGGAAGCATTGCCCTTGATGTGGCAATAGGGCTGATTCTACATTGCTTAGATTCCATTATGTTCATGGAGGATAAGGCTATCAATAGCAGCCAGTCCTGATGACTGTGTATTACCTCCACTGTTGGAGACAGTATGCTTTTGGAGACTTGTTGCTAGGAATTGCAAGTGGAGAAAATGTTGTTGCCCTCAGGTCCTGCTTGTGAGCTTTCCATAGGCATCCGGTTGATCAGGATGCTGAATTAGATAGGCCTTTGGCCTGACCTAGGAGGACACTTTTTATGTCCTTACATGATTAATTAGGATACACATCCAAATGTACATCCTGTTGAAAGTAAAGCAGTGCTGTCGAACACCTGAATGCAGATGCTGTCCCTGTGCATAGCTTTACTTGTAATGAATGTATTTTCAGATATGAATCCGAATGTCAATCCACAACTCCATCCCAGTCCACCCCCGCCCGCTTTGTATAACCATGTGTGTCTAATGCTGCATCAGGTCTTGCTATGGAGCACTGGCAGGCAATGAAACTGCTAGCACAACACAGCAGGACACAGTGTTGGTCCAGTTGTCTGCATTCCCCTTTCCCATCCCCTTTCAAAGTGAGGGCAAAAGAAGGGTTTCTGAGGAGATTTCACCCCTCCCATACTCAAGAATCACCTCATCAGTCTCCTGACTCTGAAGAGAGGAGGAGGCGTGTTCTTATATCTGCATGTTCCACTCCAACTCAGATAGTGACTCAGTGTGAGAGAGACTCTGAGAGAGAGAGAGAGTCAGCCAGTGAGTGAGTGAGTCAGCAAGTCAGTGTGTAGAAAAAGACTGAGAATCTCCATTTGTATATAGTGTATATTACAGTAGCTGTTAGAGAATAAAAGAAGATATTCTTCAGCACTGTCGTCCGAGTATTTATGCTCTGCTGTACTCTGCTGCACAACGACTGTTTTCTTGGTGAAGTGATTTGCGGTGCTCACAGCTCTGAGTTGTGAGTCCACGGCACTTGGACCTGTTGCACAGAGGAAGGTGGTCTCTGGAAGTGCCATCCAGCTCGCCTAGCCCAGTCGGGGCTGAGGTGGACGAGTCCAGTTGGTAACACTGGCTCAAGGGCGATGCTGACAGTTTCATGTGCCTCTACTGATACTCACCACATAGGAAAATCTGATTGGCTAAAGGATACTATGCTGTCATCATATGTGATTCTTGATTGGATGCAAGCATCACACCGTGAAGACGCTCAAGTTTTAAAAAATAGCAGAGGAGCAGCAGCAATAGTCAGCAAAAATGTCTGCAAACTTGTATGGGGGGAAATGCTCATAAGAGTCGGCATCAGTCTGCCTCAAGAGACCATGGAAGAGTGTGCCATGCGGGGTAAAGACAAGCCATTGGACAGTTAAAGTGTCTGCTAAGGCTGTAGAGACCAGTAGGGGAGAGACATGTTTTATTGCAGCTGGGGCAGATGAAGGTGTCCAGTTTTGCTGTTACAGATGCACCATGGCGTGTCTTCTCCCTGAGCACCTCCCAGCAGTCATTTCTCCTCTGGTCACTGCTGTGGATCCATGACTGACAGTGTCTCCAGGCACTGTGGTCAAAAGAGTAGGAGGCACATTTCTTTTTTGGCAAAACCTTTCACATCTCCCCACAAATGGCAACTTTCACATGATAGTCAAAGCTCATGAAAGTTCTAGTTTCTTACTGAGATATCTCCCTATACAAGTATGATTTAAAATGCTTCTTATTCTTCAGATATGTAGTTGGAGGTACTTTTTGGGGTGTGTTAGTCTTTGGGCCCATCACTTTGCTTTATAGCTTTTCAAAAAAAAAAAAAAAAAGCCAAGATGAAAGGAGCTCTAGCTCCCTGCTGTTCCCTTTGCTTTTCTCCATGTGTGCTAAAATAATGCATGCAAAAAAGAACGGGCACAAGCCTTGGCACTAGAGAAACTGTGTTACTGAAGGCTCAAGACGGATCTTGACACACATCACCTTTTTTTTATATAAACAAATATGCACACACAACAGCGGCAGTTGGTACCTGCTTTGCCCAGAATTATCTAGGACCAATTGCATCGCCGGCATTGCTCAGGTTGCTCTGACTATTATTATTATTAATATTATCATGATCATTATTTTGATTTATACACCGCCTTTTTCCCTGCCGAAACTCAAGACTATTTACAGGTAAAAATGAGAACCATTAAAACATGGGGGGGGGGGACAATAATTAAAAACAACACAGCAGCAGCCCTTCATTAAAAGCAGTCAGCTCCCTGTTGAAACAAAAAAGTCTTCCCCTGCTGGTGGAAGGACAACAAGGAGGGAGGCAATCTGAATAGTTTTGCCTTTGCCTTATTTCTGGGCTGTGCCATCTCTTAGGCTACTTATACAGAACTAAACCTTACTGGCAGGAAGGTGCCAGTGGAATATGATTCATTGTGGAAGGAGTAAAGGAAAGGAATCGTTATTCCTAGGAGACGAAGTGTTCACCAGCGGAAGCAGTAGTGGTAGGTAGCCACTTACAGGATTTAATAATGTATAGTTTTATTAGCACTGATGGTAACGTACTGATGGTATATGCAGTGCTATCTCCTTACCAGTCTGGTAGCACATGGTTGCCTCTGCACACAACAGGAACGGAAAGCTACAGTGAGAGCTGGAATTCACTATCAGCCAGCATTATAGCTGCAGTTCATGACTCCCATGAAGAAAGTGGTCATTGGGAGAGTTGGCTGTGATTTGTCACATAGCCAGCTCCAGGTTTAAGGGATCTATTGGCAAAGTGTCCTCTGACGGGCCTTGTAGGAATGATCGCTGGGTCTGAAGCACACTCCCCACCTGTAGGCAGCCTCAGCCTGCCTGCACGCGTGACCTTGGGGTGCGGGGCACACTCCCCCTCACAGACAAAGCCACAGCTGTCTGAACATCGTGCCCTTTGTCTAACCTTTTGTGGTCTCAGTAGTCTGCTGAGGCCTTTGTCTGAGACCTTTGTCTCCTTCGTCATACACTGTGCAAGGGGGAAATGATGCGGTGGAAACAGGTGCCAAAATAACTTTGTGCCACCCCATGATCTTGGGACTGGAAGATGTGTAAAGGTCACATCCCAAAATATATCTGCCTGGGTTTGCATATTGTGTCAATAAAAGAAGCCTCCAAAGAGCTGGCCGGTAGCTTGCTTGCAGCTCACCTGTGCGCAGCTCACCTGCATTATCAACTCCTGCCATGTCCTTCACTTCAGGGCCCCTGGCATAGTAATGTCGATAGTGGTGGGCATCAGAAGCATGTAATAGCAGTCCAATAGAGCCTCAATTGTATTTATTTATTTATTTTACAAATGTCCCTGTTGGAGTGCCACTAAAAGACATTGTGGGAAGTAAAAGTTCTGAAGTAGCAAGTAAATAACAGCATCAGGTTCATTCTCAAAAATAATATGGAACAAAAGGCTTGGAGGGCAGGCCTGAAAGAGAGATACAACCCAAGGCCCCTGTAGGTGCCTGGGAGCCACCACTTAAATTTCTCAAAGTGGCCCTTTTGATAGCTACAAATTGGGAATAAGCTATTTGTCGTTTACTCAGTGAACAAAGGATAGACGGTCTGCTATGTAAGTATATTTGGTTTGAGAGACACCACGCTCAAATAAAATGACTCAACGACTCAAGCAGGCTTTGTGAAAGCATTGTACAGTATCTGTGCCAAGGTAAAAGTAATGAGATTTAAATTAACTATAAAATAATTTGAGCTGAACAACAAGGGAAAACAAACTCCTAATAGCATGTGGAATAGTTTGCCAGGAAAAGTGGTGTTAGCATCATTATATTAAGCCATAAAAAGAATGGTCTAGACAAAGCAGAGTAGATTATACTGTTAGGGGCCGAACCTACATTAGCTGTTTAGGGGAGGAAATGGATTAGATGACCTAATAAAGCATTTCTACAGTCTAATGATGATGATAAACTAAGTCAATACCTCTAGGGGATTTTCCTCCTCACAAACCCTGAGGAGAAGGTAATATGGCCAAATTAATTCTTCATATAATTCAAGTGAGTTACATCAATACTGAAGTGGACCTGAGGTCTTTAGCATCAAAATAAGTCTTGGAGGGGGGAAACACCCAACGCCTTTTTCTTTTTTCAATAATTTTCCAGACATGCTATAATAATTGTAGACTGCTTAGGCAGAGTTTATTTAGTTAATCACTGCAGTGCTTAGTCACTTCTGTACAATGCCTGGCCCATGTATTGTGAGTATTGTGGCATCCCCTTACAGACAATAGAGCCCCGGGTGGTATCCCTTTCAGTTCCCTAAGCCAATTGTTCCATGCTAGTTTACACTTTAGAACTGAGAAGTAAGTCATGAGGGAGGGAGGAGACACAAAGGCATCTCATTCCTGAACCTCATCCCACTCAAGCAGTCCTATTGGGGTTTCTGATTGCCTCAGAGATATTCCAGTTCCTCTCCCTGATCCCCCCTGCACTGCTGAAAAACGTAAATCTTGGGCAGAAAAAACCAAGATGGAGCCGCTTTTGCATCCAAAGCCCTACCTGCTCACACCAGCCAGGGCACCGTTATAGTCATTGCATTTCTCTTCCATTTACACTTCTCACAACATTTCAGAATTTAATCCGTCATTGCTACTTTTTGTACTTCCCTTCCTCATAACTGGGTCTCTCTGTTTCTGAGCCATTAAGTCGCTTCCCTTTGCAAATCTTTCCATCAGGAAAAAAAAATCCTTTTCTGTTTAGCTTACGGTTTGAAAAGGAATTTGAACATTTCTTTCCTAAGTTTTATTTTACATAAAAGGTATATTATAAAATGAAAAGCAAGTTGGGAGGTGGGGAGGGAATGATGCATTGTATGATGTGGTCCGCAAATGGAACAAAGGGGTATTTTTAATTCATGCAGTAAATAGAAAATAAAGAGACTGCCTTAGTTTACTATATGTCAACAAAACTGCAGCTTTAACCAGAGAATAAAAGGAACTCAATAACTCTTTGGTGAGTTAAAGAGTTTAGCAGGAAATCATCAGATATGGGGGGGGGGGATTTATATTTGCCACTTCCTTGCAGTTGGGGGTTTTCAGTGGAAGGGACACTGTTTAGGGCTTTAAGAAGACAAGATATCACCCAGCTACTGTGCCTTCTGGTTTGGTTTCCTTCCAATGAGATGTGGCCAAGGTGGCTTGTATATGCCCCCCCCCCTCACTGTGTAATTATGTTTTTATATACTTTTTTTTAAAAAAATCACAATCTTCTCACTGCACTTTTGGTTGTTGTTAACACTATTTTTACCCTATTTTTCAAACAGGTCTCAGAGACTCAAATCATTCTTTTGAGAGAGAGACAGACAGAGAGAGAGAGACAGAGGCAGAGAGAGACAGAAAGAGAAGCCCAGACATCAGGCTTACCAACTAAAAAGACAAGACATACAGGGAAATGGTGGTGGTGAGGCCATTTATATTTTGTCCTGCCTAGGGGTGTAAGAAGGCCTCACTTTCCATTCTGCCCTCTATTCATCACATGCAGCCTTGCTTTTGTTCCACTGCAGTTCATCTTCTACCAAATTCCATGGTCATTACATTATTACACCCTGTTAATTTAAATGTAAAGGAAATGCAATGCAAGTGGGGGATTCACCATACTGGATGAGACAAGGGAGTCCCTCAGCCTAGCTCTGTGGAGCTCCTGACGGCACCTGCTCAATGCTTGAGTAGGTAGAAGCTGCTGTCGCCATATATCCTCAAATGGGGCATATCACTTCCTCTTTTCCATAGCTGTGCCACATTCATCATTCAGAATGAATTTAATTCCACCAAATACAAAAAAGAATGCCGAGGATACATATAGAGAGGGGGGAGCAGGTCAAACCTGCAAGCGAACGTAGCCACCTGCTGTGGGTCTCCAAAGCAGTCCACAATGATACCTCTTGAAGGGCCTTGAAAATTAACTGGCAAATGAAGGGGTGAGTCAGCCCATTTTGCAAGCACTGGCTTATTTATTTAATACATTTTGTGTCCCATGTTTTTCCTAAGGTGTTCAAGATGGTGACCTCCTTCCGTTTTCTCCTCACAACAACCACATGAGGTGGTTTAGGCAGAGAGAAGTTCATTGGACCAGAATCACCCAGCTTCATGGCCCAGTAAGAACCAAAACCTGTACACTTCCGGAGGCGGCGCGACCGGTAATGGCTGCCTTCTCCGAGTAAGGAGAAGGGAGCTCCGCTGTAAACGGGTCGTCCGCTACGGCGAAGCGGAGACCCATTCAGGAAAACCACAGGTGGCAGAAGCCTGTGGTCTCGGGACCCGGCGGGCGCCAGAAGCAGCCCCCAAAACGCTGAAGGGACCCCGTAAGGGGCTCCGGATCGCGGAGGGGGTAGCGGCGCTGTGGGTCGTTGCGCAAACAGCGAAGTGAAGCCGCGTTGCTGTGGCCGGTCAGCGCTGTCCTTTCTTCCTGCAACTTTTCTGAACTTTGGAAACTACAACCCGTGAGTAAATTTGGATATTGAAAACTTTCTGAAACTTTTGTCAACTTTCTGAAACTTTTTGAGAACTCTCTGAAACTTTTAAAACTTTTTTAAAAAAAGTTGAAATCTGGCTGAAAACGGAGTGAGGATAAGCAGGAAGCCCATCTCCCGCTATACTGAACTTTAAGCAAAGAGCAGGAGGAGTGGAGACAAAAAGTTATGCGCTAACTAAATGCTGGCACCCTGTTAAAGCAGTTTTCTGAGTGTAAGACTTTGAGCTATTGACTTTTGCTGGTCATATTGGGGGTGCATTGATATCCTTCTTCTGTGGCACCAGTGGATTACAAAATAAATAAGAATCTCTGGTGCTGGAGCTGCCTGGAGGAACACCAGTTTGCAACTTTGGATACATTGAATTCAGGTTTTGAAACATTCTGAGTTGGAACTGGATACTTTGAAACTGTTGCAGTCAAGGCACTGTAAGAAACACTGTTTTGCTTTAAGTTTTACTCTGCTAAAAATAATACATTGTGGAGGCGATGGACATGGATTTAAACTTATAAGTTTAACTTGGATTTGATCTTTTCCCTGAAGACGTATTGGATTTGATCTTTTCCCTGAAGACGTATTAAGCTCCCTCTAGAGGATTTTGGATTTACAGCAGTGACTTTGTTTTACTTTCCCTTTCCCGGCCTCTGTTTGACTATTGTATCTGGGACTCTGCTTTCTCATGGGAACAACTTGGATTGACCTTGGATTACAGATAACTTTGGAATGAGTGGCGCAAGGAGAAGAGGAAGGACCAAACAAACAACTCTAACTTTATCTGCAGCCTCACAGCGTAGATCTTCTGTGCCGGCCTTGCCTTCCACTTTGCCTCCAGACATAGAGGCGGCCTCCCTAATACAGGCAGGGGAGGGTGAGACAGAGGAGCTGCACCTGGGAGATATGGCTTCAGGGACAAGTAGCTCTGTCTTGGAGAAAATTTTGGAGAAACTGGAGGCTCTGGACAAGAAGGCTGATTTGCATACAGCTAAAATTGAACAGAACACAGAAAGCTTGAATAAGCTGACTGGACAAGTTGCACAGAATGCCCAGTCTATTGGAGAATTAAAGGAGGCTGTAGGTGAAAATCGTAAACTGGCTGAAGATACTAGTCAAAGACTGGAAGAACTTGAGAAAGAAGTAAGACCACTCAGCAAACAAGTTGGAGAACATCAGACTTACTTTTCGATGACAGAACTGCGAAACAGGGAGACCAACTTGAGGATACGGTCAATACCAGAGGTGGAAGAAGATAATTTTATTGAATTTCTAACTAAGGAATTTGCCAAGTTTTGGAAGTTAGAGGAAAAAGACTTTAAAATCGTATCTGCTTTCAGGCTTGGCAGAGTCAGAAGGACAGAGAAGCCCAGAGATTGTTTGATAACACTGAGATCAAAGGAGGAAAGGGACAAGATTCTGGGCCTGCACTACGAAAAGTCACTAGGCATTTTGGGCAAGAAAATTGAAATTTACAAGGACATTCCTAAGCAGTTGCTGGACCTTAGATCTAACTACACGGAATTGGCAAGACTGTTGAGAAGCAACGCAATTATCTTCAGGTGGGAGTTTCCACAAGGATTATCCTTTACCTACAGAGGGAGAAAGATCAAAATCAAAACAGTGGAAGATAGAGACAAGTTTTTGGGAGCACACGGAGAAGACCTCCACAAAGGACTTGGATTGCCAGCGCCAGAACTTCCAGGGGAGCCCGCCCCCTCGGATCCTCAAGGACCGGAGAACAAGGTACCACCCCAGAAAGAATAACCAGACCTATCCAGGATGTCTCTGCAGCTTTTGAGCTGGAACATAAATGGCTGTAACAGTCCTGAAAAAAGGTCTAAAATTTTTCATATTTTAAAAAAGGAACAATTGGACATTATATGCTTACAAGAAACACATGTGATTAGGCTCCATAGAAAGGTGTTAATAAATAAAAGGCTTGGTCAAGAATTTATATCATCGGATACAGTTAAAAAGAGAGGTGTAGTGATCTATGCAAAAGAGAGCCTTTCACCAAAATTTCTTTTTAAAGATGAAAGTGGAAGAATCCTCGCAATAGAAATACAGTATCAAGGAGAAAAAATTTTGATATTAGGAATTTATGCTCCAAATGAAGGTAAATCGGATTTTTATAAGAAGTTGCACGAGACCATGCTGGATTATCTGGATTACAACAACGTCATCATGATGGGGGACATGAACGGGGTCGCATCAACAAATATGGATAAGTCACAGAACCAGAACATTACTAAAGAGGGAAGACTACCTAAGACCTTTTTTGAAATGACTGACAATATGGACTGGGTTGACATCTGGAGAGTTAGAAACCCCTTGGGAAGAGAAGGAACATTCTTTTCTGAAGCTCAACTGACTTGGACACGAATCGACCAAATATGGATAACTAGAAGTCTGGCACCTAAGGTGAGGAAGGTGAAAATCTGCCCTAAAACATGCTCCGACCATAACGCCTTGAGAATGGATATGACATTGATCCCAACCGGCTCCTTTAGATGGAAGATGAATGATGGCCTGTTTAGAGACCAAAGAATTGTAAAGAAGGCCCAAAAAACTTTAAAGGACTATTTTGAGATTAATTTGAACACTACGGTGGAAAAAAGAACTATCTGGGATGCAAGTAAAGCTGTGATGAGAGGGTTCTTGATTCAACAGAATTCTTTAAAGAAAAGACTGCAAAATGAAAAGAAAGATAAAATTCTGGAAAGTATCAAAGAGTTGGAGAAGAAGTTAAGATCTAACCCGAAGTCCCAACCGATTCTGAGAGAAATTAAACTTTATCAGGCACAATATTCCAAACTGATAAATCAGGAAATAGAATGGAAGATTAAAATAATGAAACAAAAAACTTTTGAATCGGCAAACAAATGTGGGAAACTGCTAGCCTGGCAGTTGAAAAGGAGACAAAGATTAAATACAGTAACAAACTTAGAGGTTGAAGGAAGGAACATTCAGAACCCGGGAGAGATTAGAAAGTGCTTCCAGAGGTATTTTAAAAAGTTATACACTCAAGGGCCACAAGATGAAATAGAGATTACACAATTTTTGGAGAGAAATGGATTAGCAAAGCTGTCAGAAGAAAATAGAATAATTTTGAATGGCAAAATAACACGACAAGAGATTGAACAGGCCATCCAGAGTCTGAAACAGGGCAAATCACCAGGGCCAGATGGACTGACCTCTAACTACTATAAGACATTGAAGGATTATTTGATACAACCTTTGTTGGAGGTCAGTAATGAAATAATGGAGGGGAAGAAGGCGCCTGAATCGTGGAAAGAAGCATTTATCACATTGACTCCAAAGTCAGAAACTGAAAAGACACAACTCAAGAACTACCGTCCCATCTCCCTTTTAAATGTGGATTACAAAATATTTGCAGATGTTTTGGCACGAAGATTTAAGAAAGTTTTAAGTGAGATAATCCATAAAGACCAGGCAGGCTTTCTCCCGGGCAGACATATGTTTACTAACACGAGGAACATTATAGACATATTGGAACTTTTACAAACAAACATAAACACTAAAGCAGTTTTAATTTTTATAGACGCGGAGAAAGCCTTCGACAACATATCTTGGAAATTTATGAAGGGGAATTTAAAAGAAATGGGAGTGGGACGGGGGTTTGAGAACGGGATTGAGGCAATATATTCAGAACAAAAGGCTAAACTGATAGTTAACAATGTGGTTACAGAAGAGTTTAAAATTGAAAAAGGTACACGACAAGGCTGCCCGATTTCCCCATTACTGTTTATTTCGGTTCTGGAAGTGCTCCTGAATATGATTAGGGGGGACCGGTTGGTGGAAGGGATTCAGGTCGGAGCGAAACAATATAAACTTAAAGCTTTTGCAGATGACCTAGTTCTGACATTACAGGAGCCGGAGTCTAGTTTGAAAAGAGTACTACAACTGATTCAAAACTTTGGTCGAGTGGCAGGATTTAAGTTAAACAAGCAAAAAACTAAAGTTTTGGGGAAAAACTTGACAGATACTGAGTTGGAACAGCTTCAGAAAGAGACAGAACTAAATGTGGTTAAAAAAGTTAAATACCTAGGGGTAAACATAACAGCAAAAAATCTGAGTTTATTTAAAGATAATTATGAAAAATGTTGGTCAGAGATTAAGAGAGACTTGGATAGTTGGTCAAGACTAAATCTTTCTTTGTTAGGCCGAATAGCTGCCATCAAGATGAATGTATTGCCAAAAATGTTATTTTTGTTTCAGACACTGCAGATTGTAGACAAGACAGAGTGCTTTCGGAAGTGGCAGAAAGATATTTCTAAATTTGTCTGGCAGGGCAAAAAGCCCAGAATCAAATTTAAAATATTAACAGATGCGAAAGAAAGAGGGGGCTTTGCCCTGCCAGATTTAAGGTTGTATTATGAAGCTGCAGCTTTCTGCTGGTTAAAAGATTGGTTACTTCTTGAAGATACGGATGTCTTGGATCTGGAAGGTTTTAATAATGCGTTTGGATGGCATGCATATCTATGGTATGATAAAGCTAAGATAAATAAGGCCTTCAAGAACCATATTGTCAGAAAATCAGTTTTTAATGTCTGGACAAAATATAAAGACTTACTGGAGAATAAAACTCCGAGGTGGCTGTCACCCCTGGAGGCTAAGGCTTGGAAAAGAGCCAATATGGAGGCCAACTGGCCAAAATATTGGGAGATAATAGAAAAGGATGGTGACAACTGGAAATTGCAGAGTTTAGAAAAGATGAGAGACAAAGTGCGAGACTGGTTACAATATGCTCAGATTAAAGAAGTGTTTAAAAATGACAAAAAGCTAGGATTCCAAGTGGAAAAGTCAAAGTTAGAAACTGAACTGTTAGAACCTAAGACTAAGGTACTTTCAAGAATGTATAACTTGCTGCTGAAATGGAACACACATGACGAAATGGTAAAATCAACAATGATAAAATGGGCGCAGGATATTGGGTATAATATTATGTTTGAAGATTGGGAAAGGTTGTGGACCTCTGGGCTGAACTTCACTGCATGTAATGCGTTGAAGGAAAATGTGATGAAAATGATGTATAGATGGTACATGACCCCTGTTAAACTGGCTAAAATATACCATTCGTCTGATAGCAAATGTTGGAAATGTAAGGAAAATGAAGGAACATTTTTTCACCTCTGGTGGACCTGCCCTAGAGTGAAGGCCTTTTGGGAGAAGATATATAATGAATTAAAAAAGGTGTTTAAATACACCTTTACTAAGAAACCAGAGGCCTTTCTCCTGGGTATTGTCGGCCAGAGTGTGTTAAAAAAGGACAGAACATTCTTTATGTACGCAACAACAGCAGCAAGAATATTAATTGCCAAGAATTGGAAAACTCAGGAGCTACCCACTGTGGAAGAATGGCAGATGCAACTGATGGACTATATGCAATTAGCCGAGATGACCGGCAGAATTCGAGACCAGGGAGAAGAAAGGATGGAAGAAGATTGGAGGGAATTTAAGATTTATTTACAAAAATATTGTAATTTGGCTGAGTGTTGAATTGGATGCCAGTGCAGATAATTGTCTACCATTAAATTAGATTTAAGGTTGAATTATATGTCAAACCAAATTAAGATTATTAATTAAGATGAGTTAAATGATAATTTGTTTGAAATTAATTTAATAATGATGTAAGTGTATGCGGGAGGTGTGGGGGAGTCCCATGTAACAATTGAGAGATGTTAAATGGACAATGACAAGTTGTGCTTATCTAATATATGCTTTATTTGAAAACTTCAATAAATATATTATAAAAAAAAAAAAAAAGAACCAAAACCTGTATACCCCCAGGTGCACTCAGCTCTGTAAGCACTACAACACACTGCAGTGCCCCATTCTCCTCAGCAGCAGCAGAGCAAGCTGATCGGGAGCCTGGGGTGGTGCGCATGCCCTGCGCCCAGTGGCGAGGCCAGCCATGCGGGGGGCGGGACCAGTCAGGGCAGGACGCTCCATGGGGCCTCCAAGGAGTCTGCCTGCCTCCTCTCACTGCCTGCCTCCTCTCACTCAGCTGCCCTACAGCTGAGAGGAGGTGGCAGGCGGACCGTTCGGGGCAGTGCAGAGCCTGCTGGTGCCCAAGCCACCACGTCACTCCCAGGAGAGACGCATGGCTCGGGCGCGCTGCAAGCCTCGCAGTGAGTGCTGCCCGCCATTTTGTCACCCCCCTCAGAGGTGACACCCGGGTCAGACTGCGCCCACTGCCCCCCCTTACTCCGCCCCTGCTCCTCAGGCTCCCATGACTCTCATGTGCTCTGGCCACTGTTACTACAGCCAGCTTCTGTTACTTGCTTCTCATTTCCTTTTCCTTTGGCAGCAGAGGAAGCTTTGTGCCTCTCCCCATTTCACCCTACACTCTATGGATACTGTCGTTAGGGAGCCTGCCAATTAAATAGTTCTGTTTGGCAAACTAGATTAGTTATACTTTGATCTCTTCTTTTGTTTCTTTGTCTCTTTTAGATCCAAATCAAGCTGCTTAGAAATCTCCCCCACCCTCCGCCCGTCGCCTTTTTTGGGCTATGGTTTTGCTTCCTCTTGTGATAGAGCTGGGCAGGGGAGGAAATGGGATGAGGAAGGGACTGGTATTTGCAAGGGCAGGGGAGGAAATGGGATGAGGAAGGGACTGGTGACCAGAACCAGAGACAGATTTGGTGGATACTGCAGAGGGGACAGGATTTTAGTTTATTTTGCTGAGGCGCAAGGGAGTAAACTGTACACGCTGCTGCCGAAGCTTCTTTCCCCATTCCTGTTGGTGTCCTTGAAAGATGACAACCAGAAATGGATCACACATGTAATGGACTGTTGGTAAGACCTAGTACACTGCTTGTTGTTTTTAATCTAACACTGTTATTAGTGGAACTGAAATCCTACTAAGAATAAATAATCCCAAACTTTTTAAAAGACACTTGCTATAATGTTGAACAGAATGAGCAAAAGAAAATAATTTGCATTATGAAAAACCCAGTAAATAATATATGCTGAAGAACAGTGTGCTGCTTCAGAGTCCGGAAGAATATTGCTTAGAGAAATTTTTTGTTTAAAACATTTATTGGAGACATATATTATAGTATATCATTTTCTGGCTGGGAGCCATGCAATATGTGTCTTTACAAAAAAATTACCTTGTAATATGAGACCCTCCAAGGCATAATTATATAATAAAAGTTCTTATTGGGAAAACTGGAAGTAGGCCAAGCCTTGTCCAAATATAGTGAATGTCAGTGCCAAATTTATTATCCTTAGCTATTAACAGGAGAAGGCAGGTTTTGTTTACCAAGCCTAATTCTCTCCTAATTACAGCCACTATAAAATAATTACTATCCATGGGATAACAACACAAGACAGAGTGACTAACAGAAGAAACTGCAGGGGTTAGAAAACAGAGTGCAATTCTGTGTCATTTTGAACAGATTGTGTACTGCCATGAACAAATTAACGGACTTCATTAAGGAATTATATTTTAAGAGTGGCTTTGCGGTGAAGCAGTAAAGCAATTAATGCGTCTTATTTGGTCCTTTAGATCTGAGTTCCAGTGCAGTTTGAGAAAGCGACTTAATTTTTGTTTTGATATATCAGGTTTAATAGGTTGCAAGCAACGTTACAGAGCGAGGTGCTTAATGAAAAATCTACTGGATGGATTCTATTATGGACAAATGATGTTTCTTGTTTGACTTTCTGTGTGTATTTTTGAGCCACGTCCTTTGCCAAATGGATTTCATTAAGATAGCAAGGGATCTTGCCTCCCCCCTCCCAAAAAGGCAATGTATATTTGAATAATCACAATAATGTTTCCCCCTTAATTTTTATTTAACAGTTCACGTGCATTTTTTAAAAGAAAAGAGGGGAAATTCTCTTTTCATATTTTGAGCAAAAAACCCATTAAAGCTTGCAATATTGTTTCAATATTTCATAGTTGCTTTGCTCACAAACCAAAAAGGGATATTATTATCCAGTTGAAGCATGCTGCTTCATTAAAGTTACAGTGTGCTGCCCACCCCTGCATCCCCTAACCTCTTCTGTCTCATCACACAACCCGAGGTGCAGAACAGACCCAGCTGTAGCTCTCTGCACAATTACAACGTATGTATCAAAATCAACCCATACACAACGTATTCGCAGTGGAAAAGGTTAGAGGTCAAGTTTTCCTCCCTCTGTGGAGGGCCACTTCACCCGAAAGAAGGACAAACTCCCTTATTTTGGTGACTTCGTGGAAACTGGCAAACTCAACGCACTTGGGGAGTCTGTTTTACAGACCACTTTTAATAGGCCTCCAGATGGCCACATGAAAGCAAAAGGATTATTATAGCAGCCCCCAGCTGTGCCATTCTAGATAAAGGTATATAAGAGTTCCCTTTACAACCCCCTCCTCTTTTTAAGGATTTATAACTTGATCATAAAAATTCTCCCAGCACTGTAAGCAAGCAGATAACTTAGCCTGAAAATCATCTTTTGGATTCATTTATTTTACAAATACTGCATCTTTTTTCTTATTCTTGGATTTCTGAGCAATACTAGACAGTGTGTGGGGAGCATTGATAGGTTTTGAAGTATTTATTTTCCATTAGATGTTTATGAAACAGTAAAATGTATTTTCAGGCTCTTTGGGCAAGTTCTGCCCCCAGCAGATGTAAATAAATATATTTCCTTCCACATTAAATTCTGTTCTTCCAAATTTTATCCATTATAAGTCTATTATATAGAGTGGTTTAAGAAAAGAAATTTAAGGGCTAGGACAAATAACTGAAGAAAAGGTAAAGTATGTGTAATGGAAGAAGGATGATTGGTGTTTTTTTAATATAAAAAGGTATATAAAAATGATACTGAAAGCAGTAAATGTTAGTAATGAATCTTCATTTGTGTATTAAAGTAATATCAATAAAGATCTTAGCTCTCTCCAATTCAAGGAACATTATGATCTCCAATCACACAATCTCACATAAAATACTGTGTTTTCTTCCCAGTTTCAGCTCCCATGGGATGAGATTCTAGAATTTTATATGGTATGCAAAATAAAATTAAAGAACAGCATTGCTCATTCCTTTGGGGTTTTGTCTGCTGTTAAGTTCAAAGAGATATTTATATTTGGAATGTGTATACTTAGAAAGACTGAATTAGTGCCGCCTCCCCACCTAATATCTATTAAAGAAAGCAAGATATTTGATTAGTTTTGTTAGCTTTTTTTCCAGGACTGCCCTCCTCATTCTGTTCTAAGCTCAGCTGGAAATAAAAACAAACTGTCTCAGTTTGGTGGTGTGTGTCTATGTGTGACCACCCCAAGAGTTCCTCTTCCACTGTTGCAGGGAGATGTCAGAAGCAAGCCGGCATTAAACCACACCATGCAAGTTGGAGTTAACTCTTTATTAGAAAAACACAATCTGCCCAGACCTGGCAGAGTATCAGGCCTAATGAACACAGCAACTCATTTCCAGCAAGTCTTGCATCCATGAAACAGTTGCTAAGACTAAAAGTCCCTACCTCCTCACAGCTACCTCTTGGCCTCCCTCCTCCCCTGCTTCAACTTCCCTGATTATGGTCTTCTATCTGCCACAGCATCTTAAAAAGCAGAGACATCACCTTGCCAACAAAGGTCCGTATAGTTAAAGCTATGGTTTTCCCAGTAGTGATGTATGGAAGTGAGAGCTGGACCATAAAGAAGGCTGAGCGCCGAAGAATTGATGCTTCTGAATTATGGTGCTGGAGGAGACTCTTGAGAGTCCCATGGACTGCAAGAAGATCAAACCTCTCCATTCTTAAGGAAATCAGCCCTGAGTGCTCACTGGAAGGACAGATTGTGAAGCTGAGGCTCCAATACTTTGGCCACCTCATGAGAAGAAAAGACTCCCTGGAAAAGACCCTGATGTTGGGAAAGATGGAGGGCACAAGAAGAAGGGGACGACAGAGGACGAGATGGTTGGATAGTGTTCTCGAAGCTACCAGCATGAGTTTGACCAAACTGCGGGAGGCAGTGGAAGACAGGAGTGCCTGGCGTGCTCTGGTCCATAGGGTCACGAAGAGTCAGACATGACTAAACGACTAAACAACAACATCTGCCACAGCCTCTTGCGGCTCACTAAACCCTGTGACACCTTCAGCTTCTGACACCTCCTCTTCCCCGTCTCTTCCTCCTCTTTCCTGTGACTACTCATCATTGTCCCACCATCACTCCCTGGGCTCTGAGCCTTTCTCCCTTGGTGGCTCCCCAGCTGGTTCCTCCCACCATTCTTCTGCATCCAGCCAGTCCATGACAGGCGAGCAGATTTGCTAGGCATAGGGGGACAGATGAGACACAGTGGTAGCACATTTGTACAATGTGTTTGAATGTTACATTGGATTTCTGGACAAGGATAACCAGCAGTCTGACCCAGTCCAAGCACAGCAAGGGTAGCAATGCAACACAGCAAGGAAGGGAGAACTAGTAAGAGATGGTGCAATTCATTCTTCTCTGAGCGCCTTGCATGCCCTGTGAGTCTAGCTATGGTCCAGCAACAAACGGAAAGCCATAGGTTTCCCGTCAGAGGTGCCAACTAATCAATCACAAGAAGCAGCACATGCACACCACTTGGATGGCAATGCCCATCAACTTTGGGGGCCACGGTCCCCTCAAATACTTTATGTGGAGGCAGAAGGGACCTTGGCCCCTAGGAGTTGGTTCCTACGTTTCCCACCCTCCTCTATGATTCTATATGTATGCTTTAGTTGAGATCCCTGCATCACAGGGGATTGGACCATTTTATTTATTCATTTAATAAATTTGTCTACCTCCCTTCATCCATAGATCTCAGGGCGGTTCACAACTCGATGACCTTTAGGGTCCCTTCCAACTCTACCATTCTATGATTCTCTAAATAAAGGACAAGATGCATCATCTCTATATTGCTTTAGGACATGTGAAAAGCAAAACACCATCTATATAACTGCATGTAAACAAGCTATAAGAGAAGTCAGTCAGGGCAAAGAAATTCCCATTCCCGTTCAGGGCCCGTGACATTTGCAGAACTAGCCAAGAATACATGGGATGTTTTTCAGTATTGTGCATCATTATTGTGGAAGTCATTGTTTCCCTCATTAGTGCTCTAGATCTGTACATTACTTCCATAGCAGGTCGTGACCTTAGTGCTGACAGTCCATCCTTAACTCACCCTTTGGTGCCTAGGCATTGCAGCAAATTTGCTACAGTACGTGACATCTCACACTTGAATATTCGACAGCATTTGAAGGCAAGAATTGCATTCAAATGCTTTACTGATCAACTCCATGACTAACAAGAGGCATTAGGGCAAGAGAGAGGGAGTGAGAATGTGATAAGATTCCCCCCTTACTTTGCAAACACGTTGCATGTTTTTAGAATGTTTATGCTGCCATTCTCTGTGAAGGTTTTAATTTGATTCACGTGGATTAGTTTACTCCCCCAACAACCACTCCAATTCATACAGAATTCCTATAATAGATAGGTAGACATATAGTATGCATGCATTTAAAAGTCAATCAGAGATGAGATGAAAGGATGAATTGAAGAAGCAGGCTTGGTGTGCTAGTTGAAGGTAGAAGGTAAACTCTGTATTGCCCTGCACTTGTTTGTTTCCAAACAGAGCAATAAATGAAATGCAGGACTGTGCTTCATATATCTGGGTGTTTTTCTTTAAATGAAAAAACAGCATCAGGGGGATTGAGAATGCTGTGTATGGGGAAGAGGGTTCAATTCTTTGCCTCTACACTGCAGTACTGATGGAAATGACCCACTCAAATCAGCTGTTCAATCCAGAAGTGAAGCCAATGGTGCTGATAGCAGCTACCTTCCCAGGAATAGCAGTGTAGGGGTGAAGGGTTTTTACCTCCTCCTTAGAGACTGTGGTCCTATTCTGGGGAAAGGGGCGGTGGCAGCGCACAGCGGAGATGGCACACAGTGTGTGTGGGTTGGTGCGAGCGGCATGGGGGGGGGCTGAGCACCCACAACAAAAACCTTGTGGGTGCTAGGGCCCCCAGGGCCCCCTGGAGTTGGTGCCACTGATGTAGGGTTAAACATGCACAAAAGTCACATCCACACCATACATTTAAAGCACAAAACTCCCCCCCCCAAAAAAAAAAAATCCTAGGGACTGTCTTCACCCCTCACAAAATAATAATTCCCAGCACCCATAACAAACTGTAGTTCCCAAGAGTCTTTGTGGGAAAACATGTGCTTTAAAATATGGTGCTGATGTGACCTCGTTCATATTTTTTCTTTGACAGACTAAGCAGAGGAATGTACAAATTTATATTTTTTAAAAGGAAGAGATCGTTGCTTCCTTGTCCCATAATCTTAGGTGTGTAGCCTAATACCTATAGTATGTAGTGGAGCCTTATTCAGTCTGCAATCTCCATCTTGCAGCCAAATCTTTATGGCTACAACATCCATCCAAATTTTGGACTTTTTTAAATTTAAAAAAGTATTCTTCTTCATCCCTGCCCTGCTTAGTGTAACATCTTGCCTGGTAAAGTTCTTGAAAGCTTGCTGTTATTTTGTGACAGTTTGGTTGGTCCAAATAAAGGTATTGCCCAAGTGTGGAGGTTTACCCCTCATGGGCCAACACAGCTGCTTTGCTTTTTTTATACAGATTTCAGCACACAAATCCCAAGAGCTAACATGTATTTATATCTCACTTTAAAGGATAATACGTAGAACTCTCAAGCAGTCTTCCATCTAGGCACAGATGTGATGTAGACTTTCTTAAAATCGGCAAGGTAACTGTGCAACATGTTATCAGACCATGCCCAGGGATTTAACAGCTTAAGAACATAAGAGGACTACAGCTGGGTAAGGCCAATGGCCCGGCTAGTCCTGCATCCTGTTCTCATAGGGCTCAAACACATGCCTATGGGAATCCCAGAAGCAGGTCATCCTTGCCCTGACATCCTTACCCTGACAATCTCAGAAGTAATGGAAGAAGTTCTTTAGGTCACATATTCTTGCTGCCTTTACGACAGCAGTGGCTAACCTTTGGTCCTTCAGATGTTATAGGATTATAATGTAGTCAACACACCTCTTAAAATCCCTGAGCATCACCCATGCTAACTGAGGCTGATTGGGGCCAGAGGATCACCTCTTCAGCTTTAGAATGTGGCTTCTGCTGGACTGAGTTGAGTGTCCATATTGCCTGGTATTAGGTTCCCTTTATTGGTCAGGATAGAATGCTGGGAACTGGACCTTTTCTAGAAAGTAGTTATATTCCTTCTCTCGACAGGCTATGCCATTCTGTAAAAAGTGCTTGGCTTAATGTCTCTCCTATGAAATGAGTTGCATGTTTCTTCTGGATGTTGAGGTGCTCATGAGATGCTCAGGCAGGGATTGCAACCTTCTCACAGCAACTTAGCCCATATTTGTCAACAAGACAAACAGAAATTTGAGGATACTATGTCAAATATAGTCTAGTTTATTTTCTTTTAAAATTGATGGATTATTTCCCCCCAAAAAATGAGAATGTGTGTGTGTGTGTGTGTGTGTGTGTGTGTGTGTAATCCAGATGTTGAGCAAATGCTGACCTGCCCAAAGCATAGTTTCCCACTTCCTGTCCCCAGTTTCAGCAGAGAATAGCTGAGTAGTACCTATGTTCTTCAACTACTAAAATCTTTTATCAGACAAGATCCAAACTAAAACAGAACTAATTCTGATCCACACCTTAAGCCTGTCCTCTCCTTTAAATTAATTTTTACTAATCTTTCATTAATAACAATCCATTGGAGGCCACATTAATACAATGCCAAATCACAATACAATCAAAAGAGCCAATTAAACAGTTCCGAATTAAACATTTTTGGATGACTTCCCGTGTTCCGGCTATCAGGAGTTGATGTTATTCCTTGATCCTGCACCAATTATCTGAATTAGTCCAAGTTCCACAATTCCAGTCTTAATCCTTTGTTCTAGCAGCCACTGATGCGATGACTTTCAATCGTGTTTAATAAATCCAAATCCATTAACTTGCAGAGGGAATTTATATCCTGTAGCTGTGTGAAATATTTGTTTACCTTCTTCATTTCCTTCATGTTGTAATTAGTCAATTTTCTTCAACATTGCCCCTCCTTCAAAAGCTCATTTATAATAATAATAATAATTATATATATATATATATATATATATATATATATATATTTGCTTTCGTAGATTTTCACGGGTACAGGAATGCAGGTTTTGGTGTCCTCGGGTGTCTTCCCGTGTAAAAGTTGGGGTGTCTAGGCGACGTTTCGACGAGGTCTCACTCGTCATCTTCAGGCTGGTGCTTTCGGCTTCTTGTTACTAGAGTAACAAGAAGCCGAAAGCACCAGCCTGAAGATGACGAGTGAGACCTCGTCGAAACGTCGCCTAGACACCCCAACTTTTACACGGGAAGACACCCGAGGACACCAAAACCTGCATATATATATATGTATATATATATAATAATTTTATTTATACTCCACCCTCCCTGGCCATAGCTGGGCTCAGGGTGGCTAACACCAGTAAAATTACAGTAATAACATTATGGGGGGGGGGGCCTCAATTTAAAATACTGGTTAAGATGCAATTTAAAATGCAGCCTCATTTTAAAAGTAGCCCATAGATCAAAACCATAAGGGGAGGGAAACGTAAGGGTCAGACTGAGTCCAAACCAGAGGCCAGGCGGAACAGCTCTGTCTTGCAGGTCCTGCGGAAAGATGTCAAGTCCCACAAGGCCCTACTCTCTTGTGACAGAGCGTTCCACCAAGTCGGAGCCAGTACTGAAAAGGCCCTGGCCCTAATTGAGACCAAACTAACCACCTTGCGACTTGGGACCTCCAAAATGTTGTCATTTGTGGACCTTAAGGTCCTCCCCGGGGCATACCAGGAGAGGCGGCCCCGTAGGTACCTGGGTGCTAGACCGCATAGGTGTGTCACAGATTTGCCCCTCTGAAGCCGAAAGCAGAAAGAACTCCGGCCGCGACATCTGACTTACTTTCAGTGTTTATCTCCTTGTTTCTTCTAATGAGCTGGCGTCTCACCAAAACCATCATAAATCAGAACTAGAGCTCTCTTTACTTGGCAATGTTACAATCATCACAGTATTTCACACAGTCTATTCTTTCAAGCACTCCATAAAAAAAAGTTCTTATTGAATCCCGCTTGCATTCCATATATAGTTGTAATCCATTAGTAATCTCCTTCCATTAATAATTTATTCTTTTTCAGTGAAGGCTTGCTGATTCATAGCACAGCAAAAATAATGTATAAAGAGAACAAAGGCTCCCTTCGCTTACGTAGCATTCCAATTACGATAAAGAGAGTCCTCTCCAGATCAAAACCTTGGCCCTCAGTGGCTGATTCATCTCGCAGGTTATCTTTCTCCTTCTTCCAAAACACGTCTGTTTCTTAAGTCCAAATTCAGATACATCTTAAAAGAAACAGAGATACCTCCGCTCATGGCGACTGCCTTGTGGAGTTTCCAACACGTGCAGTGCTATGCCCTCTGCATCCCTGCCCCCACATTCCATCGGAGTGAGAAGCAGTTATTGGACGATCTGTGAGAGAAAGCTCCCCCCCCCCAACTCGGGGGGGGGGGGGCTTGCAAGGATAATTACTCCCAAATTATCCTTAATTAACTGCACGGCTGGAATCCACAACCATGGGATCGGCAGTTCGCCATAGTGGCTGTGCCAGAAGACCTAAGCCTGTCCTTTCTGTTGCCGTATCCCACACATTTGAAAAGACAATTGCTTTGAGATACCATCTTAAGAAAAGTTATCAACTATTATCATCATCATCATCCTCTGGTCTATTTAATTTATCAGCAATAATATGTAATAAATATGGCTGTGTGTGTGTTTGTGTGTGTACTCTTTAACATAGTCATCCTACAGTGTAAATATTTCCTTACTCCTCTGTCAGATCCATTGCTTTGTCCTTAATGAAAAAGTACCTTCTAGCAAAATTAGTGTTTTACCTGTTTTAAAGGAGCCTTTTTCAAAGGAGTGTACAGTTTTTCAATTGCAAGTGTGTACAAAGGCACTCCCCCCCCCCTTTTTGGTCCTCTGAAGTTTTCAGCTGGTGTCCTTCCATGTCTTACACTGTAAGTTAATGTGCAACCACACCCTAATTCACCACAGATAAAAAATGACAAATTCCAAGTGCTATTGAGCACTGCCCACATTTTCCTGGTGGATCAGCAAAAAGTTGAGTAGCACAGTTGTGAATAACTATGATGCATTGGAATTGGACAAGACTAAATGACTAAACGGGGACGCGGGTGGCGCTGTGGGTAAAAGCCTCAGTGCCTAGGGCATGCCGATCGAAAGGTCGGCGGTTCGAATCTCTGCGGCGGGGTGCGCTGTTCGGTCCCAGCGCCTGCCAACCTAGCAGTTCAAAAGCACTCTTAAGTGCAAGTAGATAAATAGGGACCGCTTACTAGCGGGAAGGTAAACGGCGTTTCCGTGTGCGGCTCTGGCTCGCCAGAGCAGCTTTGTCACGCTGGCCACGTGACCTGGAAGTGTCTCCGGACAGCGCTGGCCCCCGGCCTATAGAGTGAGATGGGCGCACAACCCTAGAGTCTGTCAAGACTGGCCCATACGGGCAGGGGTACCTTTACCTTTACCTTTTAAATGACTAAACAACAACAAATTGGAGAAAATTCATAGACTATAATTGTGTGCCTATCTGCACCCCACTGAAGAACTATGGTTTGGATCCAGACTTGATCACGCTCTGAGTAAAGCTTTTGAGATCAATGAATCATTATTTTCAAAACTCCTGGTGATTTGAATCGGTCTATTCTAAGCTTGACTTAAGTCTCTGGTCCTATTATCCTAACCATCTCTACTGGAGAAATAAGTCCCTTTGAATTCAATAGGGCATATCCCCCAGGTAAATGGTGTCAGAATTGCAGCCTCAGGCAGGAGGCTAGTCATTTGTAGACAAAAAGGTTGGATGAACGGATAATACTTGGGTGGTAAATCGTGACCATCGAAATCTTAGAGGAAGTTTCTTATGCTATTTCTGAAAGCCAAATGGAAGATAAGAATAGATAAGGCCCACTGATGCACACACATACAGCTGTCAAAATCTAAGTCACCCCAAATTGTAACACTAGAATCCACCTTATACTGAGTCTGACCACTGGCCCATCTTGCTCAGTGTTATCTACACTGGCTTGCAGCAGTTCTGCAGGGTTTCATAGAACCATAGAGTTGGAAGGGACCATGAGGCTCATCTAGTCCAACCCCAGCAATGCAGGAATCACAGGAGTGTTTCCTAATGCCACCTGGAGATGCCAGGGTTTTCACCTGGGACCTTTTTATTCAAAGCAGTTGCTCCAGCACTTGAGCTATATCCCTTCCCCCACATTTGACATAGTCACTTGGTTTGATATAAATGGTTGTCTGCTGATAAGACAGACATAGGATGTTTGTGACTTGAGAGGCTTCAAAGCTTTAGATGAAATGGCACATAAATGAAGTCTTACTTCCTGTGCTTTTAAAATGTTACAGTATATCGTTCTTATTATTTCCTGGCATAACCACATACTGTATGCCATTAAAGGGGAAAAAATGATTTATTATAAAATAGTTCTAAGTAAAGAGATGTCCATGGAGGATACAATAATTGTTTTCATTTTCCTTTCCCCAGTGCCAGTGGAATAATAAAATGCTAATAGATGCAAATTATGCATGATCTTTAATGCATACTAAAGAGAAACAATTTGAAAAAGAAGGCGCTTTCTGTTAGTGATTTTTCCCATAGTCGACACATTATTTTTATTTAGATTCTGTAACTCCATTGCACCATCATGCTTTTCTGTGTCTGATTTAACTGACCAGCAGCTGACAAGACTGCAACAGTGGTACATTCCTGAAGGGTTAAAAAAAAAAGGAGGAAAAAAACCACACACGCCCAAACAAATATTTGACTCCATATAAATTCCACAAGGAAATCTTGGGAAAGAGAAAACAAACATTGCCCCAATAGAAGAGCCACTCTGACTTGAAGAACAGAAAATTGAAATACATGAAAAATCAATGAGGTAATAATTAAATTGTGGAGCCCACAGTACAGTGGCCAACGCTCAGCATGCATTTGTTAATGCATACTGGGAGCTGGGGTAATCAGCAGTTAAAGGAGAGCAGAGAATGGCTGTCATTCCAAAGCTAATTTCATGATCAGGCTCTTTAAAAACACATACCTGCTCCACACACTATCCAGAGAGATATTTATAGGAGGTTAAAGATACAAATTAAAGTCCAGGAGACTATACATTCCTGATTACCCAGCATTCTTAAATCAGTCCTTTCCCCAGTCTCACACCTGGGCCTCAGCTGCAGTGTAGCTGTCATTTACGCTATCCATGGCACACGATTGATGACAGTCATTCGCTGATGAAGCTGTATACATCATTTCTGTCCGGGCTGCACTGGCCAGATGGACCCTGACCATCCATCGCCTGTCAGGGACGCATCTGTTCACACTGCTGCTAGGGGTACTAACAAGTCATTGGCTTTCCAAAAAGGACAGTGTCAGCTGCATAGGGCACAACATAAAAACTCTACTTGGGTGCCCCCTCCCTTTTTTCTTAATAAAGATAGTCTCACATATAACAGCTCTTTACCATGTTAAGACATCATAAAAGGAATCTGAGATTAACAAGAGTCGGAGACTTGGCTCTTGTAAGGTATTTTGCTCCCTGCTTTCCATCAAGAGAGTGTGGAAATGTATCACAGGCCATTCTCTATAATGTTGTTGTGTGTGGGGTTTTTTTAAAACAATGCTACGCACAAAACACACACACTTAGACAACAAGCAGGGTCTGAACTACTAGCGTTTAAAAAAAAAATCAAGATGTAAATTCTAGCTAATGCAATAACAATAAAAAAATATAGGGGGAGGGGAGAGAAACATTTCTCACAGAGAGAGATGTATACAGGCACACAGAGAGATTGCACTAAGACCACAAAGGGGAAGAATGCTATTGTATTCAGGGGTTTTTCAGATATGTTCCCTATTCATACGCACATTCCCACCCCCACAAGTATGCCACGAACACAGGTTTTGATAATACAATGCAGACAGTAGCCAGAATAATGGGAGGACATTTTAAATGGATTTATTGCTCAGGAAATTATGTGGTAGAGAAACACACACAGCACACTGAGCAAAAAGGGAAACCCTTGGTGTCTTCAAGGGGGTTGTGGGTGCAAACCAAGCCTGATGATTGTAAGGGTCTCTGCCTTTCAACATTATCTTTGTATTTCAGCCATGCTAGTTAAATATATTGTGGGGCACCATGATGGCATGAGGTTCACCATCATGTTTTTACATGTCTGTATTCAGTATTGAAAAGCTGCAGCGGTGGTACATTCCTGAAGGATCTGAAGCACCTCTCCTCAGCATCTATCGGTAACTCTTAGGGTCAGGTTTTTACAAACTTCCAGAATGTAAGACAAAAGCTGGGATCATTTCACTTAAGCACAAGGCCTGTTCATAAATTCATTTGTGTAGAAATGAATATGTGGAAGTGGGAGCAGGATTACACCCACATACCCTGGACCTAAGTACCTCCATGCATTCTTCCAAACCTATGGTCTATGGGTGCAATTCTGCTCCATGTATTACTTTCAACAGCTCATTCATATTCAGAGTAAGTGTGCATTGTGTCTTTGAGTTCAAACTGAGGCTTACCTAAAGCAGCATATGCCACTTACACAAGAATCTGTGGGATAACCAGCCTCATATAGCCAACATGCTTAAGTTTAATTAAAACATGAAAGGGTAATACCATAGAGTAAGATGGCCTGCCAGGCTTTTAGGCACACGTCAAATCTTCATCAGAATCCCTCCTCTGGGCACATTTGCTTATAAAGGTTAAGCAAGTGGAAACTGGGAATAGGGCCTTTTTAGTGGTGGTGTTCTGGTTATAGAATATTCTCTCCAGAGGTGGTTAGCTGGTATCTACTCTGTTAGTTTCAAATATGGTTCCTGTGGTTTGTATTTGAACGATTTTTTATAAATTAACAATTATTTTAAGACTCTGGTATACTGCTGAGTATTTGAGGATATCACTGCAGTTCACAAAAGAAAGTCATTTAATGCGGGGGGGGGGGGACATTGTAACACAACAATAGAATAATACAGTTTCTAATTTCTGCAATAATCAAACAAGTGCACTATTTACACTGTGCCAAAAGCTGCTCTCAAATTTTGTGGAAGTTTTCTTTCCTTGTAAAAGAGTCTTCCATTTTCTGCCTCATTATCAGCATGCATCAGAATTTCCTCAGGATTCCTGTGGATTTGGTGGGGGGAACTGAGTTTTCCTTATCACTGAGAGGTGGCTAGCTAGTTGGTGGGCATTGCCATGCCAATGGTGTACATGCACCACATCATGTGATTGATTATGCACGCTGGGGCTTACCTGCACCTCCCCAATATTTTATTCAAGTTGGCACCCCTGCTGCAGCCTCTTCTACTACCTGCCTTTCGTGATCTGAAAATGCCCCATGGCTTCCTCTCTTGAGCTTGAATTGAATCATGGGAGGCTGGTGATCAGGCAGTTCCAATATAAAATCGGTGTACTTGCTATTATTTATAACCTTTAAAAATATTCCCACACTGATTTCTTTAAAAGGGAAAATACCACACTTCAAAAAGAGAGAGCAGCCAGGTACACAGACTTTACTCTTGTTTTTACAGTGAAGCCTAACTGGGGACATTCAGAAAATGGAGGGGCACCTGAGCAGGCTGCAGAGTGCAGACTACTGGAGAGGTGAGTTGTAGAATGAAAGCAATGATACTCACAAACAATACTTGGCCACCTTGAAAGTAAGATATGTACAACAATTTCTTTTTGTTTAAATTGTTATTTTAATCATATTTTAATTGGTCTTACACTTTGTTGTTAGCTGTTTTGGAAGGTTTTATATTGTAAGCTGGGTTGGAATGCTTTAAATGGCTACAATAATTCAGTTAAGTGGGGTCACCTTCTTGCCTTATTCATCATTGTCTTCAGTGAGAAGTGGATTGCATGCAATGGATAGATATGCTCATCACCCGCCTTTTCTTATTGTAACCACAACTGTGTTTTGTACAGCACATTTGTCTTTTCCCCTTTTATCTAAGATCCTTTTAAAAGCTCCCTTTCTTTCACAGTGCTATGCTTAAACATGTTATAATAAATGTGAACTTTCCCTTTCTGGAAAACTAGTGGGACCAGTCTGTTCACATAATATACTTTTAAAAAGCTATTTTGTACCCTGCCTGAACAGTGGTGCATACAGTAGATGGATATTTTTTAAAGTCAGCATCCTCACCGGTGTCTGTTCCTGGGAGGAAATACCATTCAGGTCATATCATTCAAGCCATATCATTCAAGTCAACCAATTTTGACTTCAAAATGTTATGTTATCATTACTTTTTATTGTTCCTCCTCGATTGGCAGCCATTACCCATTTTGTTGGTTCTGTTGTTATCTAGCATGATTTGCCTAGTCCTATTCATGCGAATGGGTCCTTAATATGTGGACTGGAATGGTGGATTTTCCACCCAAAGGGTGGAATTTATGGATAAGGATCTTTATGTAGTTAATCCTTCTAAGATTTTTCAACACCTCTTTTGCTGGTTTCAGACACAGAGATTTATTGGCCTGACTAGTGGCAACTCATTACTGCACTATAGCATAGCGAGCAGGTGTAGCATAGTGGACAGGAGCCAAGCTGTGGGCCGAGAAATCCCTAGTTCAAATTGGCCAAATCATTCATTCATTTGGGGGGAAGGCATCCCCCCAACTTATGCATGACTGACTCACACACTGCTGCATATACATGCATTGCTGGGAAATAAAGAAATCATTCAATTCAAACCCAGAAATGGCGAGAGAGAGCTGGAGAGTCCTTGTGGCTTGTAAGGAGACCCTCCCCAGAGCCTGAAGAGCATGTCAATGAGAACGGAGGAAGCCCCAAAGAGACTGGAGGTGCAGCTGGGCTTTATTTACGCTGCTCAGCCTCCCTGCCAAACAGCTGATGCGCAGGTAGCGCAGCCACAGCAGTCACCTTCCTGCGCATCTTCCAGCCTCCTGCTGGCCCCAGATGAGATACAATATTATTATTTCATGTTATAACACATAGTGGGATATGAATCTGAGTTTCCCTGGTTCCATAGGGACGTGGGTGGCACTGTGGTCTATACCACAGAGCCTAGGGCTTGCCGATCAGAAGGTCAGCGGTTTGAATCTCCATGATGGGGTGAGTTCCCATTGTTTGGTCCCAGCTCCTGCCCGCCTAGCAGTTCGAAAGCATGCCAAAGTGCAAGTAGATAAATAGGTACCGCTCCAGCGAGAAGGTAAATGGTGTTTCCGTGCATTGCTCTGGTTCGCCAGAAGTGGCTTAGTCATGCTGGCCACTTAACCCAGAAGCTGTCTGTGGACAAATGCCAGCTCTCTTGGCCTATAGAGCGAGATGAGTGCCACAACCCCAGAGTCATCTGCAACTGGACCTAACGGTCAGGGGTACCTTTACCTATACCTTTCCCTGGTTCCACTTGAACATTCTACTACTGGTGCTCAGGTTTTCTTACCTTTTGCATTCGAGGCATGCAAAAGCCAGAGGTTTCTGCACACATTACAGGACATGTTCTAGCCAAGCAAAAGCACTTGAGGAGGACACAGAACTGGGACAGGTAAGGTTGCAGCCTAGAGAGCAGGGGATGTCTGAAGAAAATCCCAAGGGCCAGATTTAAAAAAACCTGCAGAGGCTGAGGTTCCCCATCCTTAGCATAGGGGCACAGAAATGGGAAGCGTGATAAAAGGTTCCATGATATTACAAACTGGGAGTGGAGAAGTGGAAATTTAAGGCACAGACACACCTCCCAGCTACATATAAAAGTGGACATGCAATGGAAATATATTCTGCAAAGGCTCCATCCCCACAGCACACCCCAGGCTGCCACAAACTACAAGATACTGATTCTTGTACCTACGCATGGGGCCAGGCTAATGTAACCATATCCATCTGAAGGAATTTATAGATTGGGCTGTTAGAGAGGCAAAACTGGGTCACTTGGTGTTCCTTAGTCTTCTAAACTATGTGCTAGAAAAATAAGATGTTGAGTCAAAGAAAGAGTAGCTGGTCTACAAAGAGCGAAGGCTGCAGGGTGCAATGATGAAAAATGGCTTTTCTCATGTGCTGATCAAGTGAATTTTTCGAGGAAGCTGGCAACTTTTTTTAAGCAAATGAAGTTTGCGGCTACTTTATTTTGATTAATATGGTGTAATGTTGCATTGGAGAACAAAGGAGGTTAGTGAAATGGGATGGGGATGACAAAATGGAAGTCAGCTAAAGGGCAGCTGGATGAGCTGAGTCTTGAGAGATGCGACCACATTTTCTGCTAAAAGTAGATTCTTCCACAGCGTCACAATTCCAGCCTGCATTAATTAACTGGGAGTCATCACTGTTTTGTTTTGTATCTTTTTTTAAAAAAATCCTCCAGGGTCTGGTTAATGGTGTCATCACTTGACAGAAAATATATAGGCTTCCTAATACCATACAGACACTACTGGTGATTTAGGTTAATAACTTGAACTAGGGAGGACTAAACGCATGGGGCTGACCAGATCAAGCACTTAAGTGATCATTCAAAGCTTTGTTTCTGTTTCAGTCCTGCTTTCTAAAAGTCTGATCTCCCTTCTAGTTAGATCAAGTAAGGAAACTCGAGAACATAATACAGTAATTTGTGGTTCCAGGCAATGGAAAGCAATGGCATTGCAAATTGACAAAGGTATGGCCATTGGAATGTTTTTCCAGGATACTGCTAAAACATATGTGGCAAATTAGCCCAGAGAGTTTGTGAAGGCTCTGGTGTAGACACAGAATGTGATGATCTTGGGAGACCCAAGTGGTGGCACTGAGCACTTTCCACCAGCATCTGCTGGTGTGCCAGCTGTGATCCCTTTTGGACAGGGACAGCTGGTCACAGTCATCCATGCTGTGGTTATATCCCGTTTAGATTACTGAAATGTGTTGCACATTGAGCTGCCTCTGGATGATGCATGGGAACTTCAAATGGTGCAACATGCTTTTGAATGGGTCTGGGCATTTGGATCATTTCCCACTTGCTTTAAAGCAGTTGCACTGGTTCCAAGGCCTCTTCCAGGCACAACTGAAAGCGCTGGCCTTGCCTTCTATGACATCGAACATAAAAACTTCAAGGATTTCTTGCTGTTACTTGAACCTGCCTGGTTGTGGAGATCCTTTCCAGGGGCCTTCTTCAGGTCCCCCTGTCTTCGAAGGCGAGGTGGGTGGTGACCCAAGATAGGACCTTTGTGGTGGTGGTACCTCGTCTTTGGAATGCCCTTCCTGGGAAAGCGTACCAGTCAACAAATGTGGTGCTTTTTTGACACCATGTATACACCTCTTTATTTGCCTGGGCTTTTTAGATATTGTTTTAATACATATTTTTATACTGATTGATTCTGATTTCATGTGGGTCCCCCTCCCCCCATTCAGGCTCATTATAGTAGAACCTGAATGGATATACAAACCACAAAACTTGGCTGTTTTATGTGTGAGATACACATGCAGTTGCACCTTGATCCGATGCATGTTTACTGGGAAGAAAGACTTACTGAGTCCAATAAGATATATTCCCTCCAAAAATTAGGATTTCAGCCTAAGAGTGATTATTGCATATTTTACTTTGGAAGTGATAGGTGTCCTTATCTGTTTCATTATTAATGGATTCTTATTTTTGTGAAAAGAAGTCTCTGTGATTAGTCCACAATCAATGTTTGTTTTATAAAGTGTCGCCGAGAGAAAAAGAAGTGCAGTAAATAATTTAAAATTCCCTGTGCAATAATACCAGGCAACCATAGTTTCACCATGTGAGCATATAGATTTTTCATATAGCGCTTACACTGGTGTTGGCCTCTTTGGTGAAAAGAAGAACAGAACCATTGAGCTGGTGATGAATAGTAAATGCATCCTCAGTTGTCTCCAGGAAGGCAAGGAAGCCATTGGGAGCCCAGGGTGATTCCCCCTAGGCCTCAAGCATTCCTTATGTTGCTTCCAGCAAAACCATGACCCTGAGACATCCAAACAAGACAAACCTTGCTGGCAGACTATAAATAAGCTGCTCTGATTTAGGACTCTGAGCAGTGCAGTACACCGAGAAATTGAATTGGCTGCTTACCTCCCTCGCCCAAGGTTCCTCTCCCACTGGTCAGGGAGACAAGTCTTTTGCAGGTACTTCACTTCAGACTGGTAGGTCAAGGGAACAAATCACCTTGGATATACAACAGATATCCAAGTACCCACTGTGTGTGTGTGTGTGTGTGTGTGTGCGCGCGCGCTCCTGACATTGAAGCCTTTCCTGAAGCAATTTATTGCAGAAGATCCCATTGTTTGCCTGTTGGTCACAGGAGAATTGTAAATGTGCCCAAGAATTAGAACCACACCCAATACCCTTTGTGGTCCATCATACAAACACGTAATGGGTTCGAAGGCAGAGGCTGACCAGGAAACGGATCTTGGAGTCATATTGACCAGCTCAATGAAAATCATTATTATTATTTAAATTTGTATTCTCAGCAAAGGGAAATCTCCAACCCACTGGTCTAATTAAGCCTCCCTGGCCTTCCCACTGGACCCAAGGCATGGTTTACCCAAACTGTGCCCACCTCTCCATGGGGATAAATGTGGTTCACATTGTATTTAAAGGTGAATCTTTGTACTTCTGTTTCTCTTAAACAATATGTGAACCGGAACACAGCCATTATTTGAAATTTGAACTTCTCTGAATTTTACAATGCATTTCTCCAGTCAAGTAATCTGTACAGAAATATACAGGCCTTTCCCCCCCAAGGGGAACTCACTTCCAGCACCTCTCAGGTGGGCCCCATTGCCATTCTAACAGAATGAGGTTCATGGTGAGTCCTGGCACCTCTTTTTTCAAGAAAAAATAGCACTCAAAATACATATGCTAAAGTAAAGTGGCCATAAAAATGTATGTATTAGTGAATACATGTGAACATACAAAATACATTGTATTGAGTAAAACACAAACATTAGGGAAAATATACTTTGCCCAAATGTTATATATTAGGTAAAATTCTATATAACAATCTGCATTCGCATTCCTTCCTATTCGGCCACTGGCAGAATTCAGCTCCAAATTCGAAAAGCACTGCATTGCAACTGGAAAGGAAGAATCAGAAGCTCCCTTAAAGTGAAAGTCACAAGCCTGACTTCACAGCCACAGAGAAAGGAGAAGCTTTTGTGCATCGTGTGAACTGGCTCTGAATGTGATACCCAGAGGGGGTGCAGAGGGCTGCCACATGGAGCTCAAAAGGCTGCTGTGTGTGAGCAGCACACCCAAGTGTACTGATTTGAATCCCAGCCATTGTATTTATATTGTTAATTTATTGTGTGAGGGGGAGAATGAGATTTTTATAACACTCTGCAAAAATAAAAAGCTCTTGTTTTTAAAGAGTGTGATGAGACTTTCTACTATAGCATTTCTATGTTGTCTGCTTTCGATACCCTTTTCAAAGGACAGTGCATTTAAAAAGCTTCTGGAAAGATGAGGCAAGTTAGTGCATACCCTTAAGAGTGAATGTAAGGGAGCCCTTCTTAAATACAATTCAGTTTTTATCACAGCCTTGCTTATAGAGAGGCCAGATGAATAGCTGGAGGCGTAAAGATTCCTTAAGAAGGGGATCAACTGAAGTGGCTCCATTGGTCCACTTGAGAGTGTCACTGCACTGTTGACATTTGTATGTTTTCGAGACAGCGTTTAGCTGCTCTCAGGTTGTTATGATTATTAAGAAACTGCAACATGTAGGTCCAGGGGGCATTTCTCAACCCAGCGGATGCAGAGCCACCTATTTGACATCGACATCTCTCATTGAAACTACAAAAAGTAAACTTTCAGGAAGTTTGACAGATCTCTTGTTGCTCCCTCTTGCTCTCTAAAGGAAGGTGGGGGAAATCTGAAATAACTATTTCCTTGTATGCAAGTAATTAGAACTTCTGGGGCTTAGGGAAAACCTGAATGATATGTCGTCTGGTGGTGGTGGTGGTGGTGGGAATTAGAATTCTTCATACTTGAAATCATAGTGATTTTGAAGCCAATTTAATTAAAGGCAATAGGACCTCCTCAAGAAGTCTCACACTTAGACATACTAATTTTTGCTCTGCTCTTTACACTTCTCTCATTATGACGCTGACAGGTCTCAGGGTAACGATAATAAACTAGATTGGCTTTACACTACTTTATAACAGCTAATGAGTGTTTACTTCTGAAGAACTCCACAGCACACTACCAATACTAATTGAATAAGGCCATGATCCTCAAGTCATTACTCTGGAGTAAACCTTTTAGCTTCACTGAGCTCAGAGCACAAGGGGATTTACTGCCTGTGCCTCCTCAGGCTCACGTGGGGTATAGAAGGAACGTTCAGTGAAAGATAAAGGGAGGCACTGGAGGTTGCTTTCAAGAAGAGTAGATGGTTTGGTACGTACATCTACATCCATGTCACTTCATTTTTCATTTGAATCACTGGCCAAATGTGTGAACCAACACCACTGAAAAGAACTGCAATGTGAGTTGCTCACATTTCATCACTGCTTTCTAATTCTGCTCTGTCTGTAACACTGAGACTAACTTATCTACCTCACATGCTTTCAAAACTCCGGCACAATTAAATCTACTCCCTCTGTTTGTGTTAGTTACTATCTGGATGTCATTGTGGGTCTTAGCACTTAAGAACAGCAGCTTTGTAAACTGTTTCTGTGGCAATTGTGCATGAATTCACTTTCTTCCCATTAACAGTGATGATCATATGCATTCTTGCAAATGTAGCTACCCTGGTTATTATTGGCCTGCTTACAGTGTTTGCACATTGGAACTCTACCAGTGCCTGTGAGCACTTGCATTATTGTTGGGAAACTATTGAAGCAGGCTCCAGTCCTACTTCATTAGAACTCCCATGAGTCCCAGCCAGCATGGGCAATGGCCAGGGATGATGGGAATTGGAGTCCTACAGCATATGGAGGGCGTCATGTTGGATACCCCTGCTCTACTCCATGAAATCACATGCCACCATAAATCTGTTACTCACTGAGGTGCGGCAGGACACTCTGCTATTTGGGCTGTAAGAGGAATCCATCAATATGGGTGTCACAATTCTCCTTAAACCACTTCCTGTTGTCAAGCTATTGGAGATGTATTTGTTGAATCACATGAGACAAACCATATCTGAACAATCACAATGTTCACTTTTTGAACAGAGGTGTACAGTTGTGTACAAACTAAGACGGTTCTTAATACATCCAATATCATACCAGTTGATTCACAGCAGAGGTACGATGGTGAACCTAAACCTGTAGAAATCGTACTGAATTTTTTTTTGTGGTGAAGCATTGTTCATTAAAGCATCACATGGATGGGAAAGTGGTAATCAGCAACATGGGGTAGATTACTACCAGGAATCAAGAGTAAACAAACACTTTTAATACCTTCAGACAGGGCTGGCCCAAGACTTTTTGTTGCCTGAGTCAAGGAATAAGATGGCACTTCAACTCATTCCATGTACAGAAGCCAGCCAAACTGGCAGTCGAATCTTGCTTCAGCTCTCTTGATGGGACAGTGTCCTCCACCATACCAAGGGGTAGCAGACTGGCTTAAGGGGTGTAGGGAAAGCTGTATGGCTCACTTAGCTCAGTCCTCCCAAACCTTGCCACTGCATCCCATCTCCCAGCATCCATTCCCTGAGGCAGCCACCTCGCTCTGCCTAATGGTGTGGCAAACACTACCAGGGACAGGTAATTGCAGCCAGGTGCATGGTAGGTGTTTTCTGTGGATGAAACATTTGAGAAAGTGACCTCTGCTGTTCTGAATCAGCTGTCTGAGATAATACATACCTAATACCTGATCAGGTTTAGAGCAAGCTGCCACAGAATTTAATTTCTGGGGTTGGGTGGGATTAAAATTAACATGTTTGAAAGGCATTGTTGAAAGCGCAACAACAACAGGGTGGAATACAATTAGGAAAGAACCCTTAAATGTTTCCCATTTACATCAATGGGATTTCAGAGCGTTTAGTTTAGCATAGATCTTGGTCCTGGCACAGCAAACTTAATCTTAATTATTAAATGTGCATTATTTAATAATAATTCCAATGATACTTTGCCAGCTTCTATCTTAAGGGGGCGATACTTCAAGTGAGCGAGACACATGAATATATCTGCCTTAATGTGACTTTTCTAATGCTTTTATTTAAACAGTTAATAGTAATAAATAAATTACTATTTACTCAAACAATATAGGCTGCACAGCCCATTTGCAGCAGCTTTTCTAATACGGCTTTATGTCTCTGTGTGTATTTGTCTGCGTTTTGATTTTGGAAGTGTAGCCATGAATTTTCTCAGTGTTTGAAAACCCATGAAATGTATACTGTGGACATGGTGCAACACTAAACAATGGGGAAAGTTACCAGCAATATTTAAAGCTATTAGTGCTATAGGAAAGTAGCTCCGTACGCCAGCGATGCTTACCTTAATGTGTATGGATGTCATACTCTGAATTTTCTACACAGTATCATCCATGAACTTAGGATAAAATATGTACTTGCTGGAGCAAAATAGTGCTGCTATTTGGAATGCTAATTTGCCTGTTCTGTGGATGTTAGGAGTGGAAGCCCCACTCTCTTAGCGAGGAGAGTTCATTAGACTCCCTATGAGGTGCAAAAGAGGGAACGGAAGCTGGTGTGGAGTTATTCATTGTCTTATGACTCAATTCTAATCACTTCAGTCAGTGTGACTGACAGAGAAATGCTTTCCACTGTGATTGAGAGTATTGATTTCTCAGCCCCTTTTGGGGCACACTGGAGAGACACAATCAGAGCCTTCACTTTCAAAAAACCTCTTCATCTGCCTTAATCATCTGATCGATAATCAGCATCAGGACTGGGGATCTTCAGCAAAGCTTTCGCCAATGTCTTTATTTTCTTTCCTCGATTTGGCTACAGTTCTGCTGAGTCAAGGTGATCGGAATAGATCAGAAAAGCGAACCGAAAGTGGCAACATTGGCTATACCTTGAGTGATTTTTGTTCTCTCTCTTCCCCCTGACCCCACCCACCCCTTCCTTTTATTCCCTTCTCTTTTCTTCTCTTTCATGGACCACTGGCTAACCAAACTATCACCTTCATAAAATGGCTAGAACGAAACAGACATTACCAGCAAGTGAAATCTCCTCTCTGAGCCACCCAGCTGGAACTGGAAGGGAACAGAAACAAAACCACCCTCCACAATAAGATAGTTCATGAGTAACATCTTGGACAATGGCATTTAGCTGAAGCTAAGTTGGAACGGCATTTGTAGCTAGGACAATAAGTCACTGTGAAGTCCTTTGATGTAGTGTCTTTCTTTATGGCAGATTCTGTATCTCAGGATTCTATGTAAATTTGCCTTTTTCTTTTGCTTAACGTCAGGCTTGCAAAGGAAATATTGCCTTTGGTTTTTGCAGTTGTGCTTGTTTTATGCCCAAGGAAATGCTTTCTCTGCTTCCGAAATATGGTAGTGTACCGTCTTCTGCAGTTACAAACAATTTTCTTTGGTTACAGAGGATCGTAAATGGTATATTTTATGAGGCTTGATTAGAACAAGTCGAAGCATTAAATTATGGGTCATTTAAAGTAGATATCTTCAATTGGGCAGCGGGGTGGGGTGGGGTAGTAACATTTATCAAAATCTATCTGCGTTGCCTAAGCGTGAAACATTTCCAATTAAAATTTCACCCATGTTTAACCAATTTTTCAATTGAATTACCCAGAAAGAAAAGAAGAAGAAGAAGAAGAAGAAAGTATAAAACACACATAATCTAATGTATCCTCTCTGATGGGGGAAGCCTTTCTTCTGCCGATTTCAGAAGAGCCTCATCCAACATAATCGCGGCATTCATTCCAATTTTAAGAGCAAAGTTGTCCAGCCTTCTTATATGTGATGCGGTGTCAAGCAGCACAGTGCAGTGTGCTAATTCCTCAAGTGAAAGAGGCAGCAGTTTCCTGCAGCAGCTCCTTGATTTAAATTACAGAGCCCATTTATTATGCTTCTGTTCCTCTGACTGTGAAATACCAGAGTACAGTAGCTTTGTTCTGACCCCTTCTCCAAAGCCCTGCCTCAAAGTGTGACTAATCTAGTGCTGGATGACAGCTAAACTTCAACATCAGACAACACGAAAATTGAAGATACTTTTTATCCTCTTGCCAATCTGTGAGCGTCTGAATAAGCCTCGTCAACTTCATTACAAACTCATCATCTCTTGTGTAGATAATGATAGCCTAGGCTGGTGGAGAACTCAGCTTCTTGTTGTTTTTACTGACTCTTTCTGCCTCCGGGCCAAGCATCTGTGGGGATAATGAATGGAGCGATTCTTTTGGCACTAAACAAAAGGCTCTTGGGGTGGGGAAAGGCCCATGGCGTCAGTCTAGGCCCGGGCTCTCTCAAACGAAAATTCTTTGTTATGAATCGGTTCTCAGAAAATAGCTCTGTAGTAACCAGAGAAGAGAAGGACACAGAGTAACTTTGTACTGTGTGGTGGAAGCCTAAAGGCAGTGGCCGCGTGAATGAATTTTCAGAAGGCCTTTCAATGTCCCCTTTCAGGTTGGTTTTTTGTTGGAATGTCCTTGCATTAAAGAAGACGGTGGCATAACGTAAATACTACAGGAGGTTTCATGTGCTATTGCACACTTATTAAAACCCAGTTTAAGCAACAAGCATCATGTTCAGTATTCAGGTATAATGATTGTCACCCCCACCCCACCCCCGTTCCTGAATAGTTATTTTGTTGCTAATCCATCAGATAAGCTGTGGGACCAAACTGTATTTGTACAAGGCTTGTGATTCTAATTTAAAAAGGATTTAAAGGAAGATAATTAGGAATTTTTGAAGAATTGCTCTCCCTCCCTCACTTTTTTTTTTAAAAGAAGTTCACTTTCATTAAGAAGAAAGGAGTTGTTAGGTATTGTGTTTGTTTTGAACTGTACAAAATCATGTGCAAGGCTAGAATCTTGGTACTTGGCAAAGAGACCAAACCTCTTTAAAACTTCAAGACAATTTTATCAAGGACTTAGCAATGAAAATAACGTCTTAGCTTACATAGAAAAAAAAAGGCTTTAAAATAGTAAAAGGTAAAATATTACTACTACTACTACTAGTAGTAGTAGTAGTAGTATTTCTGAATATATTGTAGTATTTCTGAATATATTGTATTTTCTGCTTGCAAATATTTAATTGCTGTACTGATGCACATGGTTATTGGTAATGAGGAGTAAGACAAACAAAGGCATGCCCACAGTGACACATGTCTGGAAGACTGACCCATGTCCATAATTGGATCCACACACCCTTTTAGCAACCTCATAAGAATAATAATGTACAGCACAATTCTATGCATATCTATGCAGAGGAAAATCCTATTATGTTCAGGAAGACTTTCCCATATATAAGTTTGCAGTCTGAAGTGACCAAATTTTCAAGTGTCCAAAAGAAACAGCTTGTGATAGTAATTATATATTTAGGCTGTTTCTCTGGGTACGGCTCCCTGGTGTGGTTCTAATGAAAGCTGGTACTTTTACTGGGTAGGTAAAGGACCCCTAGATGGTTAGGTCCAGTCAAATTCGACTTTGGGGTGCGGCACTCATCTCCGCTCTCAGGCCAAGAGAGCTGGCGTTTGTCTGCAGACAGCTTTCCAGGTCATGTGGCCAGCATGACTAAACTGCTTGTGGCACACAAAACACTGTGGCGAGCAAAACTCTATTGGTTATCCTAGACATATCTTTCCATTTCTCAGGGTACAGGGTAGTTCTTCAGGCACTATCTATCCAAACAGACACTTGTGTAGCCTTGCAAAGACAAATCGGTCAAATCCCAGGAGAAATACACTCCAGTAATGGTCAAGAGTACAGAATTTCACACTTAGAAAGGTACTGTAAACACCTGCTCCCAAGTCCGTTTTGGAATGGGGCTTCCTGCCATTATCTGTATTTACATCAACTTATCAACTGAAAACTGGCACCCTTACAAATCTGCTACAGATGCCAAGGCTAATTTTCAGTTCACATGGGAAGCTGCCTCCATTTGTTGGGCCTCACCCAAATGTGAGCTGAGTGATCTAAAACACAAGCGCCATACTCCCTGAAACTGGGAAGGGTGATGATGGCAACTTACCACCACGACCTCATTTCAAATCTCTAATAAGCTTCTGAGGAGTCCCAGGGTACCCCAACACACAGAACATGAAAACCAATGCTTTGTGACAGCCCTAGCCCTGGTCCAGCCTCATCCAAGTAAGCTGCAGTGAAGCCGGTGTCAGAAAGCTGATTATGCCCCCAGCACATGGGCGTCTACTGACCAGCATTCTCCCCTTATAATGATTGTAAACTTTGAGAGTTTTATAGTGTTCCTCCTCTGGAGTTAACTAAATCTGCTGCATCTCATATCACTTTCTCAGTGTCGCATACAAGCTGCTGACCACATATCTAGTCCTAACACTAAAGAACAGGATTAAAAGGATTAAAATCTATCCAAATAATAGAATGCTTCCAACAAAAATTAAACTGTGTAATATCCTGGCCACAACATCTTCCTATCCACCTGAGCTTAAACTCTTGTTGTTGTTGCTAGGTGTGGTGCAATCATCTTCTGAATCCCCATGAATGTATGCATTGTCTGGGAATGGTGCATGAAGTGTCACGTCTGATTAAACAGGTGCACACTTCACTGAAGAACTCACACAAAGAGGCCTTACCTTGAAGACTGGCACAAGTGATGTCTGTTGGTGATTTGCTAGTGATGATTACTGCTTCAGATACAAGAATGGGAGATCAGGGGCCTTATATCCTCTTGGTCTTTCCCCTTGCCACCTTAAAAATTACCACTAGCTCAGCAACAAGTCTTCACAATGGAAACAGATCAGTGTTGGACAGTGATGAAGAAAAACATATGGTGTGAAACGGGCAATTCATTTCCACGTTTGAAGCACCTGTGACTGAACTTTCTGTGATGGTTTAGATGGCTTGGTATACTAGTAATCACCTAAATTGTGACAGGTAATGCAAGAGGGACATGCAACAAAATGTTCCATTGCAGACTGCTTCTCATCAGCCATTTCATTCCATTCCATTTCCCCTCCCTCCTGGTTTTCCATCCCTTCCCTAGAGAGCCAATCAGCACTCCATGCCCATTGAGCATGCTCAGTTCTCATTGTGCTGCAAACCTTGTGGTTTCGCTGACCATGCTGATATCTCTGGTACACTTCTGCATGGGTGGTGCCATTTTGGCTACTATAGGAGCCAACTCCTAGAGGTCTTTGCCCCCCCCCTAAAATATTTGAGGGGGCCGGGGCCAGGGCAAGTTGATAGGCATTGGCATTCAAATGGTGTGCACAAGCACCATTATATAGGGTGAGGCTTGCCTGGCCCTCCCAATATTTTAGTCAAGTTGGACCCCTGTTGGCTACATAAGAACTGGCAGTTGAAGAAATGAGATCTCCTTCAGGATGCACAATTATTAAATTTAAAAGGAGATACTTTAACCCTTTAGAAGTGGGAGCAGTCTTTCTTCCTCTGTCAGCTAATTGTCTTGAGTAGGCCAATATCACAAGCAGCATCCAAAACAGCCCTTAGCCCTTACACTGTATATTCATTTGGATTCACTTAACAGACATACAAATTTATGTCATTTGTTTAAAGTCAGTGGCGTCAATGGCGGAGATATTGTAAAATGTAAAGTTCAGACGTTGAGTTTGAGAGAGAGAGAGAATATGAAGCTGCCTTATGCTGAGTCAGACTTTTGGGCTCCTCATCCCAATATTGTTTATCTCAGCCTGTAGTTCTCTGGGCCCTCAAAGCCTGCTACCTGAAGCTTTTCAGCTGGAGATGGCTGGGATTCGATCCAACATCCTCTACACACAAAGCTAGTGCTCTCCTTCTGAGCTACATATGATCCCTTTAAATTCAAAGTGAATGAAAAGCTTGCCGTGGCAGATAGGAATTGGCTTCATTTTGCATTTCCTTGCTTAAAACATGAAGCCTTTGCTTTAGCTGTGCTTAGTAGGGGTTTCCTCATTTTTATGAATGTTTCATCCCAGCAGTCCAACCAGTGTGCCCAAACTGCACCACCCTCTCCACCATGCCTGTATGCAGCAGAGATGCCACTGCCAGGAGACCAGGTCTGTGTTGCAGTCTTTCCCTGCAGGCCACTCCTGACAAATACTAATTACATGCAGGCTGTAGGCAATTAGTTTCCAGCGCCTTTCACAGGGATGGGAGACACTGTCAATTTTAGTTTCTCTCAGTTTGTGATTTTCCCAAACATAAATTCTGTTCCCCACAGTTCTTCATCAGTTTTCCATTTCTTCCCTTTAAAAAGTCCTTGTGAACATTCATTAAGCATTCCAGTGAGAATTTATCCTAATACACACACTTTTTGTATGTGGTCTTGCCTAATATACACGTTTGCAAAGCAATTTCCCCCAATTTAGTGCAATTGTTGCTTTCTATTTTCTCCAATTTTTATGCACACTTTACCGTAATATGTACACATTTTTGTACGTATTTTACTTGGCTGGAGAATTGCACTGCCATATTTAGAGAAGTGCAACATTGAAGCAATGGTTGTGTTTCATTCTGTTTCACAAAGTGTGACGGGGGGGGGGAGTTTTAAATGGGAACTGAATCTGATTGCTCCCCATTGTTCCTCTCACTGCCAAATGAGGAGTACTACAAGAGCACACAGATGCTATCAGCTGAGGCAGTCCTTCTTCTTCTCCCTCTGCTTCTGAAAAGTCTGCCCTGAAAAGTCTTTCTCACCCCAACCCCCGCACTCTTAGGCATTCAGAATGTCCTCCTTCCCATCCCATTTTTTATCAGAAGAAATACAAAAAATGAGGTCCATCCTGGGAAGTGAGAAAAAAATTGATCTGGTTTGCACTGAAACAAAAATTACTACCTGATCTGCATTTCCTGAAATAATACGCAAACTGAAACACAAACTGCACACTTCAAGATGCACACTTCTCCAAATATTGCTACGCAGTTCTCACACTGATTTTTGTGTATAGGAATTTGCATATTAGGGGAAAGTGTGCATAAAATGTGTATATTAGTGAAAATAACATGCAAAGATGCATCACCCAACTGCTAATGATATGCTTATAGGCTGCCCTTTGGAAGACTCTCTTGTCAGGAGAGTCTTCCATATGCACATCCAGCTTATAGCAACAGCATATACATCCCCTCTGCCTCAGAATACAATTTTGGTTCTCTCACATCTCCTTCCTTCTCTAAAGTGAGTAAGTCCAAACTGAGAAGGATGTTTTAATGAGGTTTCCTTGTTTTCATATGTGTTCTGCTGTTAACTTTCCACCGATAACTAGCACCACATGTCAGTCTAGTGAAACTGACCATCAAGTTTCTTCCTGTCCACTACCTCTACTTAAATATATTATATCAAATATAGTAGTCTACAAAAGCACACCCAGCCTTCAGCATTCACCAGCTGCTATCATTAAATAATATTCACAAAACAATGTCGAGTAAATAAATTTTTGTTCTTATTTTTTCTTTTTTAAAAAATCCCTGGTGACTAATGTAATTTTTATATATGGGGGGGGTACGCATGCCCCCCCCACATCTGTGTTAGCCCATTGTATTGCTTTGCATTCACCAAATATATAAGCTAAGTACTTTCAATTGAATTGGTATATTAATTTTGCTGCTTAGATTGATTTTCTGACACTGCTTTCATAGACATAATCAGAGAAAGAGGAACAATTTGCCAAGATGCCTTCAAGTAATTTTGTACTATTATGAGCAATTTAAGCAGAGTACTTCTCACCAATAACTACTGGGTTAATAAAACAAGGGAAATGAGGCTAAATGAACCGATACCTCACCATCTATTTGTTTTTCCTAGGATTTTTTCCCCCAGAAAAAAATAACAAACAGTTTATTAATTATACACTTAGCTCTCGGTGCTTCATAATTAAACAGTGAACTATATTACACTTGGAGATTGATGCACTTGTGTCTACAAACTGAACAGATTAATGTAATGTTTTGCTACCTTCGACCTTGTAACCTTGAGTCTCTTGATTCTGTGTCACCAAACATAGAACTGTAATAGAGCCGAGGTCTAGCTAATAGTGTGCGCTATTGTGACTGTCATGCTCCATCTTTGTAACTTACTGCACGAAGTCCCCAAAGTAGCCTGTACACACACAGAAACACGTGCAAGAAAAGTGAAAGTGAAGCAGAAAAGGCCTTAAAATGGAAATTTCTTCATTCGGCTCATTCAAAACCAATCTTAACTGCAAGAGCAGGTTATTCCGAGACCTGTAAAGAAAGGCGCATTAAGTGCAGCGTTGTTAAAAGCCCAGCAATAAATACCACTCGCAAAGCAATTTCATTAGTAATGATACTTGGCATGATTTGGTGCTTGAGAGTGATGGCAAACCCTCAGAACAGCCTTGCAAGGCAGACCGGTGTTGTCCCTTATTATTGGAGGGGGAGGAGGTACTGAGGTTAAGAGCTCATGGCAAGATTTGAATGCCTTGCTTATCCTTTACAGTGCAGTCTTAAGCTACGTCCACTCAGAAGTGAGTCATGTTGAATTCAATGGGTCATGTTGAATTCAATTACTCCCAGTTAAGTGGGGTTGGGATTGCAGTCTTAGCCACTCATGCTACACAAGCTCTCACAACTTGCCTCCAGAAGCCATTTGGATATCAGCATTGCATTGTCAAAGTGCCGCTACAGTTACTTCATAACAACGGACTGGGTCATCCAGTATTTTCTCTCCTGGCAAAGAATTGTGACATGATGTGGGAAAATGAGCCCAGGTCAGCCCACAGCCAAGCACTTTCGACCTGCCATTAATTCTAATGGGAGAGAGACTAAATATACAGGGCACATTTAAAGAGCATGGCTCCCCCACAAAGGATTCTGGGAACTGACATTCCGGGAATTTGCAGCTAAGCTACTGTTCTCAGGATTCATGGGGTGGAGGAGCCATAGGCTTAAAATGCATGGTGTGTATGCAGCCCATGGAACACAGGAAGCTACTTCAGGCTGGGTCAGCAGACTTTTTCTCCATCTAGTTCAGTATCATCTATTGTGAATGGCAAGAGCTCCCAGGTGGAGAATCTTTCCCATCATCTGCCTCCTTAATATTGTGAGTTGAGCTTGGGAGCATCTGCATGGTGCTCCCCCCCCCCCCCACCGATAAATCACCTGTGCCACTGAAAAAAGGGCTGAACTTTGGCAAGATGCCTTATATGAAATGATAACAATAAATGAGGAATATGGCAGCAAAATATTTAATGTAGAATGTTGCATTAATCGTAAATTATTTTACAATCAGATTTCAGGGCTTGCCCCCAAAATACAGTGGTACCTCTGATTAAGAACTTAATTCGTTCCGGAGGTCCGTACTTAACCTGAAACTATTCTTAACCTGAAGCACCACTTTAGCTAATGGGGCCTCCTGCTGCCGCCGCGCCGCTGGAGCACAATTTCTGTTCTCATCCTGAAGCAAAGTTCTTAACCTGAGGTACTATTTCTGGGTTAGTGGAGTCTGTAACCTGAAGCATATGTAACCTGAGGTACCACTGTATATATTGCTACCTTTTCTTCCATTAACTGCATAACAAAGTCAATGATTAGCATTATGCAGTTGTGCTTTTGCATTAAGCAAGTCCCTTCCCATTCTCAGGAATATGACAAATTTGCTTTGTACTTATAATTAAGATACAAGCAGAAGCGTATTTTCTTTTTTCTTTTCTTATTAAGGAAAATGTGTGTAGGGAGAGCCTGAAAAGTAGCCTAGTCAGGCAATGAAGATGCCCCATGGAGGTGCAGGCGCCAATTTTGGCTTGGCTCATGGCCAGCTGGCCAGTCACTTTCACACACACACACACACATACACACACACACACACACACACACACTTCTTGTGACTGTAATTTATTGTAACATGTTTCTAATCCTATATTTTGAAAATTGCTGCAATATTATGGTGAAGAGGAGGTAAGAAATTGAATCAATCCATCATCATAACCAGCCATGGGATTTTAAACTGTCAAGAGAGTTTGTCCCACACACCTAGCCAGGATATCTAACACACCATTCAAGAGGTTCTGCGGTAGATCTATGGTAAGCTCCCATCTTTTTTCTGAATTCATATTCATAGCAATTTAAAATAACAGCATTGCTCTGTTGTTTTTCCTGTGTTGAATTTAAGATTGTAATCTCCTCAGGGCAGGGACCTGTCCTTTTATACTCCGTAATGCACCATACACATTGGTGGCCTTCACAAGGGGTGAGAGCCTTCATAAGGGACCTGCTGCCAGAAGAACTACTACAAAGGGTGAGGGACTCTGTGTCAGAGGGTGGCTTTCCCCACCTGCCTTAGACCACCTTCCAGGGCTAGGAGTCTCCAGAAAGGAGTTGCTTAATGGATATTTTGACTTGCCCTGTCAGTAAACTGGATACAATGGACGCTCGGGTTGCGAATGTGATCCATGCGGGAGGCATGTTCTTAACCCACAGTGTTCGCAACCCACAGCGCTGCGTCTGCGCACACGCGGGTTGTGATTCGGCACTTCTGCGCATGCACAAAGCGTGATTTAGTGCTTCTGCGCATGAGTGAGCGCCAAAACCCGGAGGTAACCCATTCCGGTACTTCCAGGTTCAGCGCAGTGTGCAACCCGAAAATGCGTAACCTGAAGCGTCTGTAACCCGAGGTATGACTGTATTTGGTTAAATGTCTGTATATGTTAAATTATGGGTAGGCAAAGTAAGGCCCGGGAGCAAGATCCAGCCCAATCGCCTTCTATTGCAGCCCACAGACGGTCCGGGAATCAGCATGTTTTTACATGAGTAGAATGTGTCCTTTTATTTAAAATACATCTCTGGGTTATTTGTGGGGGCTGCCTGGTGTTTTTACATGAGTAGAATGTGTGTTTCTGCACTCCTTGGCAGGTTTTGAATGAACATACACAAATTTAGATAGATAGATAGATGATAGATAGATAGATAGATAGATAGATAGTTAGATAGATAGATAGATAAGGTAAGTATATGTATAATTTTATAACATGCAGAGAATAATAATAGGTGCAGAGAAATCAGAGAGAGGAGCTGAGGGAAGTCTCTGGTGGGGGGGAGGGATGGAAGGGGTGGGGGGAAAGGGGGGAATAATTGTATGTGATTATATGGTTTGATAATTTGTTATGCTGAAATTGCTTAATAAAAAGATTTTTTAAAAAGGTGTGCTTTTATTTAAAATGCATCTCTGGGTTATTTGTGGGGCATAGGAATCCGTTCTTTCCCCCCCAAAATATAGTCCAGCCCCCCACAAGGTCTGAGGGACAGAGGACCAGCCCCCTGCTAAAAAAATTTGCTGATCTGATCCCTGTGTTAAATGAACTGTCAATTGTTGATTATTCTTTTAGTGTTGTATTGCAGTGATAATATGTGTCCTATTATGTATTGTTATTGTATTACTGTATTCAGGCTTTGATTTTTCTGTGAAGCACTTTGAGCACCGATTTAAAAACGCAGCATATAAATAAACTGGGGAAAATATGCATGTGTGTATAAATAAATACTTGTGTGTCCCACCAACTGAAAAGAGTGTGAGTGAGATTTTTTTCCAGCAAAAAAACTGGAATGGACTTTGATAGTCCACCAGGAAGGAAATCTTCATTCATCTCAGTCCGTCAAAAGAGATTTGCATTTTGAAGTGGACTTTTGCATGCACAGCTGATGTGGCTCTCTGCAACACACACACATATACAAGATCTAATTGGAGCAAATGACAAGTGTAGCTCACTGACGGAACACTAATGTTGCATGCTGGGGATGTGTGAATCAGGCTTAGATCCAATGCAGTAAGCGTAGCATCAAGGATTTCCACATGCATAACGGGACTTTGCCGCTCTTCTCCCCACTTGCATTCCCTGTGCCCTCCCCAAATCAGCTCTCGAGGGTTTGGGAAAACCCCAGAACAGAATTAGGAGACAGGAAAAGAAAAGGAGAGAAAGTCCTGTTGCACATGCGGGAATCCTTGCAGTGACTGGATACTTACCTAGCACTGCACTGGATATAGGCCTCAATCCAGTCACTGTCCCATTTGCACGTGTGCCCACTCCACCCCATTAGCACACACCAGCTGCAATCCTAAACCCACTTACTTGAGAGAAAATCTTTTCATTATGGCTATGGAAGAAGATGATACTGGTCCAGTTTGTATGTAACCAGTGCACAGTAAGGTAAAGGTGAAGGGACCCCTGTTGAAAGGTCTTGTTTAAACAAACCATAGCTTAAAGTAACCAGAGGCCCCTTGATTTCAGACAGAATGAGGAATCTGGTTAGTTTAAAAGTGAAAACAGAAGTTTCCCATCTCTTTGCAGCTATGTGAGAGGAGGAAAGAGGGCATGTGTACAACCAGAGGCATGGGCTGGCTTGTGCATGTAGCACTAAACAATGGCTTAGAGTTAAGTCCAAAAGGGTCGTTGTTCCCTTAGTAAACTATTTGACATGTTTGTGTATATTTCAACATCAATAATTATTTCTGCAGGTGTTGCTATTGTAGTGATATTGTATTATTTCAAAAACACAGTTTGTGAGGTCTTAACTGCTATGAAAGAACATTTCTGTCCTTCACATACAAATGAAGTTAGTGTGAAGTCACATGTGCATTATATTGTTCAGTGGTAGCAGTTTGATATATACATCCAGTGCATTCTGAGTCATTTGTTTTCAAAGTGGGAAATGTGTGCTCAAACCCTTGGCTTCTATGCATTCCTGCTTTGATACACATTAAAACAGGTTTAATTCTTTTAGGTGGGAATCTAATCACAAAGGTGCATCTCACTCCTGGCTGCAAAACCCAACTTCTCTAGTGGAAAGCACAGCTTTGCTGTCAGTAAAGTAAAAAGGATTTTATCAGCAATTGGGAAAGGGGAAAAATGTTCTGTGCCTTCTAACTCTGCAGTCTATGTTCAATCAGCCTACAGCTAATGGAAGCCCTCCAGTGCTAAGCAATAAACAAACACAGTTGGGCAAATAGTCCAAAATCAAATCTAGTATATAAGGTGGACAATACATAGTTAGTTCCATTACAGAAGGCTCCCCTGGGAACCCGAGCGGCTTCTGAGCCCTTCTCATTACACACCAGCACCATCTGTAGCCAGCCTGAGCCTTATTTGGGAATTTATAAAGTACACGGGGAAAAATAGACTAGGAATCAAGAGCCAGAGAATCCTATTTCAAGTTTAAATTTTGCTTGTGAAAGATCATTTGGTTTTAGACTCAGCAAACAGTAGGCCTCATCACTCACAATGAGCTACGCATGTAGCAGGGATTACTTCAGATCAGGGAGATTGAAGGTAATTGCTACTTTCCACGGGGAGATAGCAAGTACTTGTGCTGCTTGAGAGGGAGAGATACAGTACGGGGCCATTATTTGCAACTCTTCTCTCCCCCCCTCCCCCGAAACAAGAAAGATTGGAGGCATTTTTTTCATACTTCCCTTTCTCTCTCCATATAAATTATATATATATATATATTGCATTGGATCTCATGGTAAAGTGATTAAAAAGTCAAAGACAACTCCAGGATAAAGAGACCATACCCATAAACACACTAGTCTGATGCCATGTGTCCTATTTTACAGAGGACGTTCCTCCATCTAAAGTTCTCCTCTATTTGAGGGCTATCTGGTCCTGTTTAAAAATAAGGAACCATAACAAGGGAGGGCAGGAGCTTTAAGTTTGCTCATTAATAGTTAACATCACTGGTCAGCAGGCTGAGCAGGCACACAAGTCACTTGGTATCTTCCCCACCATAGTGAGTTGTATTGTGCTTTTATTAAATTGTAGTAATTATTTCTGTGACGTTTGATGTAGCATGAGTCAAGGGTGGGTGTAGGGTTACCATACATCCAGAATTTCCCGGACATAGCCGGGATTCGGCCATTGGAAACAGTGTCCAGGCGGAAATCATTGAAATGCCCAGGAAAATCTGGATGTATGGCGACCGTTTTGGTTATTTTGGTTGAATTATTCTGATTGCAGGATTGTGGGAGGTACACCCTAGGAGGCCAAGGAAGGCAAGGACCCACAGCCCAGGTGGGGCTCGCTAGCTCAGGGAGGAGGTGTGTGATTTCTCAGCTGGAGGAGGCTCAGGATAGGCCACATGCCTCGTCAAGCCGAGATGCTACAATGAACATGCAAGATATATAAAAAAGCTCAACTTTCATGTCTGGATTTTCACTTTTTGAAATTTGGCCACCCATGTGGATCTAACTGATAACCTCCTGTGTGTAAACAGAATGCGCTTCTGCTTCCACATGGGATCTTTGAACTCAAGACAATATAAGAACATAAGCAGTGCTGCTGGATCAGGCCAATGACTCATCTAATCCAGCATCCTGTTCTCACAGCGGCCAACCACATGCCTATGGGAAGCCCGCAAGCTGGACTGAAGCTCCACGGGAATCTCCCCTTCCTTGGTCTCCGCAAATGGCATTCAGAAGCAATCAGCCTCCAACCAGAGCATAGCCATCATGGCTTAAAAAGGTAAAGGGAACCCTGACCGTTAGGTCCAGTCATGACTGACTCTGGGGTTGCGACCCTCATCTCGCTTCATTGGCCAAGGGAGCCAGCGTACAGCTTCCGGGTCATGTGGCCAGCATGACTAAGATGCTTCTGGCGAACCAGAGCAGCGCACGGAAATGCCATTTACCTTCCCGCTAGAGCAGTACCTATTTATCTACTTGCACTGGTATGCTTTCGAACTGCTAGGTGGGCAGGAGCTGGGACCAAGCAACGGGAGCTCACCCCGTCGCGGGGATTCAAACCGCCGACCTTCTGATCGGCAAGTCCTAGGCTCTGTGGTTTAACCCACAGCGCCACCCACATCCCATGCCATCATGGCTTAGCCTGCAGCTATAAAATATGCAGATACAAGGTTATCCATTACGTATCTCCTACTATGCTATGCCCCAGAAGTCAATTCCTCATGCTCTGTCTACAGATGACAGCCAATTGGGTGAATATCTGAAGAGTCCCTTAGCAATTATCAAACGTGCACAAGGAGAGAATATCTGAATTTATTCCACCACCCCCTTAGCATCCTAATGCTGAAGCTGATACCTAAAACAAAACTTTACCAGTACAGTAGGCTTGAGTCCCATGCAGACGTTAAGTCTACAATTCATTAAGACAGGCTCTTTAATATTATATAAAATTACAACTAAAGTACAAATTACAATGGGGATCTGCTACAAAACGTTGCAGTGGTGTTCAAGATTCTAGATGATTCGCTCCATTTCCTCTCTTCCCACCCATTTTCCCCAATAGCCAGCTAACGGAACACGCCCAGCCCTCTTGGACTGCTTTGGGGTTTTCCCTTAGGGTTTTCCTTCCTGAAAGGAAGTCTGCCAAGACTACCCTACCCTTCTATTAATCAATGACACCAGGGCTTTCTTTCCACTGGAACTGAGTGGGCGTCATTGCCATTATTAGAGAACAGGGAAGCATTCATGGTTAGTTCCGGCACCTTTGTTCCTAGAAAAATAGCACTGAATTTTGGCTATTAAAGTGATGACACTCATATTGTAAATAGAAAGACTGATACATGGAGTGGGATCAGTGTCACTGGCCCTGTCCTCAGTGTCCAATTTGAAGACATTTCTACCTGCATATACCTCAATATAAATAGGTACCCTATGGTCAAGCCATAGCATACAGAAGTCAAGAACACAGATCACTAGGGACTTACCTGCATGCCTGGGCTCCTGTGCACATAGGTCCCAGGAACAGCTAGCAGCAAGCATGACCCAAATCCTACCCCCACCATCCAGTGTTTTCAACACTTAATGAACATATGCATAGGATTTTAAAGGATCAGAATCCAAGTTTCCTGGATCCATGTAGGATATATGCATGTATCTTGCCTGCCTGTTCTGTCATCATACGGCAGGCGACCACACCAACTGCAGCATAACAACTTTTTTTCTTACAAGGATATTATATAGCAAGATAAACAGATATGTGAGTACGTACACACCCATCCACACCACAACTGACACATACTTGCTGGGCTTGTAGTGAAAGTGTTCTTTTCTTGAAAGAAGTAATTGTGATAAAGCCAGTAACAAGACAAGCACTTGCATTGAACCTTGTAATTTGTTACTAGGAAAGGAAAATAGAGAACTGGTGACTAATTCGCTTATAACAAGCTAGAATTGAGGTGGCATCTAAATGGAAAATAGATGCGGAATGGTTCATGGGAGGGTGTAATAATCTATCAATGGTGGAACTTGTATATGTAAAAAGACTTAAATGTCTTTTTAAAAAGAAAAGAGGAGATATCTTGGCTCAGAAGCTTGCCACTTATTAGCGAATTTTTTGAATCAGAGACTCAGAGGCCTGGTTTAGATGATGCTGAGAACAAGCACTGTGCCTCTGCCCCTCTCTTGCATTCCAAAATACAGAACAACAGGGGTGTAGTAGGTAGGGATGGAGGAAAAGCCTGTTCAGGTTGCATTTTTAAGTAAACCAACCTCATTTGCACCTTCTGGACATAGTTGTCATTTGGATTTTGCACCTCTCCAAATTTTGTGATAGTGTTCTCTGCTCAAATACTAAAAATGTGGAATTTTAGAATAAGATATGTTTATGAATCCATACATTGAGTTAAAATGAATATTTTAAAATGCATTTTATGATTAAATATTATTCAATTAGAATTTTTCATATAGTTTTTTTTTTTAAGCCACAGATTAATGCAGAAATGAGATGAAATCAACTTTGTGAAACTGAATTGGACTGGAGATTTGTACATCTCTTCTACAAAAGCACAGTTTCCCATTATGCCCAATTTGTAAACTGTGGTTTCACCCCTGCCTACAAACCAGATATCAAGCCATGGTTTGATAGACTAAAATTGTTACAGCTGGTCTATATTCCAGGCCCAGTGCTAGCATACTGCATTGTGGGGCAATTGCCAGGGTGCTGGGACTAAGTGCATTCTCTTTTTAAAAAACAAACAACAACAACAGAGACACCCTTAGATCGTAGTAACACCACACTGTGAGAAATGAAGTTTAATCACTAGAATAAAAGTACATTCAAGACTGTTCCAAACACACTGAAGCATTATCAAATTAAGACTCCGTTTTCAAAATAAAGGGCAGCTAGTGATGATGGCCTTATCAGAAATAATTGTTTGCTTATGCTATAGCTTGTAGTTTGGGGTAATTTATGTCCATTCTTCCTGTCACTGGATTTAATCAGCAAATGCTCTGTCATGTAGGTGAACAACGTATGCATATATACATTTACTGCATTTTACGTGGGTGTGTTAATTATTCAGCAATACAATAACCAGAGAGTATCATAACTGTCAGACTTTATGCCAGCATCCACAGTTCAGTCTGCCATATTTGTACTGGCCCAAGTAAGGGGGATAATAGCTTCTCCCCGCCCCCCAATTCCTTCCATCCCCTCCTCCTTGCTCTTGTTTTAAAATGAAACTTTGAACCTTGTACATGGTTTTCCCAGATTTTGCTTTTGGCTGCCAAGTCCCTATCAGATCAAAACTGAAACAACAGAGAAACTCTTTTCACCATACTTTTTCTGCAGTGCCCCCCATGCACCTCCATTGAAATGACTATTATCCACCTATGCTCAGCAGTCTCAAATTTCAGAACATGAACTTCAAATGTTTAATTAAATCAGCTGCAATGTTGGCATTCATTGGCTCTTCAGTTGTGTGACATAGTTTAGCAGCCTAGTGGGGTGAAAAGATGCAGGACTTGATCATTAGAGGTTGGCATTCAACTTAGTTTTACTCAGAGCAGACCCACTGAAATTAATGACCTAACAGTCATGATTTCAGTGGGTTCACTCTGAGCAATACCACTCTCGTTGGCCATGGCACAACCCACCAGGAAATACTACAGATTGAAGTCTGTGTTAATGAATGAGCAAATGAATGAGCATGCAGATAGCAAACAACTAACTGCTGGAGGATGTAGCCTTGCGCCTCTTGGGGCTTATCAAAGTGATCAGTCTTTGCGAGCACTGACTGTGCTATAGACCCAGATGTCCTACCTCCAGCAAGCACTGCTATTGTGGGGAAATATAATTCACCCTTGTACTCAAAACACTAATCTGTGTCATAGGGGAAATGAAATTCGCCTTTCACCTCATTTCCTGCTAATGCTTTTCATGCAATGGTGTTATGTGTGGACAGTGACTGTACAAATAGAACGAGCACCTATTGCATAGTGCCTATGACGTCACCAGAAGTCAGCAACACAAGTCCCCAGTCTTCCATGGCCATGACATTACAGAAAGTGTTTCTAGCTAATATTTTGTTTTATTTATTGCAAGGCCATATTGGCCCCCTCTCAAAACAAACAAACAAACACGGAAATGGGAATGGGAATGGGGATAGAACTTAAGAAGCTATTCAATGGAAAGAAAAGGTGGCAACAGCTCTGGGACTGTTGCTGCATCACCACAAAAACCTATGGGAGAGCCAATGGCTTAAACAATGGTTTTAAAGAAAAGAGAAGGAAAATACTTATGGGGGAGGGGGAATGAAGAATAACAGAATATGGCAGGGAGGGGAGGAGGAAGAGCACACAGAATTTAAGATTGAAAAAAATGTCAAGGACTTCATTCGTTTTGGTTATTTTGGTCAAATTATTCAGATTGCAGAATTGAAGGAGGTACGCTCTAGGAAGCTAAGGCAGGCAAGGAGCCACTGCCCGTGTGGGGCTTGCTACCTCGGGGAGGAGGTGTGTGATTCCTCAGCTGGAGCAGGCTAAGGTCAGATCACATGCCTCATCAAGCCCAGATGTTGCAATGAACATGCAAGATATAAAAGGAAAGCTGTCCTGGCCAAGCCGGCATCCAAATGGGCGCCAAATGTCAGCAAAGGTTCTGCAGCAGCCTTTAGCGGTGAAAACCCCACATTGGATAAATTTACAATACCTAGTAGTGGCCCTTTGTGTTTGGGGCTGAGGAAGTTCTTCATTCCACTAGGTATGAGTGAATATATCCATATCGGTTTCTCATATTTCCATTCTTAAATTCAGTTTTCTATAATACTATACCAGTTTGTGCCTTTCTTTATAAAGTCATCCTGAAAATTCATGAATATTTTAGTGTGAATTCTTCCTACTGTACTCATGTTCATATGCAAATTTCTGTCCAGTATGCTTCCCCCCTCCTTTCCCTTAAGTCCCCCTATTAACTGCACTTACTCCATCACACTTACAAGCACAAGGAAGTCTTTCCTCTCTCCCCACCCCCACCTTCCTCTCCATGTATCAAGACCTTTCGGCACAGCTGGATTGGGCAAAGCTACTGCATGAATTCCCATCCCCTCTCAGATGTTTATTATAACATCTCGGATGTTAATATTATCCCCTCTCGGTTGCCCGCTTTCAGAAGCAATGACTTCACTTTGAGGGTCTCCTAAAAAAAGAGGCACCCCAAATCAAGGGCTGTTCCAGGTTTTAGGAAGCCTAGACAAAATGCCTGTGTGAAGAAAATATATTTGACCTAGCACCTAGATTCAAAATGTGGGGCTTTGTACACTCTCCAGTGGAAAAGAGCCCCCAGCAGAGTTAAAAACACTCCCAGAGTTAACCAGCAGCATCGTGTGGAATATAAATTTTCACACCCTCTTTCAAATCCCGTTTAAAGGTAAAGGTACCCCTGCCCGTTCGGGCCAGTCATGTCTGACTCTAGGGTTGCGCGCTCATCTCGCTCAAGAGCCCAGGAGCCAGCGCTGTCTGGAGACACTTCCGGGTCACGTGGCCAGTGTGACTAAGCAGCATCTGGCGAGCCAGCACCAGTGCTGCACACGGAAACACCGTTTACCTTCCCGCTATAAAGTGGTACCTATTTATCTACTTGCACTTAGGGATGCTTTCGAACTGCTAGGTGGGCAGGAGCTGGGACCGAACGATGGGAGCTCACCCCGCCGCGGGGATTCGAACCACCGACCTTGCGATCAGCAAGTCCTGGGCACTGAGGTTTTACGCACAGCGTCACCCGTGTCCCCCAAATCCCATTTAGTCTGCCTTAAAATGCTTTCCCCCACTTTCTACCCCTCTAGAAATGAACAAACCACACACTGTTAAATAAGTTTAAGATGCTTTACTTTCTAAATCCAAAGGTCTGGTTCATGTGTTATTCCATACAGCAGCAAGGAGAACACACTCTTGGGTGCAAAATGCAGCATATAGTTTCAAACATGTGTTCCAAACTTGGATGAAGTTCAGACACATCCAGACTGGTTGGTTACATGGCGCAAAACAACTGTGGAACAGGAAGAGAAGCAGCTTCATGTCCTCCCTCATGAAGGAGAGGAGACATGATCTAGTTCAGGCATCGCCAAACTTGCCCTCCTGTGGTCAGGGATGATGGGAATTGTAGTCCCAAAAGTTGAAGGGCCAAGTTTGGCCATGCCTGATCTAATTGAACAGAACTCTGTGATCTTAACCATGCACTAACTAGCACTCAAGTATAGATATGTTTGACTGGTGGGTTCCTCCTACATTAGTCCCTTGCACCAGCTGCAAGCTTGCCTGGTAATGTTGGGCAGTTGTTCGTCACCATTTAAACTCCCCACAATGCCCTTACATATTGTCTCTCCAGGGCATTGTGGAGGATAAAATGGCAGCTCTCAGCCAAGCTTCCTTGGCTCAGGAGGCCCAGGGAAGGTTTCATCTGCCCAAGAGTGCTGGGTACTAATGTCAGGCCTACCCAGAAAGAAGTTACCCAGCACACTAGCCCCCACTGAAAGGGTTCGCACTTGGGGTCTTATGCGTTAGCTGTAGCATTTTTATGTAATTATTAGTACACCACATCCTAAGCACATATGTTCTTCTAAGATCATGTTGTAAGGCTATCTTGTTGTTGTTTAGTCATTTAGTCATGTCCGACTCTTCGTGACCCCCTGGGCCAGAGCACGCCAGGCACTCCTGTCTTCATGTGTGCATTTCATGTGTAAGATCATTTCATGTGTAAGATCACATGAAATGTACTGATGTCTCAGGGTGGGAAGATTTCTGTGAAAGGTTATTCCTGAGAGCATTTTTGTACATTCCCACCCCCGACAAAACCCCAGCCTCTTTTAAGAACCTGAAGCATTTCATATCGTCAGTCCTAGAAATGAAGTAAAAGCTGGTGGAGCAGGAGAAAGAGGAAGGCTGAATCTGTGTGCTTATGGGAAATCAAGTTTGTTGTTTTCCAGTGAAGGTTAATAAATTTCCAATAAATGATAAAGGCTGCCTTTAGGTAGCTGATTGGTGGGGTCACATAACAATCAGCCTAGGCCTGGCCGGATTATCTATTTTGCTCAGTGGGTGTGGAGGGTCAATTTTTTTTGGCCCTTTTGAATCGAGACATAAACATCCGCAGGAGTGAAGAGCCTTATTAACATGCTCTCCAAGGAAGACTCTAACACAACCAGCTGGAAATGGCTCGTCAGTCCAGACACATTCTCTACTGTAGAACTGAATAACTCTTCTAGGTGTGCAAAGCCGGGATCTGTGACCTTCTGTAGATCTCTCTGAGTAAACAACCCTTCATCTGCGAAGCTCCTAGCATGAAAATAGCTGCATTGCTGATTAGTCGCCATTTGTGTACAACGTGCACACAAAATATATCATATTAGGGAGTATGTTACATTACCCATAATGAAGAAAACCACCAATCGGGTCAAACACCCGCAGAATATATCAAGTGAGTAACTAGCAGGATTCTGATGAAAAGCTCCCCATGTCTCAGTTACAAATTCCTGGGAGAATTTATATTGGTGGATGTTCAAGAAAAATAAAATAACATAACATATTTTGTACATGTGCTGCTGGGGGGGGATAATAAATTCACAAGCAATTACTGGAGAATTTTGAGAGATGGTGGAACAAAATAATAATGCCATTTTTAATCGATGCGTGTAAATTTATTTATGCTGGTATTTGTCTACTCAGTCCCCGCCCTCCAGCTCAGTAATGGCTTCTAAATATACGTGTAACATTTCCTCATAATGACAGGCCAGCTATAGTTTTCCATATGCAACAATATGCTTCCTCTTGCTCCGCATGCTTTGGCCATGACTAAGTAGAGTGAAATGCCCTTAGCTGTGCCTCGGGCCCTTAGTGCCTCCAGCTGGTATAAAATTAGCTGATTTACTGGGGAAATAAAGAGGAGAAATACATAGCTGGACATTTCTGTTGCTTCCCAATCAGAAGCTAGGGAGCTAGGGAGAGGGAGAGGGAGAGGAAAGGAAGAGGAGGAGGAGGAGGAGACGAAGAAGAAGAAGAAGAAGAAGAAGAAGAAGAAGAAGAAGAAGGTTCACTCCCCGCTCTCTCCAACGCAGCAGAAATCTTCTTTATAAATACGAAGCACACTGTCAGCTGTGGTCTACTGACCTGACACACACAATAACATGAATTTGGTTGAAATCGTGTTTTAAAGCAAGATAGTAATGTAATTAGTATCCAAATGAACGGTGCCTCAACTAACCCAAATTTAATATTGTGTCTTACAGTGGAGATGATTTAGCTGAATTCAGCCCAGGTGCTTCCCTGGTTATGCTTTTAATTGCCACAAATCACAGTTACATCCAGGATGTGTGTGTGTTTTTTTAAGGAAAAGGGGAAAAGAAAGGAAAGGTTTCTGACATTCTTTGGAATAGAAATGTTTTGCCAATCATTCTACTTAAATAGTAACAATTTATTTTTTCAAGCACTTAGTTCCTTGATCAGAATCCATATTCATGCAGGCCCTGCTGTAATCCACTTTACCACTTAATGTTGCAATTCAAATGTTCGGTAAGAAGCAAAGCCCTCCAGAATAAAGCATGAATATTACCGTGTGGGGCTGTAAAGAGAAGACTATTAGAATATATCACCAACACACTAGGGGACCATTTAGTGCTCTGCTCTAAATACATCATTTAATTACAATGGAGACATTACTTCATGTTTCTACTGATGTAAGTATTATTAGAATTCATGATATTCGCAGGCTACTGTGGGCCATTACATTGGCCATAAGCTATTCCATAAGATTTACTACTAAAGGCCCGCAAGGGTATTTGAGCATTCATGGATTCTGAAGCAGTAAGCTTTTATCTAAGACACATAAGTGAGGGACAACCAAGTTATTATCTCTAAGAAACATAGCTTAATATTTTGGATTCTAAAGGTTAAGGTACCATAAATCCTGAATTACTCTGAGATATCACATAAAAAGACATTTTTATTTTATTTTACTCCACTCTGCCTCTTAAAATATTTTATGGTGGCAGTTTTCTAGACTTGTGCCATGTTGTTTACATGCAGTCCCTGAATGGATCAAGAATGCTGACGCAGTGTTTATTTCCAATGGTGGCAAGTGGAGATTTCTGCTACCTGTCCCCTGCTCCCCAATAGTCTCTTCTAATCAGGGCTGCAGGCTGGAGGATCTATTGGGAGGGGTGTTTAGCTGAGAGGGGCTATTACATGGCCAGGAAAAACACTCCCCAGTATGCACGCAAATTGAATCCCTGTTGTAAATTGAACCTAGAAGATCCTGCAGGTAGCCCCAGCCTTTAACATACATTGAGCAGTTTGTTGTGCCATGATCACTTAGATTTGTCAGACTTGGATGCCCACCACTATTGACTATTGTGCACTTGCCAGAATGAGCATACTGATTTTAAATATATATATATAACCCGGATCAGATACACCCCAAACCTTGCCCTTTGAAGAAGGATACTTGAAATCTTTCAGTTGTTTCTCATTTAATATTAATATTATTATGATGGTAGTTGTGTCAAGGTGATCTTCCTTTAGAAAACATGGAGTGGAGTTTCCCATCCAGGAACTGATGAGGTCCACCCCCACTTGGCTCCAGCAATGCTTACGCCACAGAAGGTGCCTCCTGATTTAAAAATACAATGGCCAAGGTTGTCAAGGTTTCACATCAGTAACCAAGAGGCATGATCCTGCAGTTTCTCATGCCCCTGAACGGTTCAAGTACATGTTGTGTTTAAGAGTAAAACACAACAAAGGCCCAGGTTGAATTTAGCACCAGAAATTTGCTGAATCCACTTCAGCATAATTGAGGTCACACAGTTCATGGCTAGTGTTAATTCTTTGGTTTCTTTACATAATAAATGGTGCCCCTGCTTTTAAAACTCAACTTTTTAATGCGTTGTAAAAATCCATTGAAAAGTCAAGCTGCTCATATATATGAAAGTGTGTGTGCGTGTGTGTGTGTATGTAATGAAGTCTGCCTGCATATTACCATCAATGGCTCCTTGTTAGGGTTGTTTATCTCCCTACCTCTCTAGGTTGTATAAAAGATTATCTTTGCAGAGATAGGTTGTTTAAACATAGTCATGAGATATGGAGGTCTTTTCAAATAGCTTTACTTGCATATAGTACATTTCTCCTTTGGGATAAAAGTCATGGGAAGTATTCTTAGTCCAAGGATGCAGATTGGACATTTACTGAGTGGGGAACATTATGAGACTAGAAGTGAATATAGGGGAGCAGCCACAGATTAGTGGAAGACCATAGGTTTTGCATGCAGAAGGTCATTGGGATCTCCAGGTTCTTGGAAAAAGTGAAGTGCCCCGGCCTGACTGAGCAGACTGTTGGGTTAGATGGACCAATCATATGATTCAGCAGAAAGTTTATTAACTTTGCTCCTGGCTCACTCATTAGGCACCATCTGCTAGAGATAAGCCAATGTGATCATTCCTAGACAAACCATGTGGGATGGTGAACGCTTTCCCAAATCAGAACGTACTACAAGTTAACTTTCAGAGCAATCCAAAAGGCACATGGGAGGGAGAACTGAAGATTGATGAAGCAGCTTTTCCAATAGCCACAGACTGGCAGGATGGTGGGGTGTTTTCCTCCCAACTACCATTTGCATGGCAAGGTCCCAAACCCTCCCAGGAAGTGGAATAAAGATACATGAAACAGTATTTTAGGTTAATGGGCAAAAAAGGCCACAACTTTATTGGTTACAGAATGTGAGTTGTATTGGCTTAGGCACAGCTTTTCCAATGCTCCAATAGCCACAAACTGGAACGATGGGGTGTGTGTTTTCCTCCCAGCTACCTTTTCCCATTCCAGTTTATTGACTTATTTTAAGTTTCCCTTCCATTGATTCCAGCACATGTGTAGTTTGTTCCCAGTTGGGGGCGGGGAGACTATGAATCCACTTCCACAGCTTCTCCCAACATGCTCCCCAAACATGTTTTATAACAAAGTTGAATGCTTTAAAAAACAACAACTTGCTAATTCTTTGACAATATCTATGCAATGTTTGATTGCTCAGTTGACAAATACTTCCTGCTTTCTTATATTTTGACCAGTCAAATGCCCAGTTCTACTTCTCCCGCATGTCTCCTTTTATCTACCAGCCAAAAGCAAGCTGCACAGTCTCTGAAACCTTCTGCCATCAGTCTTCTGTCAAGCCTCTATCAGGTTGAAACATCTCCTGAGAAATGACATCAACCTGTTGATTGTGTTTTCCTTTCAGCCATATTACCTGGCCCCACACAGCTACCAACTTTGCTTCTGCTCCTCTGGGATTTCTCCCCTCACTTTCCCTATTTCACTGGTGATAGTTTAAGCTCCATGTCAGGTACAAAGGTCTTCTTCCAGATCCATCACATACATGGAAATATGTACTTCCTGAACAGTTCATGCCGTGCTTTCACCATCTGAATTTCTCACAATTCCATGTAAAAGTATTGCCTAAACCAATCCTGAGACTGTCTCATAGGCATAGAAGAATAGGCAGAGATGAGTGAGATTTTGCCTGCAATTCAAAATGATCTAAAAAAATAAAAGTGGCAATCTGATTTCTCTGATTTATTTAATTTCATCCCCCCCACCCACCCAACCCTGGACTTGCCTTAGATGGTTCCTTCATTTGTTCTGTAAATATAATGTTTTCACTTTGAAATAATTCCCCTTGGATTTTGTTATAAGTTTAATAAATTCTGCTTTGCTTTGCTCTGCCCTTGTGAATGTATAAAAGGATATGAGAAGTCGAAGTAAGATCTGCCCTTGGAATTCAGACTTCAGAAGGAGCAGGGTGCTTTCGCTTTGCCCTCCAGCTTCAAACCTGTCTGTGCAGTGCATTTGATGCTTTCAAAGATGATTGTCATGCACTTTATGGAAATGTACTTTTCTACCTGGGTCACTCTAAACCCAGGAGACCGTGGCGGTGAGGTATATTTTTGGATGAACCCTGGAGAACACCGAGTGCCACACAGCAATTGCTTGGGATACTTGTTCCAGTCCTTTGAGGATTAACATTGATTTCCTTTATGTTAACACATCAGGATCCAGCCTGTGCCCCTTGACCAATTGTCTGACTATATGCAATGGCACTAACAGCTGAGGATGGGAAAGCTGCCGCTGCAGCTTTTAACACGCTTGGGCATGGCAGCACGATGCGTCAGTTTAAAGCCTCTGATTTGAAGCTGCCGCCTCCTTTCTTCTTCTTCTTCTTTTTCTTCTTCTTACTGGATTAGAAACTCACCTAATGCTGTACTGTTTTGACCCAATCTTTGACAAGTTCTGCATCTGTGTTCTGGCCTTGTGTCAGGAAGAATTTTTTTCATTTGCTAATTTGTCTTCTTTTCCTATAGTTTTAATGTGCAAATGTCCTTATGGTGGGTGTGGTTCAGATGTAGCACATCATATGTGGATGTGCTCACCCAAAGTTTATTTCATTTACTTATAGTTATATCCCACCTTTCTTCCAGTATGGAACCCAAAGCAGTGTACATGTGATACTCAAGACAATCACTCATCCAGCCAGTTAGCTTAGCTTCATCAAGGTGGTGGCTTCATGCACCTTAAGACCATATCCTGGGCATTGCCTTCACCAACTCTCTCTCTCCTGCAGGAAGGATATTTCATAGGATCATCTCTAAGATTCAGTGCCATGACTCTAATCTGATTTATCTTTGCCTATTTCTGGTTTCTCTACAACAAAGGTTGTGTTCACTTCAACTATGAGAACAGTATTCCAGTGCTGAACTACGCCTGAAAGTGTTTCCCATTATTGCTGGGTGAATGGAACATGCATTAAGTATATGTGAACTCTGAATGATTTCATTCTCTAACATGTCTTTTATAAAACTCTTTAGACACTTTGGGCCTTTAAACTTAAATATTACAAATGCTGGGGGAAAGAAATTAAGCAATGCACATGCCATTGTGTGCTCTGATATTTTCTTAGCTTTCTTGAGTAGTTTGTTACACAGAATTGTAGCCTGGGATGGGTAAACAACAGTTCCCAGGATTCTCTGGGATTAGCGATGTACAGGCACTTTAAATGTGCTTTAGCTGTATGGCGTGGGGGTCCCGATCCTCTGAAGAAGCTGGCACCTCTGATTCTGGAAAAGATGGATTCAGCAAACTCAGTACTGTACAGTGGTACCTCAGGTTACATACGCTTCAGGTTACAGACGCTTCAGGTTACAGACTCCGCTAACCCAGAAATAGTACCTCGAGTTAAGAACTTTGCTTCAGGATGAGAACAGAAATCGTGCTCCAGCGGCGTGGTGGCAGCAGAAGGCCCCATTACCTAAAGTGGTGCTTCGTGTTAAGAACAGGCTAAGACCTCCAGAATGAAGTACTTAACCCGAGGTACCACTGTACGTACTTTATATCTTGTGCCATCGTTCAGGCTTAAATCCAGTCCAAAGCAATTTGTAAATGCCTGAAATGTCGGTATTTTCACCTTGCCTTCGGGTTGTGTGTATGTGAATTTACGAATGATTGCATTAAAATGATAGAAGCAACTGTAACTCACAGCTGGCCAGGGTGCTATCAACGTTGCAGGACGTCATACTGATATGATGGTCTATACTCCAGCACACCATTGATTGTGTTGGTCTCCACAACTATAAGGAGAAGGCTGAGTTCATGCTATTCCTCCCATCTTAGTTCTTTGATTGCCATGTGAAGGAAGCACCCGGTTGCACCACAGATGCACAACACTGTTTCTGGCTGCAGTAGTCAAAGCTCACCATGCCGTTAGACCCGAGGAGTGTCCTAGAGCCTAGTTGGAAGACATAATCTCCCTTTGGAGGTCAAGAAAATCCCCGCTTTCAAAAGAAGCCGTAACTTGAAACATCCCTCTGCACCAAATGCCTTGCCTATCTGCTGCTGGTGTAAAGATAATGCTACAGTTTGGGGAAGGACCATAGCTCAGTGGCAGGGTACTTGTTTGCATTCAGGGGGTCCCAAGTTCAATCCTCGACTTCTTTAGTTAAAAGGATCAGGTAGTAAGGCATTTTGGGGGGTGGGGAACTCTTTCCAAGACCCAGGAGAGCTGCTGCCAGTCAAAGTAGACAATACAAAGCTAGGTGGAAAACAATCTAACTTGATATAAGAAGCAGTTTCTTATGCTGGATATGCTGCAGCTTCTCCTTGGCTTGCTTGGACCTGGGTAAATGAGAGGGGGAAACTTTTAAGGAATGTGCCTCTCTCTTTCTCAGATGTGCTCCCTCTCTATGCATTCATGTCTCTGAGGCTTAAGATCTAACAACTTGGCGTGGAAAGATGAATAGCTTTTAGAACATTGTGTAGATTGTATTAATTGGGGAGGGAGTAATGGGTTTAGCATATCTGGAACACTTTCTTCTTCTTCTTTTTTTAAGAAAAATGCAGCTTGATTCTTTTTCCCAGGGATTATCATATGCACATTGAAGTAGACAAATCCGTGGAAATGAGAATAATTTTCTGCTTCTCCTAGGCCTACAGTTAAAGTACAGAAATGGCAAAGCTAAAAGCAAACAGCCCAACCTGCTTTAATCAAAGGAGTCTAGCAAGAAACAATCAATTAAAGAACAGTCTGATTCTCTGTGACATCAATGTATGAAAATCTGTTAGACGCCAGATTGTGTCTCAAGACACATATGATGAACTGAACAAAATGACCTGCTAATAGCTTTTACGGGTAATAAATGCATCATGTTATTGGTAATTCTGCAGATGGTAAATCAAGCTAATATCCGAGCTGAAACAAGCTACTTGGTAAATATCCTTCAAAAGTGTTCTTGTAATTCCCTAATTGTATCACACAGAAAACATTATGTCCAATTTAGCCACTTTAAATTAAAATATCTGCTTTCTGTATGCAGGAATTTATTTATTTTTTAGAATGGTTTTACTAAATAAAATACTGTTCCTTTTGGCTTTGGAACCCCTGACTCTCATTCCAATTAGCGTTCTTATTTCATTTCTATAAATCCTTTCTATGTAATATCATCAGCTTCTGGCTCTTATATGCATTTTTGAAAGATGTTTTACAAAGATAAGATGATAAGTTGGGATCATGCATTATGTAGCGCTGTGAGAAAAAACGGGGAGGCAGCATGCAGTTTATAAATTATGAGATATTTTGCAAGAGCAGAAGTGAAACATCCTGACCAGATTTTAGCATCTAAGAGGCATAAATCAGTAAGTTTGGGGGAATATAGTTGAAATATAGGAAACCTGTGTAGGGTGAGGTTTTTTTGCATCATAAGCAGTAAATACCAAAAGATCTTTGTTTTATTCTAGGACAGAAAAAAAAATGGTCAGAATTCCCAAAGTATCCTGTGTCTCATAAAATTCACTGAGGTTTGGAAATTCTGCTCCTCCACCCCCATAATCTTGATTTATGCTGTGCTAATGTATGAGGAAAAGACAATTTCATTGCACAATATACCAGCCACAGTCTGTCTTTTCAATGCATTTTCTCTTATTCTCTGTTTTTTGTTTTTTAAAAAGAATAAGTTCATTTTGTTCATTTGCTTCCAGGAGAAAAAATTAATTGGACCTGAAGAGTACCAACTGTAAGTAATCCAAACCATGAGTTATTCAGGTGAAATATACTCGGAGTCGAGTGTGAATTTCATGCTCTTTATTCAGCTCATAGTAGCAATGAATGAAACTTTCCCCAAAACGTCTAGCTATATATATATTATTTACACAATGGGCCCCGCATGATTGGTTAATTCTGGGCTTCTCCTGTAGGCCAATAAGGTTGCAGATTCACCTCCTCCAGAAGTCTGATTGGCTGCTCCTGCAGGCCAATCAGGTTGCTGATTCACTTCATCCAGGAGCCTGATTGGCTGCTCCTGCAGGGGCCAATCCGTTTGCTGATTCACTTCCATCTGGAGCTGGATTGGCTGTCTCCTGCGGACCAATCAGACTGCTGCATTCTGGATCCTATTGTTCTAGGATTCAGTTCAGTACATAATACCCCTCCCCTCTAAGTTGCAGTCCTCAAGATTCCACGTAGTTCTCAAGCTACGCCGGCCGCCTTTGTGTCCTAGTAGACACTTTTCCCGCTTCACCTTGAGGCCTGCCGTCTGGAAACAGTGCAGGATGGTGCGGAGGTGGTCCCCGAACTTCTCTGGTGTGGGCCCAGTGAACAACACAGCATCGAAGATCAGGGTAATGCCAGGAATCCCTTTAAGGAGAGAATCCATTAGATTCTGGAATATGCCTGGCACCACGCTGACGCTGAATTGCAGCCGCTTTAGCCTGAATGCTCCTCTGTGCGTCACAGTCGTCTGTGCCTCTGCTGTGGCCTTCTCCACCGGCAACTGCTGATAGGCTTGAGCCAAGTCCAGCTTGCCAAAAAATTATGACCCAGTCAGGGTCACGAGGACATGGCTGACCACTGGCACTGGGTACGTATGGGCTGTGAGGACCTTGTTTATGGTACATTTGTATTCGGCGCAGATGCGGACTGAACCATTAGGCTGGATGGGTGTGACAATCAGGGTTTCCCAGGGGGCATTAGGCACTGGCTCCAGCATTCCTTGCTCCACAAGCCGGTCCAATTCCTCATCTATGTGGGGTTTCAAGGCGAATAGGACCCAAAGGGCCTTGAGCCTGACGGGTCGTACAGCGGGGTCTAGCTTCCAGGAGGAAGTTGAACCTGTTGGCGTACCCTTCCCAGTCTCCTGATGCTGGGTTGAACGGCGAGAAGCTGCTGTTGGTTGCCATTCTTGGGTCCCAGAGCTGAATCCTGGATGCACGGTACAATGCAGCAGTGCAGCAGGTGGCTCAGAGGAATCCCACCTTTGTCACCAGTGAAATATACTCGGAGTCGAGTGTGAATTTTGTGCTCTTTATTCAGCTCATAGTAGCAATGAATAAAACTTTCCCCCAAATGTCTAGCTATATATACATTATTTACACAATGAGCCCTGCGTGATTGGCTAATTGCGGGCTGCTCCTGCAGGCCAATCAGGTCGCTGATTCACTTCCACCTGGAGCTGGATTTGGTGGCTCCTGTGGACCAATCAGACTGCTGCATTCTGGATCATATTGTTCTAGGATTCAGCTAAGTACATAACATCAGGAAAAAGAAGGAAAGAAAAAAAAGAAAAAAATGTTCATTGCTCAATTATTAAACTATACACTAAGAAGTTTAAGAAGAACTTGGCTAGTCTAGATGTATTCAAGTCCCCAGGGCCAGAAGAACTGCATCCAAGAGTATTAAAAGAACTGGCAGATGTGATCTCAGAACCACTGGCAGTCATCTTTGAGAATTCCTGGAGAACAGGCGAAGTCCCGGCAGACTGGAGGAGGGCAAATGTTGTCCCTATTTTCAAAAAGGGGAAAAGAGAGGACCCAAATAATTATCGCCCAGTCAGTCTGACATCAATACCAGCGAAGATTCTGGAGCAGATCATTAAGCAAACAGTCTGTGAGCACCTAGAAAGGAATGCTGTGATCACCAATAGTCAGCATGGATTTCTGAAAAAAAAGTCATGTCAGACTAACCTGATCTCATTTTTTGACAGAATTACAAGCCTGGTAGATGAAGGGAACGCAGTGGATGTAGCCTACCTTGATTTCAGCAAGGCATTTGACAAGGTGCCCCATGATATTCTTGTAAAGAAGCTGGTAAAATGCGGTCTTGACTATGCTACCACTCAGTGGATTTGTAACTGGCTGACTGACCGAACCCAAAGGGTGCTCATCAATGGTTCCTCTTCATCCTGGAGAAGAGCGACTAGTGGGGTGCCACAGGGTTCTGTCTTGGGCCCGGTCTTATTCAACATCTTTATCAACAACTTGGATGATGGACTCAAGGGCATCCTGATCAAATTTGCAGATGTCACCAAACTGGGAGGGGTGGCTAACACCCCAGAGGACAGGATCACACTTCAAAACGACCTTGACAGAATAGAGAACTGGGCCAAAACAAACAAGATGAATTTTAACAGGGAGAAATGTAAAGTATTGCACTTGGGCAAAAAAAATGAGAGGCACAAATACAAGATGGGTGACACCTGGCTTGAGAGCAGTACATGTGAAAAGGATCTAGGAGTCTTGGTTGACCACAAACTTGACATGAGCCAACAGTGTGACGCGGCAGCTAAAAAAGCCAATGCAATTCTGGGCTGCATCAATAGGAGTATAGCATCTAGATCAAGGGAAGTAATAGTGCCACTGTATTCTGCTCTGGTCAGACCTCACCTGGAGTATTGTGTCCAGTTCTGGGCATCACAATTCAAGAAGGACACTGACAAACTGGAACGTGTCCAGAAGAGGGCAACCAAAATGGTCAAAGGCCTGGAAACGATGCCTTATGAGGAACGGCTAAGGGAGCTGGGCATGTTTAGCCTGGAGAAGAGGAGGTTAAGGGGTGATATGATAGCCATGTTCAAATATATAAAAGGATGTCACATAGAGGAGGGAGAAAGGTTGTTTTCTGCTGCTCCAGAGAAGCAGACATGGAGCAATGGATCCAAACTACAAGAAAGAAGATTCCACCTAAACATTAGGAAGAACTTCCTGACAGTAAGAGCTGTTTGACAGTGGAATTTGCTGCCAAGGAGTGTGGTGGAGTCTCCTCCTTTGGAGGTCTTTAAGCAGAGGCTTGACAACCATATGTCAAGAGTGCTCTGATGGTGTTTCCTACTTGGCAGGGGGTTGGACTCAATGGCCCTTGTGGTCTCTTCCAACTCTATGATTCTGTGATTCTATGATTCTAAGTGTTTGTGACAGGCTCATTCATCAGAAAACAAGCAGATGATTGGAATGCATTAATAAAACTTGAGCAACAACTTTACACATTAAATCTGTAGATACTGTAAAAAACACACACCAAACAACCCCCACACCACAACCCTGTCAGGCATCTCCAGGAGGTAGAGGTGAGGCTTAGCGAATGTGATGAGGCAACGCAAAGCAGAAAGAGAGACGGAGAGAAAGGTTGCAATGGAGAATCTTTTGAACAAGCTGTCTTGCCTAGACTCTTGTGAAACTCTGGCAGCCTTGACCCTCCATTACTCCATCGGTTCTTTGTTTTCCTCCCTCATTCCAGCTAGACGCTGTCTATCTGCATTGTCTCACAGTTATCACTTGCTGTTTTCCTTTAGCAGAGAGCTCCTTTTAACAGCAAGTGCTGTGTGAGCCCACATATAGTGGGCTCATTCTATTGCCACCCTGGGCTCCTTCGGGAGGAAGGACAGGATATACACAGAACTAATTATAATGGGTGGAATTCAATGTCACGTTAATACAATCATTCTATCACTGCAAGCATTTTGCCTTTCCAGATGGAACAAGCTCCTCTTTCCTCCTCCGACACGCTGTTCTGGGGATTCTCCCAACCCTCCTGAGCACGTTTGGGAGAGGCACAGGGTGTGCACGGGTGAGAAGATGGGCATTTCAGGATTCTAGGTGGGTGGTAGGGGGTTCTATGGCATAAGCTGAATCCTCCTTCCATCGAGCACTGGTGGGCAGTAAGGAAATGTTACCATCAAGAAAGATTCATTAGTGGGCAGTAGGTATAAAAAGGTTGACCAACCCTGGGCTAGCCTGTTGATAAGCCTATATACTTCAGCAGCAGTAGCAGCAGTAGGAGGGGTAGGTGCTATTGTTATTACTTAAACAAAGTCTCTGTCCACCATTTTAATGTGGTCTGTATAGGATGAGCATCATTCAGCAACTGTTTGAAATCACTGCATGCACCCCAGTCCAGATTGTGAACCAAACCCAATTGAAATCAAGCAGGGGCAGCTACCATTAAGACCCCTCATGTGTTTCCAAGTAATCTGTTTAGTATCGTTCGCAGCTTGGCCTGAGCACAAAGAGGAAGAGAAGCCTTGTCTGCGGGTCATCAAGGCACAAGTCCTTAAGAAGCAAGAAACCCCATATCATACATTGGCTTCCCCCAGATAAGCAGGGGGACTATAGTTTGTTAACGGTTCTGGGAACTGTTGCTCTGTGAGCAGTAAGCTACAGTTCCCAGGATTCTTAGGGGGGAGCCATGACTGTTAAAGTGGTATAAATGTGCTTTGAATTTATGGCACATGTTTACCCATGTTGTGATGAGCAGGGAAGATCTTTGTACCTTTTCCCTGTAGTTTCCTACTTTCTTTATAAAGTTAATATGGTTGGACCGTTATGGAGGTAAAATGAAGACAGAAGAAGAGGAGGAGGAGGAGGAGGAGGAGGAGGAGGAGGAGGAGGAAGAAAGGAGCTTCCCAATGACTTTAAATGTAAACATTAAGATTGTAGGCAGGTTTATTATCAGCTCTTTTCAAATACTGCACGCATGCAAGCCAGCACAGCAGAATTACATTACATGGAATATGTATTTAGAATAGTCCAGCAAAGGTGGTAGAATCTCCTTGGGACTGCTTCTGTCCACCTCCTCCCTGCTTGCCATCTGTCTGATTCAAATAGGCCAGAATTCTGATCTACATTTCTATGGAAATTATTCAATATTTTAAAACAGTAATTAAGCTAAAAATTGTATTAGCTGAGCCAAGAGCTGATGGGGTTGGCAATGTTCCTAAACCAAAAGTGCAGTTTGGAAGCTTCTGCTAGATAGCAGTGGAGACATTCCTGGCCAGGAATGCAACCTACAGTACGTACTGTGTAGGTATGTTACAGTGACTTCAGACATTGGCAATACACATGGATACCGGAAGCGCAAGTTGTGTTTCCTGTATGTGCACCTATCATTGACATCTGAAGTAGGGAATTGTGATTTTGCTCAGTGAAGAAGTGCATATGCTTTAAATAATTTTAATAATAACAATTTTATTATTTATACCCTGCCCATCTGGCTGAGTTGCCCCAGGCACTTTGATGGTGGTACAGACTATGCATCGTCCAACAAAGGAGATACATGGAGTTCCCTCTTTGGACACAATCTATATGTGTGAATGCAAGAAACTTGATTGACCGGTGCTTCCTATATGACCTGCTAATTCAGCATTCATCCAGATCTGCTTGCACAAAGTTGACATGTTGGTTAGATTATGCTTGGTTTTTACTGAGCATTTGTTCTGATTTATTTATGGAGTGGTTGTATGACCATAAATATTTACTATGCTACATTCATCATGATATGCTTTGGGGTGTTTCCATGTCTCCCTGCTCACTCATTCTACAATGCATCTCCCCATCACTTTCCAAAGATATGTTGTTTTTAGATCAATTTGTTGTGCTGGGGTGGCAGTGCGCTTCAGCCCACTTTACATTCCAGTACGTGCTTGAATCCCTCTCCGCAAATAGTTACATTATGGAGGTACCCTTACTGCACATTACAAACATCCCAAGCTGCTCTTACTTTTACCATAGCACCAGGAAACAAGTGGCAGCACATTCCCTAGAAGTAGGTTGCTCATTTTGCAAAGTATACCGGTAAATATAGTTACTTAAGAAGCCCATAGCTAAATGCAGGGTACATGTTTTACATGCAGAAGGTCTCGGGTTCAGTCTCTGGCATCTCCAGTGGTAGCAGACTATGAGAAAGACCTCTGCAGATAGGCTGTAATCGATCTCGCTTTAACAGAAAAACTCACTGAGATCTTGATGAAATAGCCTTAAATTTTAAGGCAAACGGATGTCATAGAGGCAAACTATCCCAGTGAAATCCTGTGGAGCAGAAGTTTAAGTGCCTGACTCCAGTGACTGTGTCAAGGGTAGCAGCAATAGCTAAAAATAATGTACAGTCGCCTTACACTGTGGAATAAGACATGGTTTTAAATGATTCTATTACGGAGGAGTGATACTATGGAGCATTTTGCTCCTGGCGAGAGTTGTATGGAATGGCTTGTGTGTTTAATAAAAAAGTGGGCAGAAAACCAGATGAGTTGAAAAGAGAAATATAAAATTGGTAAGCTTTTTTAGACGAACTTTCCCCCCATAATTCCTTTCTGTGTGCACAAGGGGGTGGAGAGAAAAGAGAGAGGGTGTTTGATCTTGCATGCCTCAAAGCATAGCTGTCAACCTTCCCCTTTTTTGCGGGAAATTCCCTTATTCCAGCGCCGTTTCCTGCTGCTTCCTGCTGCTATCCCGGATTGTTAGATATCCCATAGACTGTCGCCGGGACAGGTGAGGCTGCTGATCCCTTATTTTTGAGGCTCCCAAGGACAGGTGAGGCTGCTGATCCCTTATTTTCGAGGCTGCTGATCCCTTATTTTCAAATCTGAAAGTTGACAGCTATGCCTCAAAGTTATCTTGACCAATCTGCACTAGATGGTTACGTCTGTCATTTTTTTAACACAGGAGATGCACACAGCACTCCTGCTGCTAAACAGTGCTGGCCAAAATGTCTGAGAGGAGCAAGGTGCTCCTGTTTGCACTTAGTTGACTCCCCAAACCTTCTCAAGCAAACCACACAGCTTTGGCATTCTAATTTGGTTTCAAGTCCTTCTGCAAAATACATGTTTTGCTAATGGGCAGCATCCTGCATTGGTCCATAGATAATATCCAACATGGTCTGGTGATGGAGTCTGCTGAAAAGAGATGGGCTAAGGAACACAGGAAGTTGCCTTAAACCGAGGCAGACATTGACCCATCTAACTCATGAACAGATTATTATGGCAGTGTATGATAAAATAATTATAACGTCGTAAAATGATAAAATCATAAAATACAGGACAAATGGCCAACATGGAATCCACTTAATATTTAGGGTGCCTGTGTCATGAGTTGTGAAGTTCTACATCTGGCAGGGCATGAGATGTACTCTGTTATCTGAGATGTGTTTCAGTTTACAACCGCTATTTTCTAAAAGAACCTTGATTTAAGGAAATATTGTTAATATGAAGCCATATAAATCAAAGGGGCATAAGGGAGTGGGAAAGGAGAAAGCTAAATTGCTGAGTTTATATTACTGAGTTTAAATTACTGAGTACATGGAGTGCTTTGAATGTTTCTAAACACAAAGATGCAGCGATGTCCACCAGCTTAGATGGAAATATCAAAAGCTATTGGCCACAGTAGCTCAGGGGAACCTTCACATACAGGGGTAATGCACACTGCATTGTAGATGCAGTACTGCATTAAGCAAGAGGCTAGACTTGTTGACTTCTAAGTCCCCTTCCAGTTTTATAATTTCTGCAGTTGAGAATGGTTTATATCCAAAGCAATTTAGGTTGTAATCCTAACCCCTAGTTTTGGAATAAGCCACAGTGAATTTAATGGGACTTGCTTCTGAGTAGACATGGTTAGGATTGTGTTAGCCACTCTTGCTTTCCATTGAAATAAACAGAACCGCCATGATTAAGTTTCCCCATCGCTTTCAATGGGACCAAAGTGTGACAAAACAAAGTGTGTTAGTATTTTTAGGAAATTAAAACAGATTAATGATCTGGAGAGGCATTAAAAAAAACCTTTTAAACTATAAGAAAGAGGCGAGTTTGCCTACAGCAGAAATTAGCAAGCATTAGCAAAAATATAAAATAAAAATCCCCGCTCAGCAAAAGTCTTCAGCATCTCTGTTTTGACTGAGGTTTTGAAGGGTTTAAATTATTATTAATATTATTATCATTTTAAAACAGCTCTCTCATCTTTAAGGTGCAAAATGTTGCATTTGTGCAGCACAGCATGGTTCCAATATTCAGAATGAACATAAAGGATTGGAATTACTCTGAGTAGACGCTGCATTAGCATTGCACCCTAATTAAGCTTACCTAAGCAGTGACAGTATATTTTGGTGAATTTGGAAAAAGGGAGCGCTTTGTTGTGTAATTAAGTGCAGCAGGTCAACGTGCAATGTTGGCAGTGTTATTTTCCAGCGAAAGGAGCAATGGGTGTTGTCATTGCCTGCCCAAGCATTAATTGCTCGCTGGGAAAGCAGATGAATATTGGGAATGGTTTAAGTGGTTTTGCATAAATGCTAGCAACAAGGAAATGGTTTTATGTCTTACTGGTATGCATTTTTAATAATATCAGGACTGGAGCCTGCCCATAAAGGGAGAATTGCAACAAAACCAAGAGCAATAGCGAAACAAAAACAAAAAACCCACGCTGGTTGTTTGCAAACTGACCCTTTGGGTTTCCATTTGGGAGTTTTCCAATTTATGGCTGCTGCTTTAAAATGACCCTACATGCATACTTTTATTAACTCAACAATATGCTCACATGCAGATTTGCAGGAAAGATAGGAAACCAACAGCAAACAGCACAGACTAAAGGATCATTTCATTACATTTCTTTCCCACTTTCCTTCCATGATGGAATGAAAGACAGCAGGCATGGGATTCCCCAAAAGAGTGTCCTGTGGGCACTGACCCAGCCTAGTTGCAGCAAGGGATCTACATCAGGTATCTTCAGCCATGCCCCAGGATCTGATGTACACACAACCTTAATTTTGCTAAATATTTTTATCTTGTCCTTCCTGCCCAACACATCTCCATGTTTTCCATCTGAAACTCTTAATCACCCAGGAGCAGAGGAGAAATCCGATTCAGTCAGCATTAAAAGGCAAACCTACTAAATTCACATTTTCTGAAACAATTTGTGAACCGCAACACCTCCATCCTTCAAAATTTGTACTTCTCTGAAATTTGCAGCGCAGTTTTCCAGTAGGTAATGTGCACAAAATGCAAATGGTAAGTGTCAGGGAACTGCCATCAGTGCCGGAGGGAGAGAGCAAAATCCAGAGGGATTCCAGAGAGCGTCCCGGGATTGGGAGAGGCAGCCCATCTTCTGGGGAAGAGAATCAGCGTAGCACCAGTGGAGAAGGGGGGCAGATGGGGGAAGCGGCGAGACGGTCCCATGACTCCTTGCCGGGGACCAGCGGGGAGAGTAGAGGTCCTCCGCTGCCTACGCCCTCCTTGCGCAGAAGGCTTTCGCGCAGAGAGAGTACGAGAAGACTAGGCGTCAAAGAGCTTCTTTGCTGGAAGAAGTTTAAGAAACGCCCACTGACGGATTCTGCCAGTGATTGAGACAGCCAGGGGTGAGTGGCTGTCCGGACAGAAAAGGTTCACTCAGGCAACCCAGCCAGGTGTTTGCACCGGCTTACGCACGAGCAACCCCTAGAACCATTACAGTAAGGCAAAGTGTGCATTAAAAAATCCATATATTAGTGAAAATAATATCTAAACATGCATTTTACCAGGGGAAATTGCTTTGCAAAGCTGTGCATGTTGGACAAAATTACATCCAAAAATGTGTACATTAGGAGAAATTCACACAAAAATGTTTATGAATTTTCATGAGGACTTAAACACACACATGGAAATGTGGAGAAGTGAATTTAAGATTGGAAGAATGAGAAACTGAGAGAAGCTGAAATTGATAGATATTGGCTGGAGATTGAAGTTAGTTTAATCCTTCCTTGTGTGTTCTGGAGGTGGTATGGTAGGCATTGCTGCTACCTGTGGTGTGTACCGTCCACCCACTACAGTTTTTCAGAATTTTATACCTCTTCAAATACCTACAAAAGCTGTTTGGCCAGAGGAAAAAAACGTGTGAACCAAATACAATGGTGTTTCTGTGGTGGCAAGGCTATAGCACAGTAGTGTTTCACAAATATGGTCAAGCAGGGATGATAGGACTTTTAGTTGAGTGACATTTGGAGGTTCCCTACATATGCTATAGATGTAAGGTGAGGTGTATAGGAATAGCAGGGTTAAATTCAACTGGCAGGATCAATGAGCTTAAGGAAAGTAACCTCCCTGTTTATGAGAAATTCTGTAACCTTAAAGAACTTCCAACTTCAGAGCCTGGGAGAATTCTAGGTACACCTATATTTGTAGCATGACAAGTGACACATTGATCATATCCACACCCTCCATTTAAAGGACTCGTATAACTTTAACAGTCATAGTTGCCCCCCAAGAATCATGGGAACTGTAGTTTGTTAAGGGTGCTGGGAATTTCAGCTCTGTGAGATGTCTCCTAACAACTCTCAGCACCCTTAGCAAACGAAAGTTCCCAGGATTCCTGAGGGGAAGCCACAACTTTGCTATAAGAGTGCATTAAAATAAGGTAAAAAAGGTAATGGACCCCTGGACAGTTAAGTGCAGTCAAAGGCGACTGGGGTGCGGCACTCATCTCGCTTCAGGCCAAGGGAGCCGGCATTTGTCCGCAGACAGCTTTCCAGGTCATGTGGCCAGCATGACTAAACTGATTCTGGCACAACGAGACACCATGACGGAAACCAGAGCGCACGGAAATGCTGTTTACCTTCCTGCCGCAGCAGTACCTATTTATCTACTTGCACTGGTGTGCTTTCGAACCAGCTGGGACAGAGCAACAGGAGCTCACCACCATCATGCGGATTGGAACTGTTGACCTTCCTACTGGCAAGCCCAAGAGGCTCAGTGGTTTGGACCATAGTGCCACCTGCATCCCCTCGGTGCATTAAATATATGGTGTGGATTAAAATGAAATATATGGTGTGGATTAAAATGAAAACAAAAGTCTCCAAGTCCAACCCAAAAGGTCAAGAAAGGATGAGAATAATCTTTGTCGGCACTAGAACATTATTCCATTGAAGATTCAAACTGGTATGCTTATGGCGGCTATCTCAACCATTATCATTGTCACCATGATTATTGTGTTGCATTCCATTTATGACCTGTCTTTCTTCCCAAGGGCTTATGGCTCTTCCCCTCTCCATATTATCCTCACAAGAACTCTGTGAAGTAGGTTAGGCTGAGAGTTGATGACTGGCCCAAGGTGAGCTTCATGGCTGAATGGGAAACTGAACCCTGGTTTCCCAGGTCTTAGTCTGACACCCTAATCACTACATCACACCAGTTCTCATCCAGTGTGATCTCATCTAAATCCTGACCAAAGGTACATGACTCCAGCCAGATATGCATATATCATGATCTGAATTGAAGGCTTCTTCCTCTTCTAGCTCTTTTTTTTTTACAAACATTTTTCTTTTTTAAGGGTCTTTCTCCATAGTACCAATTAGAAAGGCTTCTAAATTGAACTATAACCCTTGTAACCTAAGTTTCTTGTTGCTCCATTTTCTTAACAAATACGGGATCCTTGTCTAAGCTGATTAGTTAGATCCATTGGACAAAGTAGAGGAGATTTGCTAAAACCAACAAAATATGATAATACTTTTAGTCACAGTATTACTTTCCTGTTTGTTAATTAGAATCTATAATTTTCTCTCTTTCCAGCTTTCTTTGATTTGCTGGGTTTAACACATACCTTGTATTCTCTGCCACATAATCATCTATTTTCTATGTATTTTCTTATCATGTAGACATTGGTGAAACTAACCATTATTCTAAGTTAAAAGCTTAAATGGAATCCTTGTAGCTTTCAAGGCATGCTGAAAAGTTCTTTCTTTGAAAAGCAATTAAAGAATTAAACAAAGCAGCTTCATGATTGAAGTCATTTTTGCACACTTTGCTCATTTACTTAGAGTTATGAAAACTGCAGTCAGAGGGATAGAATTGATTACATGGGTCTTTCTCACCCAACCACTATCCACCCTCCCAATGGGATGCCAGTTGGGTGGGGGAGATTCACCTAATTGGCCCAACTTCTATGATTGTGATGGGTTGGTTTATATATAGTCACAACGGCTGGCTCTTATACAGCCTTCTTATATGTGTTGTTGTGTATATATGTAGGGATACATATTTTATTTAGTAGTGCGCTTACAGATTCATGGAAATCACACATTTTCATATTCATTCTCATGTTCATGCCCCCCTATTCTCATAAACAACCATTTGTGTTCTTCATAATGTATTACAGAGTTTCAGTCTTCTAGATCCATGCTATACAACTTTGAGTTATGTTTACGTGTCATATCAGAAAAATCCTAACCTAAGAACCTGTGCTTCTTCTGTACTGTGACTTAGGGGAAATTGAGACCTTTCATGTGTAATTAAGAACAATAGGTCAGCACAATATGGACTATGTTATTTTCCAGTGTAGGATACAATGCACATTGTCATCAGCTGCACAGTATTAATTGCTAGATGGAAAAAGAGATTAATATTGTCAGTTGTTTCAAGCTGTTTTGCATAAATGCTGGCAGTAAGGAAATGGGTTTGTGCTTTATTGTTATACATTTTTAATAAAGCCAGAACTGGAGCTGGGTCATAAAGAGATGTTTCATGAAAGTAACGGTAATGTTGAAAATAATAGTAATAATATACATAACCTTCAACTGATATGTACTGAATGGCCTCTTGCTAGGTCCCTCTTTGATCATTCAAATTAGAATGAGTCAAGATCCTCTTGGAGCTGATAAAACAAGAAACCCAAAATGTATTTCAGCCAACCAGTGGAGGCCAACCTTAGGGCTGCCATACGTCTGGATTTTCCTGGACATTACTGAGGAGAATTTCCAAAAGGCGGCACTTTGTCCTGGATCTTAGGCAAGTCAATCAAAAAAGCTCAACAACTTTCAGGTTTTCCTTTTAAAAGCTCAACAATTTCAGTGGTTTCCTTAAAAAAAAAAAAAAAAGCTCAATACCTTTTTGTGGCAAGAGTGCCGGAATGCAAATTAAAACTTAAATCCATCCCACATTAGTAAGGTATTTCTTATCTTGTGATTCAGACAGAGTATAAGGTATAGAACTCTGAAAAGATCCTTCCCTTCTGCTAGCAGAAACAAGGAGATGATGCAAGCCATTTTTCTGTAGAGAGGCTGTTCCATATGGTAGGTTCTGCCAACATAACTGCCCTTTTTCTTGGTGGTCTAGAGATATTCAGAGGCTGTGATGCCATGATTTAGGAATAACACCAATTGAAATCAGTAGGATTTACTTCAAAGTATATATGCATAAGACTGGGCTGCACATGTACACATGTGGAAATAAGACCAATAAACACAGTTGTCTAGCATCAGGCTGCAGTTGGGTTATGATTCAATTCTCCCTAACATCATCTGAGATATAAGCTGTTTCATTCAAAAGCTTAAGCTACAATAAACCAGTTAGGGCATGATTTGGCCAAAGTTAAGCATGAGTTAGACTGATATCAATGGGAGAGTTAAAACATATGCTATGGCTGTAATCCTATACCACTCACCTCATAGAGGCAGTAAACTCAAAGAGATTTCTAAGTAGTCATGTATAGGACTGCACAGTTAATCTTTTTCACTGAAATCAATGAGGCTTTTTAAAGCATTTTATTTTGGCTGGACTATTCCCCTTGTCTCTAAGGAGTCCCAGTGCTCTCTGTCATTTTTCTGGCACAAGGGCTGGCATATACAGTGGTACCTCGGGTTACATACGCTTCAGGTTACATACGCTTCAGGTTACACACTCTGCTAACCTAGAAATAGTGCTTCAGGTTAAGAACTTTGCTTCAGGATAAGAACAGAAATCAGGCTCTGGCAGTGTGGCGGCAGCAAGAGGCCCCATTAGCTAAAGTGGTGCTTCAGGTTAAGAACAGTTTCAGGTTAAGTATGGACCTCCGGAATGAATTAAGTACTTAACACGAGGTACAACTGTATATGCTTAAGAACATGGGAAGCTGTCTTGCACTGAGTAAGACCGTAGGTCTTTCTAATTCAGTATTGTCTACACTGACTGGCAGCAGTTCTCCAGGATTGCAGACAGGGGTCTCTCCTAGCCCTACCTGGAGATGTTGGGGAATGGACCTGGGACATTTTGCATATAAAGCAGATGCCTTTTACCTCTTTTGAAATTTTGTATTAATAGCCTCTGGCGTCTAAGCACATGAGGAGACTTACTGATGTGATGATTCTGCCTCGCCAGGTTGGACAACAACAAAACATTCATACAGCTAAACAATGCAAAAGGCATCCACTGGGCAATGCCTTACTTTTCTTGTCCTTAATATCACTGCTAAACTTTCTGTAACCTCATGTTTTGGAGTGAAAATGAAATTAATTCTGGTTGGTCTTCTGAAATAATGTAAACGGGTTGACCGTGATTACTGCAGCCTCTTGGTAGATGATTTTAACAAGGACCATATGGTCACCATATGACACTACTGCTTTCTCTACTCCACTTCCATAAACTGCATATATTTTTTGCAGAAAAACTCCCCCCCCCCTACTAAATGTCTGTGGGGGTGGGAGGGGAAATTGACCTCTGTCACCTGAAACTCTACATTTATATTTAAAAAACACTGCCTTCTCAAAATAAGCCAAGCTAGAATATATGGGAGGCCTTTGTTGATGCATGATATCAATTTAGCGAATTGGCATAAGGAAGAAAAGAATCAAAGCAGTAGCATCTTGTGGTTGTTGGTTTTTTATTTTTGCTTATATTAAACAAATATTGCAAGCACATATTGTTATATTAGACAAATACTTTAAGTTTTTGTTTGCTTATTTGTTTACTTACATACAGAAAAGAAAAGAACAAGATAATGACCTAAGCAGGCAAACAATGAGTTGAACCAACTGCATTGAAACTGCATGTTTTGGCAGGCAGAATAGGCAGTTCTGTTCATAATAAAAGAGCACAAATCTGCTATGTGCAACACCTCCCTAATAGTTGTTATGAATCATAGGCAAATTGGGTTTGAAAAATTACTTTGGACCAAAGCGCTGGCTGGGAATCAACAGCAAGATCGAGTGGCTCTGTGACCCAGAATGGGAATCGATCTGGGGATAGGGACAACATTTCTGATGAAACCATAGGCTTGTTCACATTTTGCACTAAACATGGATACAAACCATCTCTACACATGTACAAGCATCCATGTGAAAAAGTGTAACTTGTTGATTTCTACAGCTCAACGACTGTATACAAAAGTTACACAGACTGTATGCTTGTTAAACATTAAATGTGAATAGCAGATCAAGTACACAGCTCAACTACTGGTGTACACATGTACACAGATTGTACACACTGAATGTAATATGTGAACACACTACGACACAAGACTCTGGAATGTTGCAGGAAAGCACAAGCCACCAGGAGCATGAGTGACTTCCTCTCTTTTCCATGTGCTTTCACAGTTTTGACTTGAGGACCACACATTTACATGGATGTAGATCTGAGAGATGGTGCCAGAACATTTGCTGAGGAAGCAAACAATGTAGGCCATAGTGCTCTGGACACACACATGCCCTGTTATATGTAGCTTGAACCCTCTAAGAGTGGAGAAAGTCAAGTTTTCCAACACACACACATACGCACTGCGCTCCCTCTCAAGAATCTCCCATGGAAACTTCGAAAAATTTGCCCTGAATCCCAAGACTGGAAGCAATCAAACTGTCACTTTTCTTTTCTTTTTTTCATTTTGCAAAGAGAGAGAGTGTGTGTCATAAATATTAATTTTGTTCTGTTAAGTGACTAACATATGAAAATTAATTCAAAGGCCACCAGAAGCAGCAGATTTGTTCTGCCTTACTTATAGCTCAAATTGTTCTGTTTCTATAAAATATATGTTATCTACACCCTTATGCAACAAATGCAATGGTATGGACCCATGAAGCATAGTTGTTGCATGAATGCAAACTCACAGAATTAGTAGCACAAGGAAGCATCCAGTGATGACCCTCCATTTGTGCAATGGAAATAGGCTTGTGCAATGGAACGTCTGCTTTCTTTTCTCCCGCCCCACCCCCCATGCCACCAAAATATGTTCTGCAGGGTTCCTGATGACAGGTTTGCTATGTGTCAACTTCACCACCACCACACGCTCTTTCTGTCCCAGTATGCTGCAGCAACTCAGCCAGATGGAGGTCAAGTAAGCACCACAACCCCACCATGCTGTCCACTGATATTTGGGGGTTTGCAAGAAGCTGCAGCAGGGAGGGGAGGAGGAAGAAGCCCAGTTGCTTGGTCACACTACACTTGATGTTGCCTACAGACCTCAGAAATCTTAGGACTTATGCACAGATGCATATTGATGACTGCCAAGTGGCTTTCACCTGCATGTTTGAATGCCCATCCACATTCAATGGTCACAGACTGAACTTTGGTGCCACCAGCATTCCATCTTTGAGATCCTGGTGTACCAGCATCCTTGGGGAGCACCTCTCATTCCAGGCACTCATTTGTCAAGATGGGCAAATGTTACGATGGGGCTATTCTTGGAACTTGAGACAATGTTTCCTGTTTAGCTAGGCTTAACTCATAAGACAATGTTTTATGCATAATCACTATTACTGGAGAGATAACAGAACAGTTTACAATACAGAACTTACCAGAATTGGGGAGGATAGAGGAATGTAGCAGTGGGGGATATGAAATTTCTGAATTCAGTGACATCTAGTGAGATCTGGATAAGCTGTGTTTTGTTTTATTGTGAAACTTTTATGGCTGATGCTCATATATCATACTAGAACGGATGTCATAAATGTCCAGAAATAAAATTTTTGGTCATTTAACAGCAACCCATTTCTACTTCTCCCACTTTGACATTTCAGCAGCCCCCATGTAGTATGGCCCATGCACAGCACACTTTACAAGTCACTTTGTACAATCACTCTGATTACTAAATTGTCATTCCCTACCACAAATAAAAGGGACGCAGGTGGTGCTGTGGGTAAAACCTCAGCGCCTAGGACTTGCCGATCGCATGGTCGGCGGTTCAAATCCCCGCGGCGGGGTGAGCTCCCATCGTTCGGTCCCAGCTCCTGCCCACCTAGCATTTCGAAAGCACCCTTAAGTGCAAGTAGATAAATAGGTACCGCTTTATAGCGGGAAGGTAAATGGCGTTTCTGTGTGCTGCGCTGGTGCTGGCTCACCAGAGCAGCTTCGTCACGCTGGCCACGTGACCCAGAAGTGTCTGCGGACAGCGCTGGCTCCCGGCCTCTAGAGTGAGATGAGCGCACAACCCTAGAGTCTGTCAAGACTGGCCTGTACGGGCAGGGGTACCTTTACCTTTACCTTTTACCACAAATAAAACCATTGATGCTTCAAGAAGCATCACCACCTTCCATTTATGGGTAATAAGAAGGGGCAGATTTGTTGGTGTAAAACAGGGGTTTGGGGGGATGCAGCCCTCTAGTCCTCTCTTGAGACTCTTCCCGTTTCTTTGACTGGTGGGAATTTGTCCTTGAACTCTGACAACGACTCTCACTTGCTTGGATGGGGGATAGAGAGGGCTGTAGAAACTAGCTCTGTCTACATTTCCCTCTGGCCTTGCCCATGCTTATCATGTGGCCTCCAGAAGATTGTCCAGAAGCGAAGGTAGACTCATGCTGAAAAAGATTTCTTAATCTTGGAGTAAAAAAGTGCCTTCAATGGGGAAAAGCAGAAGAGTTGGGGGCTCTTTTTAAAGAAATCTTTTCCAGTTTTTGCTTCTGTAATAAATTCTATGTGGCATGGGATCTGACATCAGTGTCTCAGCAAGAGTCATGTGGATAGCACAAGCCACATCTGCCATACCAGGTAGACAGAAAGACACAGGCGCAAGTCCAAATTCAAGAGGTTCAAAGATTACAGGGATGAGAGGCACTGAATGATGACTTGTAAACCCTGGGGAAAAAATCCCTTACAGAAGAGCAGCATATGATAAACAAGTGCAGATACAAGCCAAGAAGCTTTAGGGGAAGAGTCAATGGGAATTTAAAGGAATGTTACATCAAGCTTGAAATGTGGTCTGCTTTTCGAAAGGGATTTCTCTCCTACTGGGCAAGGCTAGGCCCAAACCCACTGTTGTCTGAGGGTAGGCAACAAATGACACTCCCCAGCCAAGTAACTTAGTAGGTCTCATTTATAGTAGGTTTCATTTTATTGGATGGGCTTTGTTTTTATTGTTTTGCAAATTGCCCTGTCTATTACAAGATCCTGATGATATGGTCGTTAAAACTACTACTACTACTACTACTACTACTACTACTCATAGCAGCAGTTTGGATAAGAATATTAATTATTTCTGTTCAATCTTTTTACATATGTCATGAAGCTGATTCCTTTTAAAAAAATTACTTTTAAAGCAGCATTCTATGATTTCATAGACGCGAGAACTAGAATCTAGCAACGTCGAAAAACTAATCCTGATGGGTCCACAAACAGCTCCGAACTCACCAGCGATTATAGAATGCCACCAGACAGGCCTGATTGTGTGAACTGTTCACAGGCTGAAATCTGCATTTTCTCCTGTGTATTCCAAAATACGTTGTGCCCCTCTGAAAAGAAAATAATTGCTTTTGACATTATTTGACTGGTTTGATTTGAGCAGGCTGTAATTACACAGTACTGATCAGGTTTCCATAGGGGGTTCCAAATTCAGGAATGAATAGCACAAACATGAGGGTTAATCACAAACAGATACAAACCAGAGTCTCCCTCCCCAATTCTTAGTCCCTGCTTTTAGACAAATTCTTGCAGACTTTGGAACACACAGAACAGCAAATGTTGCAAGAATAACTGGTGCATAAATGTTTGGTGCAACTGGAAAAGAACTGCACTGTTTGTTGCTGATTTTGACATGCTTCTTGGCACAGCAAGCTTCCAAACTGTGCTCCACAGATGTGAGTTTCTAACTCACTTGGTGAAATTGGAGGTGGACGGGATTAGCACATCAAACCTACGGCCCTCAATTCATTTCTGACTAGCTTCAGTCCAAGGTATATTTGTCAAATTGTATTTCCATTTTTTAAAAATACCCCAAGTGGGTATATGGATCTTGATGCTTGACTGAGAAAATATTTTCCAGCATCCTTAGATAACTGAAAAAGTAGTGATGCTGGTTAGCATCTAGCACTGGAGTAAAGAACATTTTTCAGTCCATACCAAATCAGCTGGTTAGAAGTTACAGCAAGCCCCTGTAAATGTCATTTGTAGGAATCTGTTTGGGTTCAATCCACTTCTGAACATAAGCAAGAAGAAACTGATTTCCACAATTATGATAATATGACAATACTTGATGAAACACTTTTATTCAGGTGGTCTCTTGTTAACTCTATCAGATGTGTTGCTTTTGCTCATAGATAGATTCAAGTTTAGGGCTATGCCTTATGCAGCACCTTCAAAAATCAGACTACATTATATCTGAGACCGCAACTCATTCTGCTGTCACCATCTAGTAAAGGTCAATTAAATGTGGCAGAAAGTGTGAACCTAACTTTTAAAACTTCATGTAAATTATGAAGTATGGCTTCTAGTATGAACTACACAAATAGTGGATCTGCAGCCTGATCCAATGTAAATGTTCCTGCAAGTAACTGAGTTCAGTGGGGTTTGCTCCAGTGTAAGCAAGCACACAATAGGTGCTATGTGAATCTGCCACATACAGGATTCCATGCCTTTCATATTAAGGTAACAAAGGCCAAAGAAATACAAAACATTTCAGCTCTGACTATCACTGAGAACAGTTTATGTGATAAGTTTTTAGTGTAGAAAAATTACAGTCAAGCCAGGAGGATTTCCCTACAGCCATTTCCTCTTAAACTCCAGATTAACTTTGTTTTCATATTTTACAATCTCCCTGTCAAACCACAGGAAAACGTCGTTCCTTTTCCATTCCTGCATCCATATTTTTACCCCATATTTTTAGTTCTCTACAGGAAATCACATCTTTCTCAATCCCTAGTAATATCACTTTAAATGTTGAAGTTTCAGAGTTCATTGTGTAATTGGAAAGTAAGACAGGCAAAGCTGTAAAAAAAAAAAAAAAGAGCTAACTCTGCTCAGATTTATTTTATGTTTGATTGACTGGGGAAATGACTTTCAGTTGACATCTGAGCCAACAAGTTAGCTGAAATAAAATTTTGCTTAATACCTTTGCATCAATAATCTAGGCACAGCACCATTGATTGAAAATGTCTGATCAATAGAGTATTACTGACTGCCTAACTGTAACTTTGCCAGACTTTTTTTGCTAATTCTGCTGATGACCTTTTTACCACTGCGTTTCAGGTTCACCATTTTTTTCTCTTTGAAATTCAATTTGCTCTTTTTGCTATTATTTAAGGAATTTACACATCCAATTGATTTCATTCTACCTGGTACAGTATGAGTGTCAGATATAAAAGACTGTGTTGGCCTGGTACAAAGCTTTTCTAATTCCCTAGGAGGTATATAAAAATAAATTATATAATTTCATAATAGTAAGAGAAAAACAATTTAGGTGCTACATATTCACAGAAATCATAGTACTAGAAAGACCTCATTTCATCCAGTCTTTTTCCGCAATGCATCCACCCTCACCCAATAGATCAATTCATTTACCCAGGTCGGAGATGTGAAGGGTATGCCAAGTCAGATTATTGACCCATTTACCCCATGGGTAACCAGTGTAATGTCTTCCAGATGCTGGACTACAATTTCCATCAGCCCCAGCCAGCATAGTCATCGGTCAAGGATAATGGAAGTTCTAGTCCAACAATATTTTGAGGGCATTACACTGGCTACTCCAGATCTAGGAGCAGCCCTCTAGAGCCTCAAGAGCATTTTCCTAAACCTGATACATGATCCCCTTTAATCGGAGATGTCAGGAAGAGCACATGGATACCTCTTCAGACCTTCTTTGGGGATCTTGATGCTTCATGGAGTCACCACATCCACTCTAGATGTTATGTCACTACTCTAACCAGGAAGTTAGGGCAGTGGTAAGGAAAGTGTGGTTTGATTGTTTAGAAGAGGAGAAAAGAAAACCAGGGGACAGAATGATAGATGATGTGGAAAAAGTGGCTGATAGATGTTGTCTCCCCTCTCTCATAACAGCAGTATCTCTGGTGTGGGACACCAGAGACAGTAGGTGTTTTGCCTTGGTAGAGAATAATGTGTTTGTGATTCAGAGGCTGTGATAGCAGCACACCATCCTTCTTCTTGCAGTTCGTCTACCATTGATAGCTCTCATCTGTGGCTCCTAGAAGCTGTCAGCATGTGATAGTGGCCAGACCCTGGGTAATGGCTTTGACTGGTCAGCTAAACCAGGTTAGGGTAGTCTATGGGTCGTGAGTTCAGACTTGTCTATCCCTTGCATGCAAAGACAGGCTCCGGTGGATTGAGCACCAATAGCAGGTCCAACAGTCATGAAGGCAGTTTCTGCATATGCTGTGAAATCAGCAGCAAATGGGGCTCATCAAACTGGGAAGGTAGCCCATCTAGGAGAAGGAAAATGCTGATCCTAAACCACTGCTGCCTTGCTGCTATACTCACTCATGAGAAAAAGGACAGGACAGAATCCCAGCAGAAGTGCTTTCCATATAAAGAGTGGTGTGAAACAGGGGTGTGTTCTTGTCTCAACTCTCTTTGGCTTATTCCTCTTCCCGGTTCTCTCATATACCTTCAGCTCAACTGAAGACAGTGTGTACTTTCATTCAAGGAGCGATGGGGGTCTGTTCAACCTGGCACATCTTTGTGCCAAGACAAACAGGTGTCAGGTCCTTAGCTGATAGATGTTGTTTGCAGATGACACAGCCTTGACAGCACACTCTGGCGAAGCTCTACTCATCAACCATTTTGCACAAGCCTGCAGGGAGTTTGGCCTTACCATCAGCCTGATGACATCCCAGCGCTTGGCCTTACCATCAGCCTGACATCCCAGCGCTCCAGGCATCAACACTGGTGACCACATGCTTGAGGGGGTAGGCAATTTTGTCTGCCCGGGTTCCACCATAACCAACAACCTCTCCATTGACATTAAGCTGGACAAGCATATTGGCAAGGCAGCTACAGCAATGCCTCACCTCTCCAAGAAGGTATGGAAAAATGTAATGCTTACTGCCTGGAGAAAGGCAGTCAGGTTATGCATCCATAGCAATAACCAAAGAGGAATGACCTCTAGGAGGAACACAGAGAGAAGAAACGCCATGGTAGATCTGCAGCAACACACACAGATGCCTTCGTCTGCCCCAGCTGCAACAAAACAGGACTCTCCCATATCAGTATAGCCACAGCAGTTTAACTTAATCCTCAAAAGTGAACTCCTCCACTGTCACCCATGCAAACTATTTCACGTTCATTGCTTGCAAAAATATGTATGCACCTGGCATAGATTATATACTTGATGAGAGGAAGAATGTTCTTTCAGCTAACCAGCCTCTATCCCCTATTCCTCTCTGCATTTTCCAGTTATTGGTATGATTTAAATATCTGCAGGGCTGAATGTATTCCACATAGTCTGTGGAATTGCCTGAGATTACATAAATCATAGCTGGAAATCAGTCCGATTATCGCCAGTCTTTTATGGGGAGGTGAAGAAATACAGACATCACTGAAATGGACTTTAATAAATAAATTTATTACAAGATAATTGGGCATTTAATAGTTACATGAAAAAAACTCATCCATATTTCACAACCCCATGTCAAAGTATGTCTGACTAGAATATCTGAAGCTCTCAGGAGCATCCACATTAAAAGACTGAATAGAAATCATAAACTGTAAAATTAATGAAACCGTTATATATTAAGCCAGAAAGTGTGAAAAGCAACACAAAATTGGGCCCCTTGGGAGAAATTGTGGCTAGTACATGATCTGTAAAAGATTGGCTATACATTTCTGAAGGTTTTCTTTTCTTTTTTTAAGAAGTGATTATGTAAAATGGATATGCTACTTTTCCATTAAATAATCTGAGGTGATCGTTTAGATCTGAAATACTGTCCCTTTGCTAATTGAAATAACCGAACATCATCTGTGTCAATCAAAGGGCCTTGGGATGCTTCATGAATGGAAAAGCTGTAAAGTCTGTTGCAAATCCCTTTCACATCTTTATCAAGCTTTCATTGATTTCACCAGGCCTTGCTTCTAAGTCCATGATTGCATGATGTACTACAGTGAATTCCGATGGAAATTTGGTGACTGCCAGTGGATTTGACCATCACATAAGCAGGATTGGCCACTTTCACAAAAATGTGTCCAAAATTTGAGGGATCATGTATCTTTTTACAAAATACATCTGGAACTGAATGTTGATATTAATCACATTCTGGACATTCATACCCACCAGGAGCTGTGCATTCACAATTGGGGGTCCAGTTCTGTGGAACTCTCTCCCAGCTGCTATCAGATAACAGAGCGTCCCCTCTCTATTAAAACTTTGGCACTTACCAAAGAGGTTTTTTCAAAAAAAATAATCAGCAGGCATTTAAAGTCATTTCTGATTTTATAGTTCATTTTAAACTGATTCTATTTCTATTGTACTTGTTAAGCTTACTATATACTACTTAGATATTATTGTAATTAAGTGATATATAAAGGGTCATAAAACACACATAGAGGAGAATCTGTAAATGGAATATGGAATAGCCAATCAGAGGCCATAATGGCTGGGAATGTCCTCTAAGCTTCAGCATGTGTCTGTGAGTTTGCTGACAAGTTCAAAGAGGACAGGATGTGCATGGCAGTTAAGCTGAATGAGAGGTGTGTATGATTTTTTTAAAAAAATAATTTTTATTATAGGTTTTCTTAGGTTACAAAAGTATGTGCATTGTCTCTTTTAGGTTTTTAGCATGTCATATTGTAGTTTCACATCTCTGCCCACATATGCTGTGCTGAAAGTTAGACCCTGTTCCCGTAACTGTTTGAGCCCACACTCAATATGTGAATAGCTTTGTTTTTCTAGAAACGCTACCATTTTTTAAAACTGGTGTCTATCAGCATGCTGGTGCCACATATTGAATTAAAGCTTCAATACGTCATACAGTCTAAGTCTACAATAATTGATAAAGTGGCATTTTCATAGTGAATCAAGCTGCATTCATTAGGCAAAGCACTGGCTTCCTTAAAACATTTTAATAGAAAAATGAATCTAATAATTATGGGGGAAATACCATCAATTTTATATTTTGTGAGAAGGTGACCAGAGACCTTTTTCGAATGGAATGAAATAAAGAATCATCTTTGATTTTAGGAATTATACCATCACTCTGATCCAGTTGTTTCTTGAGGAGCAGAAGGGCACACACCTGTCTTGCGGTGGTTTTTTCATTCACCTTAATAGTAGAATAAACAACGAGCACACAGGGATGGGAACAGTGAAAATCACCTTCCATTAAAGTGAACATGGAAGCTCTGCCATGCACATGTATAGATTCATGGATTGGGGGCTATCCATCCTTTTTATTATTTCAGCAAGCTTTTTACTTTTTTGTGACCTCATGCTTCTACATTCTTTAATGGACTATGCTAGTGCTGTTAAATAGGTATGTTTTCTTGCTGCTGTTTTAGTATTTAATGCAGCTTTTAAATTTCATGTTTTTGATTGTATTGTTTTAAGCTTTTATAAGATGCTTTGGATGTTTTCAAGAAAAAAGTAAAAGCAAAAAAAAGCATACATTTGTGTGACAAAGGGCCATTCACAGGCAACTTTCAGTTGTGTTGGAGGGAGGGAGGTAACCTGCTTGACAGAGAACAGCCCTCCACTTGAATGACCAGCCCTCTGTTTGAATTGCTGGCCTGTCCAAGTCTAATTTAAAGATCAAGGACTATATGAAGGAAGAGGAGGAGGGGCCTTGACATTACCCACCAACACCTGAACAGCAGACCAAGCAAGGCACACAGGTCATCTGGTTCCTGTTATGAGGAGATGCATTGCATTTCCATTTAAATGATAGTAATTATTTCTAATTTGTTGTCTATATAAAAATTATGCAAACATTATGTGAATCTTTGCCCACTTTTTCCTCCTCTTGGAGGATGCATTAAGTGGCTGTTCTAAATTGGTTTCAGCAGGACTCTACTGGGTACAGTCATCAATGAATCCAACTCTGTTCGGTATTCATGGGAAAGATGGGCAATGTATGGTGAGAAGCTGGTTCATTGTGAAAGGCAGTGAGACTCTAGTACTCAGCAATGGGTAGGAACTGCAGAGCTTCCCAAACACGAGATAAATCTAGAGTGTGCCCAGTCTAAAAAATGCATATAATTGTTGGCTATATCCTACAGTAATGTCAATGACATGATCTCTATTGTACTACACGAGCGTAATTGATGGCTATAATTAACATCGGGTCACACTTGCCTATCTTGTATTCAAAGAGTTGTCTTTAGAGTATCATTTTATTGGCAATGTGTTTGTGCCAAAAATATGCATCTCAGATATATGGCCATGGAGTCATGCTGGTGAGTTTGTAATCTACAAATGCCCTTCAAACAGATTCCTCTCTCTGAAGTGTCACACACTTACCCTGATCTGTCTATCTACAAACACAGGGGGCCCAGAGACTTTCGACTTGTTATCCCCACTAAATAGCAGGAAGCATATAAAGGGGTGTGCTGTAACATTCTCCTTAACAGTGGGGTGGGAGGGTGAGGGTTATGATAGTAGCAGTGTATGCAGAACTTGTTGCTGTGTGTGAACATCCTGGGATTAATTCTTTGAGCCTTTCACATGTACAAGTTGACCTGTTAGACACAAGAGATGCTGCACCCCTCTCTTTACACCAATTTGTTTTAATAGTAATTTGACTGAAAGCTATACAAATTGACATTTGTGTTGAGGATGTGTTTTCTCTCCTTCTTGTTTTTTCGCCCTTTTTTGATGGGCAAAAGATCAGATCAGTTCTCCTTTAGGCTCTTGCAATTAACATTTCCCAGATTGGGTGCGATGAAGTGCACCACTTTTTGATTATCATGTAACTTTGAAAGGATGGATGGTTCTTCAAGAAAAGATTTTGCCAACCTGGTGCCCGCCCCCCCCCCCAGATGTTTAATGAATTAGGAAGGGAACAGGGATAGAGAGGAGGAAAACCCTGCTATTTGAGTTCTAGCAACTTGAGATTTCAACCTGTCTCAAAATTCCCTCAGTGTTCTTTATTTGTTTTGGTTTTTTTAATATCATTTTGAAGCTTCAGATCGGGGAGAGATGCTGACACCATGGAAATAAGGTGAGCAAGTTGTTTGTGTCTATGTGCAGCTGTTACCAGCCTCCAACCCACACCCAACCCTTTTGCTTTATCTCCCAAAGGTTTGTAGGCAAAAAAATTGCTGCAGCATGAACATTGCCCGAATGTTCAGTGCCAAGTCAGTGCAGAGTTTAGAGTGAAGAGTCGAGGTCAGTACACATGAAAGAGGCCATTTTAATTTTATTTTCTCTGTGGCAGGCTCTAGGCACAAAACAATTTATCTGTAATTGCGGTTTGCCATGAGGATTTGGGGGATTTTCTTAACACCACAAAATTGGCTCCAGGACAGCAGTGCAGGATAGATGCTCCCAGATCCAAATTGCCATGCGGGATAACTATGGGATTGAAACAACATTAAACAGTGTGTGGTAGATACAGAACAACAGGTAGACCTAGCCAGGTCCCCAAAAATTTTAATTAGCGGAACTAGAAGATACTTGACTTCCAAATGCCATACATAGCTAATCTCGAAAGACCAAAACAATGAAGGGCTTTCCCTTTGGCCCAATGTCAGGCCGCCCTCCCCCCTTCAGCAATTTAGGAAGCCCATTATAGGAAGATACCTTACGAGGAGAGGAAATGTCCATGTGGCTCTGGGAGGCAGGAAACAACAGAGCATGCCCTTCTTCATTGCCAGTATTCTATAGACATTCGAACTAGGTTTATCCAAACCATCTTATATAAGTTTCCTGGGTGTTCAGAACAACACAACATCTCCCTATTACTACAGGACGAGAGCCCAGAAGTTACATATTCAGTCGCCAGATATTGCGCTGCCATGATAGATATTCGACGGAGAATGGTCTATGCTACAATTCAATCCTAAACTGAAGGCCCATATTGTTAGAGCCACACTTCTGAAGCCCGCCCCATATAGCTGTGTTAACCGATCTTTTAATTTTTCTCATAAATTTTTACTCACCCATTGTCTATGCTTAATTAAGTATTCGTATGTATATGTTTAAATCTACATTTGGTTCTTACTCCTATTTAATAATTATTCACTTAGATTCATACTGTTATGCTATTTATTTAGATGTTTTGCTTATGCTGGTCTATGACCATAATAAAGTACTTGACTTGACTTGACTGTGGGATTGGTGAGTATATGGTTTCTACAGCAAGACCACCAGCAGACCAATGAACCTCTCTGCCAAACAGCTACTCTGCAAGTTGGTTAACATATTATTTATCTGTTTATTTCCTATATGAATTATTTCCCATGAAGCATCATGAAGTGATTTTTTTAAAAAAACTTACATAAAAACAGTTACATATATAACAGCAATTACAACAATTGCATGTATAAAAACAATTACCTGTGTGTGTCAACAGCTCATACACATAAACTATTTACTCCTTTTTACTTATTTACACATATTCGACAAAAGAAGCCTCACCCTCTCTTAGTAACTAAGCTACTTAAATCCGATGGAGGCTCCACTTGAGCCAAAGAACTCCATTTAGAAGGTTTATTGAAAGAGGAATGTCTTTAGCAGGTGTCACACAAACAATAAAGAAGGTGCCTTTCTGATACATAATGGGAGGGTGTTCCAAAGGGAGGGAGTGCCATCACACTAAGGCCCAATCCCAACATCATGCAGAACGAACCATCTGATAGGATGGCATTTGCAGAATCCCCTCTCCTGCAGAACCCAGACCCTGCAATCATCACCTGAGGCCCTTCTTGTGCCTCCTCCACGAGAATGGGCCTTTTCTGTAGTGGCTCCATGCTTGTGGGGTTCTCTCCCCCGAGAGGCTCACCTGCCGCCTTTTTCATATATCTTTAGGTGCCAGGCAACAACACTCTTCTTACTGCAGGCCTTTGGCTAATTTAAAAATATATGGTCCATCAAACTGCAGGGGGGATTTTTTTTTTTGTTGGTTATTATGTTATGTATCTTTATGTTTTTATATTGTAAACTGCCCTGTGATCCATGGATGAATTGCAGTATTGAAACAACAGCAGCAGCAGCAGCAACAACAACAACAACAACAGCAGCAGCAGCAACAACAACAGCAGTAACAACAACAATGTGGTGAAATTATCATTTATCATTGATATTTTATCGTTCTTATCATTGCTTTAGTCCTGCTATGCTTTTGGCAGAACTGGCTAGTTTTACTGTGAATTTTGTATTTTAACATGTTCTGTATGAAAAATGTTTTTCTATTGTTTTGAACAGCCATGGTATTACCAGTGAAGGGCAGTAGAGAAATAGTTTTAGTAAATAAATATTGACTACTTTGACAGGCAGCAGCTTTCCAGGGCCCCAGCCAGACAGAGGCCTTTCTTCTCACCTGATCTGTGAGATGGTACGGATTGAACCTGGGACCTTCTGCACACAAGGCATGGGCTATACCACTGAGCTAATTTGCCCTTAAACTGCTTTTCGGTATGTATATATTTTTATTAACCACAAATGGACTCAGTTTAGCTACTGGTTTTTCTTTCCTTCATTGCACAGCTGGTGTTGCAATCTGAATGACTGTATTATTTTTCTATTCCTCTATTAGCCCTTAAAATGTACAGAAACCGCTTATATTTGGTGTCTCTTCTTTCCTCATTCTTGTTTTAAATGTAGTAGACCTTTCTTTGGCTTTGCGAGTTCCTTCCAAGAAAAACTTTCAAATGATGCCTCTGACTAGTCCTTTATTCAGAACTCCAGAACTCTGCTGTGGATGGACAGCTAATTCTCTCTCTTTGTGTCGCTCTCCTCCAAGTGACCCTACACAGTCCACATCATGATTATTGAGCCCTAATTTCTTAAAGCTGGAATAATTGAGAAAATGTCAGAAAGATACCAAACAAAAAAACAAAGATCTATTTGGAAAGGGCAAGCAACATGTTTGATAGAATTGTCATAACAAATGAGGAAATATTCAAGGATTTTCAATTCTTAGTACCATAATTTTCTGCTGCCTTAAGATGATGTGATGATGTTGGCAAAGTCACACTCCACATTTTTGTCTTTTGTTTTACTAAGGCTTTATACATTGTAATATCACTGAGACTGGGATTGCTGCGAGCCACTGAAAATAGTTGCAATAAAGATGGCACTCCATACAATCTTGGCATTATAAAATACAAAATGAAAAATAGCCCAAGTCAAGTATCAAGTATAGAATCCCCTATAGAAGAGCCAGCAAAAATACAAGTTTCCTGACTTGCTTTCTTTTCCATTTTTGTTTTATGATAAATGAAAGTGATTGGACCTGCTCTAACACACAGTTACACTAGGCTACAATAACATTAAATGCAAGTACTAATAAATCTTCTATCTTGTGATTCCTTTTACCCTTTCCTTCCCCCTTCCCCCCACTGTAAATGATACGGTTGTTTCACCCGTATGCAACAACATGAACTAAGCTGGTAGGATTAAATCAGTCCTCCCCACTGCCTATGGCAATCTTTTTGCTATCCCATTCAAAATTCAATTTAGTAAATACATTTCTTCCTTGAACACTATCATCAGTAGTGGCACTACCACTCACCCCATGGGCTTCCTAGAGGAGGTTAGGGATGCTGAGCAGCACCTCGGAAATGGAATGTGCTGCTTTACGAGGCATGTCTAATAGGGAGGGTATTTGGGGCCTCGGCAATGCCATGCAGAGGGGAGAGACTGGCACAACCGTTTGGTAATCTGTACCTGCCAACTCTGTTCTTGTCAAGCACATGTTTGGGGGTAGAAGATCAAGGCCCCTGTTGGTAATAAATCTGAGCCTTGCTCCTTTACTGACATCATTCTCATGCAGATTATTTTTTAAAAAACCGACTGTTGAACTATTAGTGATAGTATCCCCCCAAAATGCCCTTTGGTTTTGTATTGTCTGTATTATATAAATGTATTGTATTGTATTTGGGAATGGGGTTGTTTCATTTGTTTTGCTGTATTATTGTTTTTTTTAGAAGTAATCCACCCTGGGATCTTATGATGAATGGTGGGTGGTAACTATTACTGTAAATAATAATGTTGGGGCGGTATATATACATGCATGTACGTGTGTGTGTGTGAGAGAGAGAGAGAATAGGTAGACAGATAGATAGAATATTGAATTTTCATTCCTTAACATTGTCAGAATTTTCTGTCTACAGTATGTATACACTTTGATTTCCCCTCGCCTACCCCATTCTAGTTTGGCAAAAATATGTTTTGTTTTGTTTTTTTATTTGTTTTGTTTTAAGGATCTTCCCCCTCCCCTGACAAACAATAGAGAAAATGATTGTCCATTTTCTGTATACTTTATTGCTTTCACAAAGCAAACATAACAAACAGATACAGAACTCCCACCCAAAGAGCTGTTGGACAGAGCTAGGAGAGTGATCAATTGCTGGGATCCGGCCACCATAATAATGAGGAAGGAGGAGGGTGCACAATGGCCGTTAACCCAAGATAATGATCGAGTGGTAGTATAGTAAACACACTCTGCATTCGTCCAGGAAATGTCATGTACACTGTATAATATAAAGGGAAGTGATCGAGCGTATAGATATACAAATACTGCCAGTGCCACCCAGCCTGGATGTGGCATAAAAGGAGCCTGATTAAGTAGTCTATGATAAACACATCATTGTAGTCTGGAAAGTATTAATATTTTTAGAGTCATTTAATTCACCACCACACTGAGTTCTTCTGTAACACTCCAATGTAGCATTTTTAAGGCTATGGGCATTCAATTCTTTTTCTTGTATCACAAGGTTGAGAGTGTCTTTGAAGGTCACATAGTACAGTCAGCTGCTCAGAAGTAGGATCTTCGATACAGCAAGGAAACACAATTGCAAGGCTGAAGTCTTCATTACAATGTCCAGCCCCGTTGCATGAAACACCAACTCCCACACAAGACAAAGGAGAGCAAGTAAAGGCAACCAAATTTTGGAACCAGCCAACACCACACTGCTGTTGCAGAATTTTGGCAGTCCGTTAAAATGGTCCACCCATGGCAGAAACAAAACTAATAGCTCATTTATGGTCACTTTGGACAGTTTGTTTGTTTATTTGTTTGTTTGTATTTATATCCCACCTTTTCCTCCAAGGTCCTATGATCCCTATCAACCATTCTGTAAGCAATGACCACACCCCTTTTTAACTCACACCTCCTCTTTATGTTTGGAGTGTGATTGGAAAGATTCAGAGTAGTGTAGGTTGCATGTTTTAGAAGGTCCTAGGTGATGACACTGACCATGGGACCCACTCCCTCAGTAAGTCTACCTCCTCACTGCCATAATCACCAGAAGCTGCTGCACATCTTCCTCACCATTATTTCCACTATGCTGGCTGCCAGGGAAAAAAGCCAATGACCAAGCAGGCAGTAGCATCTACTTCTCCTCATTCTCACCATCATTGTTGGCTAGAGTGACTGGCGGGTGAGCAAGCAGGCTGTAATAGCGAAGGGATAAAACAATTCTAGAGAGCTCTTTCAATGCACTCTATCTTAGATATCCAACCATGCTGATCCTTGATGTTTGCCCTGGTTCAGAAGCAGGCTGTGGGACATGTCACAAATAAGAGCTTTCATATACAAGGCTGAGCCTCCATATGAAGGTTGGCATTCTTACAATAATGCATTGTTTATCTGTTCCAAAATTGTCTTAACAAAAACCTGATTGTCACATCTGTTGCTACAAATGGTCAATGAAATAAAATATGTGAGTATGGAAGGAGTAGGAGAAAGGCAAATGGCTGTTCCTTTTTTCTTCTCTGGAACAGAAAACAAATTCTAAAGCTGAACTTGGCTTGGAGGAAATATAGTCTCTGAAAGGGAGCTCTGTTTTGTCCTACAATACAAAACCTATTAAATACTTGGTGTGATGTGGTAAGATTTTGTCTGTCGCCCTTTCTGTCCAAACACATGGGAAACAAGCTTAACAAAGTAAAGGAAAAGGTGGGGACTTTCAAAGCAAATGGATATTAATATTTTCCTATCAATACATAAAAGTGCACTCTTTTTTATGACTGCCGAAGATTCTGCGGTACTTAAGATTTTGAAAACCCTTTCAAAACTAAGGTCTCTTTGAAGTCAGAAGGTTTATAGTAATTAATGACATAATAAAAAAAACGGAGTCAGGGTGATCTATGTCTCCTTGCTTCATGTTCCAAAATGTCTGTTGGCAAAGCCCATATAACTATGCACTTTGTAAAGTTGCTGCAAGACCCCATTTTGAAAAGGGAAATGCTGGTAACCAAGCCCACTTGAACAACACTACAATCACATGCCAGTAGGCAATGTAAATGAAATAGTTACTTTGATAGCAACATGAATTTCACTTGCAAACTTCTAAGAGATGGTAATAAACAAAGGATAAAGAAAATGTTATTGAAATACTTAACTGGTGCTCTTACACACATGGACTTTAAAGGATTCCATGGGAGATTCTAAACTCTATATACATTTTTATGAAAATTTAAATGAATATCTGTCTAATCTCAAGTGCATTTGATTTCTAAAAGGACAATTTTGATGTTCCGTGTTGAATTATTAAGTAAAAATATTCAGTTATCAGATAGTTAATTAAGTGGAACTGACTGTATTCATTAAAATATTTGTTCCAAACAAATGTATTTAACATTCAGATATTATGCAGAATAGGTGACAATTGCATATCTCCATGGAGATCAATAATGGTATTCAGATCATTGTGTAAAGAGTCTGCAAGTTTAATGCAGAGAGAATGTCATTATTATTTCTCTCTTAATGATGGTCATTATGCGCAAACACTGATTGAATTCCATTTGTTACCTGCATTTGAGCTGAGAGGAATAATTACAATTTAAGTGTCTCCATTAAAATTCATAAAAGAATATGAATGCAAAAATTATACTTGAATCTGACAAAATATACTTTGAGGATATAAATTGTGTTTTCTGATAGGCCTCTTAAAAGTATTAAAAATAGCTTCATTTTAATAGGACAGCATATAAAGATCATGCATTATCACCTTTATGTTAATTCTCGTAATACATGACTAATACTAAAAAAAGTAAAGAAATTAACTTTGAAAAGTAGAAATTAACAAAACAATAGGCTGCTTGACTTCATACATTTGGACTGAGGTTATAGTGTCCAAGTCTCACAGTACCCAACTCACTAGTTAATAGCTAGGTAACTAGTATTTTGGGGGGCACTGTAAGAATTAATCCAGCCATCCTTTCTGTGGTCTGTTTCATTAGGGGATTCTTTTTTACATCAGTTAAATAGAATATCATTAGTGGAGCCATTTAAAATCCCCCCACCCCAACACTCTCTCTCTCTCTCTCTCTCTCTCTCTCTCTTTCACACACACACATAGAGTGTGCTTTTCTCTGTTGTACCAGCTGCTTCCTGCCCAGCAAGCGCCATTGAAATACTTCTTATTAAGACTGAAGGCCCTGATTCTAAAGGCAGGTAACCAGCCTCTTGTGACTTCAGCTCCTCTTGGCATCCCACCGAGATGCTCAACACTTCACAGGACTGGGCCCTTAAGCCCTAATTAATAACTGTAGCTGTATTCCTGAGGGTCTGCTTAATGACCTATCTCCTGCTACAACAAAGGGAGATCTCTAGGCTTGCAGTCCTCCGCATCCCCGAGTTGGGGGAGCTGGGCCTTCCCTCAGAAGGGCAAAACAATGCAGAGCTCTTCTCCAGCCTTGTTTGCCAGACTACAGATGTACTTGTCATTTGGGGGAATAGCTTGGGACCATTTCATTTGCTTTGAGCCGAAGATGATTTATTGCATTCAGGAGCACATTTGGTGTGTGTGTGTGTTTTTCTCTACTTCTGCTACTGTATTTTCTAGGGTGGTGTGCTCTGTTTGGCTACATAATGGGGGTGCTGGGCTTTTCAGAAAGACAAGTGTGCCATTTCAGTATGGATCAGGTGACTTTTTGTGAATGGCTTTGTTCTGGGGGTGGTCCTTACCAAACTGATTCCTAAAAAAGACATTTTGCTGCTGAAGACAAAAGGCAAGATGGCACACACACCCCCCACACAAACACACTCGTTCCATGTACAGAAGCAGACACTGGGCCAGCAGTTGAATCTTACATCAGCACTGTCAACATCCTACACTGTACCCAAGGACAGCAGCCCATCGTAGGAGGATTTGAAAGGCCTGTGGCACACGCACTGCTATACCCAACAAAAGGCAATACCTGGGGGGCTCAGAAGGAATTATGGGGGGCTGCCTCTGCTGCTTTGGTGACTAATGCCCATTGGGACAGGTTGGGTGGAAAGTAGAGAGGCCAACAGAAGGAAAGTAGAGAGGCCAATGGCAGGCATAGCCAACCAATTCTGGTTTTGTCCCCATCCTCCTCACTGCTGAGTTCTTCAGTGGTTTGAGAAGGAGGAGGAAGCTGCTGGGCTGGTAGGTGGGGGAGGGTCTTGCTAACAGCAGACTGCAGTTAGTGGGGCAGTGCCCCTATTTGCCCTAACAGACCAGCCTCCACTGCTCTATTCCCCCCACCCCAACATTGCTTCCCAAGACAATGACCTTACACTGCCTAATGGCAGAGCTGGCCCCAACACCATGGTATTCTGAACCATTTACTTGTGTGTAAAGATCCCTCTTCGACATAGGCTCTTCTTACTGCAAGGAATTAGAAAAGGGAATTCATCAATTTGTTGTGAGCAACCTAGGCAAATGGTATGTCCCCAGGCAGGGTACACTACTGGAAACTTTTGTGTTTGTGAAAACTTTTCTACTCGCTTAGGTTCCCCATGGTATTGAAATCCCCGGAACATCAGGGTTCTAACTCATGTGACAAGCAGAAGTTTAGCTTCCATTGCATGGAAGACAATGAACTTGGCAATGGTGATCCAAGTGTGGGAGTGGAGCCAAGAGGGCACCCACATGCCCTCAATCTCACAGCTGCAATCCTGTGATTCACCTGGGAATGAGTCCTATGAATCCAGTGAAGGCTTAATTCCGAGTAGGAATACCTAGGATTCTGTTCTTAAATGTATCAAAATTAGGAAGATACAGGCAAAGCATCATAGAAAGACTTTTTAGGTTTTTGAATTTCGCACTGTTGCAAGACAGAGCAATAACCCGGGAGTTCACAGGACTCAAACTCTCCACTTTCTTCCTTTTTTAAATAATCTTTTTGAAAAGGTCTCCAGGCTGAAGCACACAACAATTACAATTTATTATTACAGTGATATTTTTTAATATAATGACAGTAGAAGCCTGTTAATTGGGTTATCAGTGGACAGTCTGTCATGCTGATTAAGTGGCTGCTCCAATTAAGAGAAGAGAGCATTTTTAATTTTAAAAAAGACTAAAAAAAAACCCCTCTTAAAATGACACTAAAATATCCTACCAAACAAAGAGACACCAAATAATCACAGTACTGCATTTTTATTTGATCTTTTTCTCCTTACTAATTTATATTGGTTAACTTTTATATTAAAATGAAAAGGATGGTGCTGGGTGTTATTTTGGTATGTGTGTTTTACCAGTCTAACAGCTGGTTAAACACTGCTTAAGTTCCTGTCATGAGGCGAACACCATCAAACAAAATGTGATGGTTCTTCTTGAGGATCACTCTCCATGAGCCAGCCCTGCTGACATGGCTGCCCAGCCTCAGTCAATACATGCCAGGGTTTGTTTGTTTGTTTGGAGGAAGGCATGATATCTCTGCCCGACACTGGAATTGCAGATATTTCCTTCCCATATAACCTATATTCCAGGCTTAATGGTAATCTTTGGCTTGTACCTTCCATTCATTTCTTTAAAATAAAGAAATAAATCAATCCAGAATATGGACCTAGAGATGTCAGCTGCCATACAACTTTGAAGATAGGAACTAACACAGGTAATTCAGAATGCCTAGTCTGTATTTATTTTATTGTTTATTAAATTTATATCCCAACCTTGGGATGGAGGAATTGAGGGGATGCTCTCAAATCTGCAGATGACACCAAACTGGGACAGATAGCTAATGCCGCAGAATCAATATCCAGTATAACTGTAACAGATTGGAGAATTTGGCCCAAACTAACAAATGAATTTCAGCAGAGACAAATGTAAGGCTCTTAGGCAGGAAAAACCAGCTGCACAGCTATAAGATGGGGGGACACCTGGCTTGCCAGTGGTACATGTGAAAGGGAACTAGGGGTCCTAGTAGACCACAAGCTTAACATGAGTCAACAGTGTGACGCAGCAGCAAAAAAAAAGTGAATATTATTCTAAGCTGCATCAACCAAAGTATAGTGTCCAGATCAAGGGAAATAATACTACCATTCTATTCTGCCTTGGTCAGACCACACCTGGAGTACTGTGTCCCATTCTTGGCACCACAGTTCAAGAAGAATATTATCAAGCTGGAACATGTGCAGAAGAGGGTGACCAAGATGGTCAAGGGTCTGGAAACCAAGCCTCATGAGAAATGGTTGAGCGAGCTAGGTATGTTTAGCCTGGTAAAGAGGAGACTGAGAGGAGATAGATAGCTATCTTCAAACATCTAAAGGGCTTTCGCATGGAAGATGATAGGATGGTGGGACCTGAACTAATTGATTCAAGTTACAAGAAAGGAAGAGCTCTTCAACAGTGGAGCAGACACCCTTGCAAAGTAGTGGACTCTCCTTCCTTGGAGGTTTCTTTTAGCAGAGATGGATGGCCATCTGTCATATATGCTTTAGTTGAGATTCCTGCATTGCAGGGAGTTGGACCTTGGGGTCCCTTCCAACTCAACAATTCAACTCAGCAATCCAAAAGGATGTTAAGCAAGAATGGTTGTCCAGCTCAGTTTGAGGTAGGCCTGGGTCTAAATGGGGGAGAAAACAGTTCCTGCAATTTGCTCAGGGTCTGCATCAGCTCCCAGCATCTTTGGACAGCTGCCAGGGCTCTAGCACTCTGCCAGTGCCTACCCCCAAAACTAGCACATGTCCTATCCCCCGTTTTAAACATTTCTTTGGGCCCAGAGATTAGAGCATCACAAGGCATTTGGGTCTAGCTTCTTCCACTTTAATATCTCTACATAATGTTGATCTGGGGCATTGTGAGAAATTTAAATGGTAGCTAGACCTAGCAAGCTAGCACTGCTTGGAATACTGCTGCTGCCTGCCATGGTTAGGTATGCCAAGCAGGACCAGTCAATGGAGCAGAGGGATCCATCAGAAGGCATTTTGCACAAACATGGCACTAGCCCTTGATTTGTTGGTATGTTTTAAAATATGGATATGGGTGTTTTTGGAACACAGCTTGGTTTGTTTCTGTATTTAGGAACTAGTGTGCAGGGAGAATAGAGAGAATTTTTCTGACTGGCAAGCTGAAATGCTTGCACTGACAGAATGATTGCCATACTAGTTTGTTGAATTTCTCGCCTAGTCTGGATACAACCCCACATGTATGAAGATATATGCACAATGTGTATACAATGTGTCCCGCATTACATTCATTGTTGCTTTTTCCTAGCTTGTCTTTCAACAACAAGGCCCCTAGAGATGGCTCACAATAGTTCTAAACAATTTACAAGGAAACCATGGCAATAAAATACAATTAATTACTGGAGCAACAATTCATATCAACAGCAAAGAAAACGGGGGGAAAAAAACAAGTTTGCAATTCGCTGCACACTTTTCTGGAACTAACCCCATTGAACACTATGGGTCTTAACTTCTGCGTAAACTTGCAGAAGATCACATGGTAAATAGGGACAGACAACTCAGTTTGATTTTCAGTCCCTGACACTTTTACACAAGTCTATTACATCCTATTTCAGCATGAAATTGGGGGAAAAAAATCTCTTTTTGTTTTGAAACCACATGAAATTCTGCATTTAAAGATGTGGTTATGATATGGTTTTTGAGCTGAGAACTGCACCTTGATGTTCAAGAAGCATGAAATCCAATGGATAGCTACCTTTGATCTGTATATGAATTTAGGCGGTTTGGATCAGGTCCATTCAGATCACATCAAGTTTGGATCAGGAATTTGCAAAGATTGAATTTCTCAAGCATCCATAATGGCAAGGCACACCAAAAGCCTGGCAAAACAAGCATGTCTCCACTATCATCACTATCCATACTGTTGTCTTGGACATTAAATTTGTATTAATTTTGACATGCTTCTCATTTTCTCAGTGCTTACTACTTCTGGCTCAAACAAACTTGTGTTAAATCCTGAGTACAAACCCAGGGAGAAAG